>NC_036844.1:17080314-17230803 GCF_002910315.2 Salvelinus sp. IW2-2015
CCAGAGAGAGATGTTCTTGTTTGATCATTTTGACCCACGGGGTGAGATTGGTGGAAGCCCAGATCGAGGGAGAATTTAGTGGTTCTTGTATGTCTTCCATTTCTAATAATTGCTCCCACAGTTGATTTCTTCAAACCAAGCTAATTACCTATTGCAGATTCAGTCTTCCCAGCCTTGTGCCGGTTCTACCATTTTGTTTCTGGTGTCCTTTGACAGCTTTTGGTCTTGGCCATAGTGGAGTTTGGAGTTGTGACTGTTTGAGGTTGTGGACAGGTGTCTTTTACTGATAACAAGTTCAAACAGGTGCATTAATACAGGTAACGAGTGGAGGACAGAGGAGCCTCTTAAAGAAGAAGTTACAGGTCTGTGAGAGCCAGAAATCTTGCTTGTTTGTAGGTGACCAAATACTTATTTTCCACCATAATTTGCAAATAAATGCATAAAAATCCTACAATGTGATTTTCTGGATTTCTTTTTCTCATTTTGTCTGTCATAGTTGAAATGTACCTATGATGAAAATCTACAGGCCTCTCTCAACTTTTTACGTGGGAGAACTTGCACAATTGGTGGCTGACTAAATACTTTTTTGCCCCACTGTACCTGTTGGAGCGCGTGCTACAGGTGGGTGCTGCTATGGTGACCAGTGAGCTGAGATAAGGCGGGGCTTTACCTAGCAAAGACTTATAGATGACCTGGAGACAGTGGGTTTGGCGATGAATATGAAGCGAGGGCCAGCCAACGAGAGCATACAGGTCGCAGTGGTGGGTAGTATATGGGGCTTTGGTGACAGAACGGATGGCACTGTGATAGACTGCATCCAATTTGCTGAGTAGAGTGTTGTAGGCTATTTTATAAATGACATCGCTGAAGTCGAGGTTCGGTAGGATAGTCAGTTTTACGAGGATATGTTTGGCAGCATGGGTGAAGGATGCTTTGTTGCGAAATAGGAAGCCAATTCTAGATTTAATTTTGGATTGGAGATGCTTAATGTGAGTCTGGAAGGAGAGTTTACAGTCTAACCAGACATCTAGGTATTTGTAATTGTCCACATATTCTAAATCAGAACTGTCCAGAGTAGTGATGCTGGACGGGAGGGCAGGTGCAGGCAGCGATCGGTTGAAGAGCATACATTTAGTTCTACTTGCATTTAAGAGCAGTTGGAGGACACGGAAGGAGAGTTGTATGGCATTGAAGCTCGTCTGGAGGTAAGTTAACACAGTGTCCAAAGAAGGGTCAGAAGTATACAGAATGGTGTCGTCTGCATTGGGGCTGGATCAGAGAATCACCAGCAGCAAGAGCGACATCATTGATGTATACAGAGAAGAGAGTCGGCCCGAGAATTGAACCCTGTGGCACCTCCATAGAGACTGCCAGAGGTCCGGACAACAGGCCCTCAGATTTGACACACTGAACTCTGTCTGAGAAGTAGTTGGTGAACCAGGCGAGGCGGTCATTTGAGAAACAAAGGCTGTTGAGTCTGCCGATAAGAATGTGGTGATTGATAGAGTCGAAAGCCTTGGCCAGGTCGATGAATACGGCTGCACAGTAATGTCTTTTATCGATGGCGGTTATGATATCGTTTAGGACCTGGCTGAGGTGCACCCATGACCAGCTCGGAATCCAGAATTCATAGCGGAGAAGGTACGGTAGGATTCGAAATGGTCGGTGATCTGTTTGTTAACTTGGCTTTCGAAGACCTTAGAAAGGCAGGGTAAGATAGATATAGGTCTGTAACAGTTTGGGTCTAGAGTGTCTCCACCTTTGAAGAGGGGGATGACCGCAGCAGCTTTCCAATCTTTGGGGATCTCAAACGATACGAAAGAGAGGTTGAACAGGCTAGTAATAGGGGTTGCAACAATTGCGGTGGATAATTTTAGAAAGAGAGGGTCCAGATTGTCTAGTCCAGCTGATTTGTAGGGGTCCAGATTTTGCAACTCTTTCAGAACATCAGCTATCTGGATTTGGGTGAAAGAGAAATGGGGGAGGTTTGGGCAAGTTGCTGTAGGGAGTGCAGGGCTGTTTACCGGGGTAGGGGTAGCCAGGTGGAAAGCATGGCCAGCCGTAGAAAAATACTTATTGAAATGCTCAATTATAGTGGATTTATCGGTGGTGACAGTGTTTCCCAGCCTCAGTGCAGTGGGCAGCTGGGAGGAGGTGCTCTTATTCTCCATGGACGTTACAGTGTCCCAGAACTTTTTGAAGTTAGAGCTACAGGATGCAAATTTCTGTTTGAAAAAGCTAGCCTTTGCTTTCCTAACTGCCTGTGTATATTGGTTCCTAACTTCCCTGAAAAGTTGCATATCGCGGGGGCTATTCAATGCTAATGCAGTACGCCACAGGATGTTTTTGTGCTGGCCAAGGGCAGTCAGGTCTGGAGTGAAACAAGGGCTATATCTGTTCCTGGTTCTAATGTTTTTGAATGGGCCATGTTTATTTAAGATGGTGAGGAAAGCTCTTTTAAAGAATAACCAGGCATCCTCTACTGACGGAATGAGGTCAATATCCTTCCAGCATACACGGGCCAGGTCGATTAGAAAAACCTGCTCGCTGAAGTGTTTTAGGGAGCGTTTGACAGTGATGAGGTGTGGTCGTTTGACCGCAGACCCATTACAGACGCAGGAGATGAGGCAGTGATCGCTGAGATCTTGATTGAAGACATTAGAGGTGTATTTAGAGGGCAGGTTGGTCAGGATGATATCTATGAGGGTGCCGTGTTTACAGATTTAGGGTTGTACCTGGTAGGTTCATTGATAATTTGTGGGAGATTGAGGGCATCTAGCTTAGATTGGAGGATGGCCGGGGTGTTAAGCATGTCCCAGTTTAGGTCACCTAACAGTACGAGCTCTGAAGATAGATGGTGGGCAATCAATTCACATATGGTGTCCAGGGCACAGTTGTGGGAAGAAGGTGGTCTATAACAAGCGGCAATGGTGAGAGACTTGTTTCTGGAAAGGTGGATTTTTAGAAGTAGAAGCTTGAATTGTTTGGGCGCAGACATGGATAGTATGACAGAACTCTGCAGGCTGTCTCTGCAGTAGATTGCAACTCCGCCCCCTTTGGCAGTTCTATCTTGCCGGAAAATGTTATAGTTAGGGATGGGAATTTCAGGATTTTTGGTGGCCTTCCTGAGCCAGGATTCAGACACGGCTAGGACATCCGGGTTGGCAGAGTGTGCTAAAGCAGTGAGTAAAACAAACTTAGGGAGGAGGATACTAATGTTAACCAAGGCTACTGCATGAAACCAAGGCTTTTACGGTTACAGAAATCAACAAATGAGATAGCCTGGGGAATGGGAGTGGAGCTAGGCGCTGCAGGGCCTAGATGAACCTCTACATCACCAGAGGAATAGAGGAGTAGGATAAGGGTACGGCTAACGGCTATAAAAACTGGTCGTCTAGAGAGTTCAGAACAGTGAGTAAAAGGAACAGGTTTCTGGGCGCGGAAGAATAGATTCAAGGCATAATGTACAGACACGGGTATGGTAGGATGTGAATACAGTGGAGGTAAACCTAGGCATTGAGTGACAATGAGAGAGGTTTTGTCTCTAGAGATATCATTTAGACCAGGTGAGGTCACCGTATGTGTGGGAGGTGAAACACAAGGGCTAGCTAAGGCATATTGAGCAGGGCTGGAGTCTCTACAGTGAAATAAGACAATAATCACTCACCAAAACAGCAATGAACAAGACATATTGACATTAGGGACAGGCATGCGTAGCCGAGTGATCATAGGGACCAGTGGGAGGCTAGGCGAGCTGGAGACACAGAGATTCAGACAGCTAGAGGGCCAGGACTAGCAGGCTAGCAGAAGGGCATTATGGGGGACGTTGCGACGGAAGAAGTCTGTTGTAGCCCCCTCGGACGGTTGCGTCGGCAGACCAGTCGTGTTGGATTGGCAGGGCTCCATGTAGGCAGTAAAAGGGTCCAGGCCAATTGGCAAAATAGGTATTGTAGCCCAAGAAATTGGCTGATGGTCCTCTTCAGCTAGCAGTCCGATATTCTCTAGACAGCTAGCGGGCTGCAGCTAGCAGGCTAGCGGATGGGCCTTCAGGGGACGTCGCGACGGAGGAGCCTGTTGACACCCCTTGGGTGGATTACGTCGGTAGACCAGCCGTGGTGGAATCGGCGGGGCTCCGTGTCGGCAGTAAAAGGGGTCCAGGCCAATTGGCAAAATATGTATTGTAGCCCAAGGAGTGGCTGGCGGACCTCTTCAGCTGGCCGGGGGATGGGCCCAGGCTCACTGGTGCGTGCTTCAGGACAGAGACGTTAGCCAGGGGGTAGCCACTCGGATAGCAGCTAACTAGCTGCGATGATCCAGTTGAAAAGGTTCAGAGCTTGCGGTAGGAACCCGGAGATGTGGAGAAAGAGCAGTCCGGTAAGCTCTGGGTTGAAACGCGCTGTGCAGACTGGCAGGACTTGGCCAGGCTAAGGTTAGCTGATGACCGCTAGCGGTGGCTAACTGACTATTAGCTAGTAGCTAGTTAGCTGGCTAGCTTCTTCTGGGGGTTTCGGTTCTAAAGTATAGAAAATAGCAGATCCATACCACATTGGATGAGGCGGGTTCCAGGAGAGGATGTTAAAACTGAGGTTAAAATATAAAAAATATATAGACGAAATATAGACGAATGAAAAAGAAAGATATATACACGGGACACGACAAGACGAAGACAAAGACGTCTGAACTGCTACGCCATCTTGGATCCATGGAGGTGGCTGCATCATGTTATGGGTATTCTTGCCATTGGCATGGACTAGGGAGTTAAAAAAAAAAAAAAAAAAAAAACGTAATAGAGCTAAGCACTGGCAAAATCCTAGAGAAAAACCTAGATCAGTCTGCTTTCCAAGAGACAAATTCACCTTTCTGCACATGGCCAAATATACACTGGAGTTGCTTACCAAGAAGACATTCAATGTTCCTGAGTGCCCTAGTTACACTTTTGACTTTTGAAAATATATAACAAATGAACTTTTTTCCTACCATGTTCTACTGCAGTTAGATTTTTTTTTTTTTTAATGTTTTTAATATCTGTGTTTTTGCATATACATTGAGTGATTGATTGATTAAATGTTATGCTACACAAAGATCTAAAGTAATCCAATCATTTACTTTTTGCACTCGTTACTGAAATGGTTGTTCCAGTTTAAATGGCTTAGGTAGTTTCATCCCACTGTTCTTAACCCTGGCAGTCATTAGGAATGCAGGTTGCGGGTGAATACAAATGTAAACTGTTGGATAGCCTAACACTGGCTAGATTCAATAGGAATTACATGTGATTGTGATGTACAGTTAGGGTAGCAAAATACAGGTACATTTTCCGGAAATCCTGGTTGGAAGATTACTGGAACATCATTGGGGAAGTTTGTTGAATTTTACAACCCTACTTGCAGTTCTGATGTTGCCTGTAAACTATGAGTTTCAGGCCACTGTATAAGGCCTTATGATATGTACAGTAATGTTTCAATTATAATGATATTTGCCTAGGAACTCACTTGGCGAAGGCCACAGGACTGAAAATGAACAAATTCAACAACCATGTTTCTGTCACTAACAAACACAGTCATGGGAAAAGACTCATTATTGGAGGTGTGGCTTAATGGGGGTGTTACATTTAGGAATACCTTACTCAAAAATTCTGCATTTATATTACTCATATGAAGGTAGTACTGCTCACAGAATATTTTTTAGGTAATAGGTTTCCTCAAAATGTTTTAGTAGCCAGAGCTTATCCAGTTTTACAGTGTATGAATACTTTCTGAAGTGCATTCGGAAAGTATTCAGACCCCTTGACTTTTTCCACATTTTGTTACAGCTTTATTCAAAAATGTATTAAATAATAAAATGTACTCATCAATCTACACCCATAATGACAAAGCGAAAACAGGTTTTTAGAAATGTTTACATTTGAATTTTTTTACATGATAACCTTATTTATATAAGTATTCAGACCTTTTGTTATGAGACTCGAAATTGAGCTCAGGTGCATCCTGTTTCCGTTGATCATCCTTGAGATGTTTTTACAACTTGATTGGAGTCCACCTGTGGTAAATTCAATTGATTGGACATGATTCACAACTTGCAGACTTGTTTACATGCTGCTGTGCGGTATGTTGCTAACACTACTTTGCAACCTGCCAACTTTACGTTTTTTACTTTTTAATGACCGTTTTATATATATTTTTTCCCCTCGCTCAATTTTTTTCATTCAACTTTTTCACCCTGGACGCTTTATCTGGACGTGGTTCGTCAGGACCTCCACCAGCCAAAGCCAAGTAGTAACATTAACATTATGCCTTTTATTGCAGTCGCTGTACTCATAATATACTCATAATAACACATTATGGCGAGGATAGTTGTGCTGCAAGCCCAGCTTCGGACGCAATCGTTAGGCAAGGGTAATTTAAGTGAAGGAAAGGATGAAACAGCGTCTGTGCCACCAATGAGTACAGATAGTAGCGTAAATCCCCTCGCACAGTCCTCGCAGCCGGACACTTTTCTCATGGCTTCTAGAAGGAAATGCTGTAGGAATGCTCAACCGGTGTCTCTCATTCAGCCGACAGAAACTTTCAACTGGTTCTCCCCATTAAGCAGCGGGTCGGAGTCAGAGGCCGAACTTTCTCTGGTCTCTCCTCCTCCCGTTACGGGGTCTGCGACGCCGAGCCTCCCACCATTAGCTCTGACAAATTGAAAACCCTAGTCATTGGCGACTCCATTACCCGCAGTGTTAGACTTAAAACAAATCATCCAGCGATCATACACTGTTTACCAGGGGCATTGCTACCGACATTAAGGCTAATCTGAAGATGGTGCTGGCTAAGGCTAAAACTAGCGAGTATAGAGAGTATAGGGATATTGTTATCCACATCGGCAACGATGTTAGGATGAAACAGTCTGAGATCACCAAGCGCAACATAACCTCAGCGTGTAAATCAGCTAGAAAAATGTGTCCGCATTGAGTAATTGTCTCTGGCCCCCTCCCAGTTAGCGGGAGTGATGAGCTCTACAGCAGAGTCTCACAACTCAATCGCTGGTTGAAAACGGTTTTCTGCCTCTTCCAAAAGACAGAATTTGTAGATAGTTGGCCCTCTTTCAGGGACTCACCCACAAACAGGACCAAGCCTGGCCTGCTGAGGAGTGACAGACTCCGTCCGAGCTGGAGGGGTGCGCTCATCTTATCTATGAGCTCTAACTCCCCTAGCTCCACAATGAGATAGGGTACAGGCCAGGCAGCAGGCTGTTAGCCAACCTGCCAGCTCAGTGGAGTCTGCCACTAGCACAGTCAGTGTATTCAGCTCACCTATCCCCATTGAGACTGTGTCTGTGTCTCGATCCAGGTTGGGCAAAACTAAACATGGCAGTGTTTGCCTTAGCAATCTCACTGGAATAAAGACCTCCTCCATTCCTGTCATTATGGAAAGAGATTGTGATATCTCACATCTCAAAATAGGGCTACTTAATGTTAGATCCCTCACTTCCAAGGCAGTTATAGTAAATAAACTAATCACTGATCATAATCTTGATGAATTTACTATGTTATATGAGGCCTCACCTCATGGTTACACTAATGACCATATCCCTCGCGCATCCCGCAAAGGCGGAGGTGATCCTAACATTAACGATAGCAAATTTCAATTTACATAAAAAAAAACGACTGAGTTTTCGTCTTTTGAGCTTTAGTCATGAAATCTATGCAGCCTACTCAATCACTTTTTATAGCTACTGTTTACAGGCCTCCTGTGCCATATACAGCGTTCCTCACTGAGTTTCCTTAATTCCTATAGGACCTTGTAGTCATGGCAGATAATATTAAAATTTTTGGTGATTTTAATATTCACATGGAAAAGTCCACAGACCCACTCCAAAAGGCGTTCAGAGCCATCATCAACTCAGTGGGTTTTGTCCGACCTACTGACTGCCACAGTCATACTCTGGACCTAGTTTTGTCCCATGGAATAAATGTTCATCAAAAGCCGTGCTATAAATTCTCAGATAACCCAAAAATTCCTAGATGCCATTCCAGACTCCCTCCACTTACCCAATGACGTCAGAGTACAAAAATCAGTTAACCACCTAACTGAGGAACTCAATTTAACATTGCGTAATACCTTAGATGCAGTCCCACCCCTAAAAACAAAAAACAATGGTCATAAGAAACTTGCTCCCTGTTATACAGAAAATACCAGAGCAGGCTTCCAGAAAATTTGTACGGAAATGGCGCTACACCAAACTGGAAGTAACTTGGAAAGACAGTACCGAAGAGCCCTCACTGCTGCTTGATCATCCTATTTTTCCAACTTAATTGAGGAATATAAGAACAATCCCAAATTTATTTTAATTACTGTCGCAAAGCTAACTAAAAGCAGCATTCCCCAAGAGAGGATAGCTTTCACTTCAGCAGGGATAAATTCATGAACTTCTTTGACGAAAAGATCATGATCATTAAAGCAAATTATGGACTCCTCTTTAAATCTGCTTATTCCTCCAAAGCTCAGTTGTCCTGAGTCTGCACAACACTGCCAGGACCTAGGATCAAGGGAGACACTCAAGTTTTTTAATGCTTTATCTCTTGACACATTGATGAAAATAATTATGGCCTCTTAACCTTCAAGCTGCATACTGGACCCTATTCCAACTAAACTACTGAAAGAGCTGCTTCCTGTGCTTGGCCCTCCTATGTTGAACATAATAAATGGCTCTCTATCCACTGGATGTGTACCAAACTCACTAAAAGTGGCAGTAATAAAGCCTTTTGAAATAGCCAAACCTTGACCCAGAAAATATAAAAAACTATCGGCCTATATCGAATCTACCATTCCTCTCCAAAAAAAAATTAAAAGCTGTTGCGCAGCAACTCACTAGCTTCCTGAAGACTAACAATGTATATGAAACACTTCAGTCTGGTTTTAGAACCCATCATAGCACTGAGACTGCACTCGTGAAGGTGATAGATTAATTTTAATGGCGTCAGACCGAGGCTCTGCATCTGTCCTCGTGCTCCTAGACTTTAGTGCTGCTTTTAATACCATCGATCACCACATTCTTTTGGAGAGATCGGAAACCCAATCTCTTGGTCTACAAATTGGTCTACACGGACAAGTTCTGGCCTGGTTTAGATCTTATCTGTCGGAAAGATATCAGTTTGTCTCTGTAGATGGTTTGTCCTCTGACAAATCAACTGTAAATTTCAGTGTTCCTCAAGGCTCCATTTTAGGAGCCTTGCACTATTGTTTTCACCATATATTTTACCTCTTGGTGATGTCATTCTGAAAAATTATGTTAACTTTCACTGCTATGCGGACAACACACAGCTTTACATTTCGATGAAACATGGTGAAGCCCCAAAATTGCGCTCCCTGGAAGCCTGTGTTTCAGACATAAGGAAGTGGATGGCTGCAAACTTTCTACTTTTAAACTCAGACAAAACAGAGATGCTTGTTCTAGGTCCCAAGAAACAAAGAGATCTTCTGTTAAATCTGACAATTAATCTTAATGGTTGTACAGTCGTCTCAAATAAAACTGTGAAGGACCTCAGCATTACTCTGGACCCTGATCTCTCTTTTGACGAACATATCAAGACTGTTTCAAGGACAGCTTTTTTCCATCTATGTAACATTGCAAAAATCAGAAACTTTCTGTCCAAAAATTATGCTGAAAAATGTATCCATGCTTTTGTCATTTCTAGGTTAGACGACTGCAATGCTCTACTTTCCGGCTACCCGGATAAAGCACAAAATAAACATCAGTTAGTGCTAAACACGGCTGCTAGAATCTTACATTTACATTTAAGTCATTTAGCAGACGCTCTTATCCAGAGCGACTTACAAATTGGAAAGTTCATACATATTCATCCTGGTCCCCCCGTGGGGAATGAACCCACAACCCTGGCGTTGCAAGCGCCATGCTCTACCAACTGAGCTACACGGGACCACGTGACCATCTTGACTAGAACCAAAAATGTGATC
The DNA here is from genome assembly GCF_002910315.2 of Salvelinus sp. IW2-2015. Classification (NCBI taxonomy): domain Eukaryota; kingdom Metazoa; phylum Chordata; class Actinopteri; order Salmoniformes; family Salmonidae; genus Salvelinus; species Salvelinus sp. IW2-2015. The sequence goes on from NC_036844.1 coordinate 17,090,274, forward strand.
ATATTACTCCAGTGCTAGCCTCTCTACACTGGCTTCCTGTTAATGTTTGGGCTGATTTCAAGGTTTTACTGCTAACCTACAAAGCATTACATGGGCTTGCTCCTACCTATCTTTCCTATTTGGTCCTTCCATACATACCTACACGTACGCTACGGTCACAAGACGCAGGCCTCCTTACTGTCCCTAGAATTTCGAAGCAAACAGCTGGAGGCATTTTTATGGAATGGTCTGCCTATCGATGTGAGAGACGCAGACTCGGTCTCGACCTTTAAGTCTTTATTGAAGACTCATCTCTTCAGTAGGTCCTATGATTGAGTGTAGTCTGGCCCAGTAGTGTGAAGGTGCACGGAAAGTCACTGCAGCAACGAACCGTCTCTGCCTGGCCGGTTCCCCTCTCTCCACTGGGATTCTCTGCCTCAATGTACTTCCGGCGCCGAAAAGAGATGGCCGCCTCGCTTCGTGTTCCTTGGAAAATATGCAGTATTTTGTTTTTTTACGTGTTATTTCTTACATCGGTACCCCGGGTAATCTTAGGTTTCATTACATACAGTCGGGAGGAACTACTGAATATACGATTAACGTCAACTCATCATCGTTCCTACCAGGAATATGACTTTCCCGAAACGGATCCAGTGTTCTGCCTTCCACCCAATACAATGGATCTGATCCCAGCCGGCGACCCTGTGCGACGCCGAAAAAGGGGAAAACGTGGCGGTTCGTGGTCAGCTTCGGAGACGGGCACATCGCGCTCCACTCCCTAGCATACTACTCGCCAATGTCCAGTCTCTTGACAATAAGGTTGATGAAATCCGAGCACGGGTAGCATTCCAGCAGAAGACATCAGGGATTGCAACGTGCTCTGCTTCACGGAAACATGGCTAACTCAAGGGACGCTAACGGAGTCGGTGCAGCCAGCTGGTTTCTTCATGCATCGCGCCGACAGAAACAAACATCTTTCCGGTAGAAGAGGGGCAGGGGGGTATGCCTTATGATTAACGAGAAGTGGTGTGATCATCATAACAACACACAAGAACTCAAGTCGTTCTGTTCACCTGATCTAGAACTCCTCACAATCAAATGTCGACCGCATTATCTACCAAGGGAATTCTCGTCAATCATAATCACAGCCGTATACATTCCCCCCCAAGCAGACCAATCGATGGCCCTGAACGAACTTTATCTGACTCTTTGTAAACTGGAAACCACACACCCTGAGGCTGCATTCATCGTAGCTGGGGATTTTAACAAGGCTAATCTAAAAACAAAACTCCCTAAATTCTATCAGCATAATCGATTGTGCTACCAGGGCTGGAAAAACACTAGACCATTGTTATACTAATTTCCGCGACGCTTATAAGGCCCTCCCCCGCCCCCCTTTCGGAAAAGCGACCACGACTCCATTTTGTTGATTCCAGCCTACAAACAGAAACTCAAACAACAAGCTCCCGCGCTCAGGTCTGTTCAACGCTGGTCCGACCAATCTGAATCCACGCTTCAAGACTGCTTCGATCACGCGGATTGGAATATGTTCCGCATCGCGTCCAACAACAATATTGACGAATATGCTGATTCGGTGAGCGAGTTCATTAGGAAGTGCATTGACGATGTCGTACACCACAGCAACGATAAAAACATTCCCAAACCAGAAACCGTGGATTGACGGCAGCATTCGCGTGAAACTGAAAGCGCGAACCACTGCTTTTAACCAGGCAAGGTGACCGGAAGCATGACCGAATACAAACAGTGTAGCTATTCTCTCCGCAAGGCAATCAAACAGGCTAAGTCTCAGTACAGAGACAAAATCGAGATCGAAATTCAACAGCTCAGACACAAGAGGTATGTGGCAGGGTCTACAGTCAATCACGGATTACAAAAAGAAAACCAGCCCCTCGAGGACCAGGATGTCTTGCTCCCAGACAGGCTAAACAACTTTTTTTGCCCGCTTTGAGGACAATACAGTGCCACTGACACGGCCCCCTAACAAAACCTGCGGGCTCTCCTTCACTGCAGCCGAGGTGAGTAAAACATTTAAACGTGTTAACCCTCGCAAGGCTGCAGGCCCAGACGGCATTCCCAGCCGCGTCCTCAGAGCATGCGCAGACCAGCGGCTGGTGTGTTTACGGACATATTCAATCAATCCTTATCCCAGTCTGCTGTTCCCACATGCTTCAAGAGGGCCACCATTGTTCCTGTTCCCAAGAAAGCTAAGGTAACTGAGCTAAACGACTACCGCCCCGTAGCACTCACTTCCGTCATCATGAAGTGCTTTGAGAGACTAGTCAAGGACCATATCACCTCCACCCTACCGGACACCCTAGACCCACTCCAATTTGCTTACCGACCCAATAGGTCCACAGACGACGCAATCGCAACCACACTGCACACTGCCCAACCCATCTGGACAAGAGGAATACCCATGTGAGAATGCTGTCATCGTTTACAGCTCAGCATTTAACACCATAGTACCCTCCAAACTCGTCATCAAGCTCGAGACCCTGGGTCTCGACCCCGCCCTGTGCAACTGGGTCCTGGACTTCCTGACGGGCCGCCCCAGGTGGTGAGGGTAGGTAACAACATCTCCACCCCGCTGATCCTCAACACTGGGGCCCCACAAGGGTGCGTTCTGAGCCCTCTCCTGTACTCCCTGTTCACCACGACTGCGTGGCCATGCACGCCTCCAACTCAATCATCAAGTTTGCGGATGACACTACAGTGGTATGGTTGATTACCAACAACGACGAGACGGCCTACAGGGAGGAGGTGAGGCCCTCGGAGTGTGGTGTCAGGAAAATAACCTCATACTCAACGTCAACAAAACAAAGGAGATGATTGTGACTTCAGGAAACAGCAGAGGGAGCACCCCCCTATCCACATCGACGGGTCAGTAGTGGAGAAGGTGGAAAGTTTTAAGTTCCTCGGTGTACACATCACGACAAACTGAATTGGTCCACCCACACAGACAGCGTTGTGAAGAAGGCGCAGCAGCGCCTCTTCAACCTCAGGAGGCTGAAGAAATTCGGCTGTTCACAAAAGCACTCACAAACTTCTACAGATGCACAATCGAGAGCATCCTGTCGGGCTGTATCACCGCCTGGTACGGCAACTGCTCCGCCCACAACCGTAAGGCTCTCCAGAGGGTAGTGAGGTCTGCAGAACGCATCACCAGGGGCAAACTACCTGCCCTCCAGGACACCTACACCACCCGATGTCACAGGAAGGCCATAAAGATCATCAAGGACAACAACCACCCAAGCCACTGCCTGTTCACCCCGCTATCATCCAGAAGGCGAGGTCAATACAGGTGCATCAAAGCAGGGACCGAGAGACTGAAAAACAGCTTCTATCTCAAGGCCATCAGACTGTTAAACAGCCACCACTAACATTTAGCGGCCGCTGCCAACATACTGACTCAACTCCAGCCACTTAAAAATGGAGATTGATGGAAATTATGTAAAAATGTACCACTAGCCACAAGCAAGCCACTTAATACAATGTTTACATACCCTACATTACCCATCTCATATGATATAACTGTACTCTATATCATCTACTGCATCTTGCCATCTTTATGCAATACATGTACCACTAGCCACTTTAAACTATGCCACTTTATGTTTACATACCCTACAGTACTCATCTCATACGTATATACCGTACTCTATACCATCTACTGCATCTGCCATGCCGTTCTGTACCACCACTCATTCATATATCTTTATGTACATATTCTTTATCCCTTTACACTTGTGTGTGTGTGTAAGGTAGTAGTGTGGATTGTTAGGTTAGATTACTGCTTGGATATATATTACTGACATTGTCGGACGAGAAAGCACAAGCATTTCGCTACACTCGCATTAACATCTGCTAACCATGTGTATGTGACTAATAAAATTTGATTTGATTTGATTTGATTTGATTTCAAACCCTATTACAGGGCTGAGTTACTGGCTTACTGGTGCTCTTCCATGCCGTCCCTAGGAGGGGTGCGCCACTTGAGTGGGTTGAGTCACTTATGTGATCTTCCTGTCTGGGTTGGCGCCCCCCCTTGGGTTTGTGCCATGGGGGAGATCTTCGTGGGCTATACTCGGCCTTGTCTCAGGATGGTAAGTTGATGGTTGAAGATATCCCTCTAGTGGTGTGGGGGCTGTGCTTTGTCAAAGTGGGTGGGGTTATATTCTGCCTGTTTGGCCCTGTCCGGTGGTATCGTCGGAAGGGTGCACAGTGTCTCCCGACCCATCCTGTCTCAGCCTCCAGTATTTATGCTGCAATAGTTATTGTGTCGGGGGGAGGGTAGGTGTCAGTCTGTTATATCTGGACTATTTCTCCTGTCTTATCCGGTGTCCTGTGTGAATTTAGGTTCTCTCTCTCTCTCGCTCTCTCTCTTTCTCTCTTCTCTCAGAGGACCTGAGCCCTAGAACCATGCCTCAGGACTACCTGGCCTGATGACTCCTTGTTGTCCCCAACCTGGTTGTGCTGCTGCTCCAGTTTCAACTGTTCTGCCTGCGGCTATGGAACCCTGACCGGTTCACTGGACGTGCTATCTGGTCCCGGACCTGCTGTTTTCAACTCTCTAGAGACAGCAGGAGCAGTAGAGATACTCTAAATGATCGGCTATGTAAAGCCAACTGACATTTACTCCTGAGCTGCTGACCTGTTGCACCCTCTACAACCACTGTGATTATTATTTGACCCTGCTAGTCATCTATGAACATTTGAACATCTTGGCCATGTTCTGTTATAATCTCCACCCGGCACAGCCAGAAGAGGACTGCCCCCCCTCACAGCCTGGTTCCTCTCTAGGTTTCTTCCTTGGTTCCTGCCTTTCTATTAAGTTTTTCCAAGCCACAGTACTTCTACACCTGCATTGCTTGCTGTTTAGGGTTTTAGGCTGGGTTTCTGTACAGCACTTTGTGACATCAGCTGATGTGAGAAGGGCTATATAAATACATTTGATTGATTGATTGATTGATTTGGAAAGGCACACACCTGTCTATATAAGGTCATACAGTTGACAGTGCATGTCAGAGCAAAAACCAAGCCATGAGGTTGAAGGATTTGTCTGTAGAGCTCTGAGACAGGACTGTGTCGAGGCACAGATCTGGGAAGGTCCCCAAGAACACAGTGGCCTCCATCATTCTTAAATGGTAGAAGTTTAGAACCATGAAGACTCTTATTTGAGCTGTCCGCCCGGCCAAACTGAGCATTTGGGGGAGAAGGGTCTTGGTCAGGGAGGTGACCAAGAAACCGATAGTCACTCTGACAGAGCTCCCGAGATCATCTGTGGAGATGGTAGAACCTTCCAGAAGGACAAGCATCTCTGCAACACTCCACCAATCAGACCTTTATGGTAGAGTGGCCAGACGGTAGCCACTCCTCAGTAAAAGGCACATGACAGTCCGCATGGAGTTTGCAAAAGGCACCTAAAAACAAGATTCTCTGGTCTGATGAAACCAAGATTGAACTCTTTGGCTTGAATGCCAAGCGTCACATCTGGAGGAAACCTGGCACCATCCCTATGGTGAAGCATGGTGGTGGCAGCATCATGCTGTGGGGATGTTTTTCAGTGCCAGGGACTGGGAGATTAGTCAGGAATGAGGGAAAGAAACTGAGCAAAGTACAGAGAGATCCTCAATGAAAACATGCTCCAGAGCGCTCAGGACCTCAGACTGGGGCGAAGGTTCACCTTCCATCAGGACAATGACCCTAAGCACACAGCCAAGACAATGCAGGTGTGGCTTCGGGACAAGTCTCTGAATGTCCTTGAGTGGCCCAGCCAGAGCCCAGACTTGATCCCGATCAAACATCTCTGGAGAGACCTGAAAATAGCTGTGCAGCAACACTCCCCATCCAACATGACAGAACTTGAGAAGATATGCAGAGAAGAATGGGAGAAACTCCCCAAATACAGGTGTGCCAAGGTTGTCATACCCAAGAAGACTTGAGGCAGTAATCACTGCCAAAGATGCTTCAACAAAGTACTGAGTAAAGGGTCTGAATACTTATGTAAATATATATTTATTTTTTTGAAAAATAAAAAAATAAAAATTTGGATTTTTTATTATGGGGTATTGTGTGTAGATTGATGGGGGGGTGGTCAATTTAATCAATTTTGGAATAAGGCTGTAATGTAATAAAAAGTGGAAAATGTCAAGGGGTCTGAATACTTTCTGAATGCACTCTATATGACTCAAAGTATTGCTACATTTCATTTGCTCTGTTAAACCTACCCTTTGGAATGACTTCGATAGCAACAATGAAGATGTGTAGTTATTAAAAGGTCTCAATAATCATTCTAACAAATCAAAGCACGTTTTATTTGTCACATGCACAAAATACAACTGGTGTAAACTTTATCATGAGGAATAAAATTAAATTCACAAGAATGGAGCTATATACTGTAAGTACTGGTACCAGACCAATGTGCAGAGGTATGAGGTGTTTGAGGTAGATATGTACAGTTGAAGTCAGAAGTTTATATACACTTAGGTTGGAGTCATTAAAACTTTCAACCACTCCACAAATTTCTTGTTAACAAACTATAGTTTTGGCAAGTCAGTTAGGAAATCTACTTTGTGCATGACATAAGTCATTTTTTCAACAATTGTTTACAGACAGATTATTTCACTGTATCACAATTCCAGTGGGTCAGAAGTTTACATACACTAAGTTGACTGTGCCTTTAAACAGCTTGGAACATTCCAGAAAATTATGTCATGGCTTTAGAAGCTTCTGATAGGCTAATTGACATCCTTTGAGACAATTGGAGGTGTACCTGTGAATGTATATCAAGGCCTACCTTCAAACTCAGTGCCTCTTTGCTTGACATCATGGGAAACTCAAAAGAAATCAGCCAAGACCTCAGAAAAAAATTGTAGACCTCCACAAGTCTGGTTCATCCTTGGGAGCAATTTCCAAACACCTGAAAGTACCACGGTCATCTGTACAAATAATAGTACGCAAGTATAAACACCATGGGACCATGCAGCCGTCATACCGCTCAGGAAGGAGACTCATTCTGTCTCCTAGAGATGAACGTGCTTTGGTACGAAATGGCAAATCAATCCCAGAACAACAGCAAAGGACCTTGTGAAGATGCTGGAGGAAACAGGTACAAAAGTATCTATATCCACAGTAAAACAAGTCCTATGTCGACATAACCTGAGAGGCCGCTCAGCAAGGAAGAAGCCACTGCTCCAAACCCGCCATAAAAAAGCCAGACTACGGTTTGGAACTGCACATGGGGACAAAGATCGTACTTTTTGGAGAAATGTCCTCTGGTCTGATGAAACAAAAATAGAATTGTTTGGCCATAATGTCCATCGTTATGTTTGGAGGAAAAAGGGGGGGCTTGCAAGCCGAAGAACATCATCCCAACCGTGAAGCACGGGGGCGGCAGCATCATGTTGTGGGGGTGCTTTGCTGCAGGAGGGACTGGTGCGCTTCACAAAATAGATGGCATCATGAGGAATGAAAATGATGTGGATATATTGAAGCAACATCTCAAGACATCAGTCAGGAAGTTAAAGCTTGGTCACAAATGGGTCTTCCAAATGGACAATGACCCCAAGCATTCTTCCAAAGTTGTGGCAAAATGGCTTAAGGACAACAAAGTCAAGGTATTGGAGTGGCCATCACAAAGCCCTGCCCTCAATCCTATAGAAAAGTTGTGGGCAGAACTGAAAAAAGAATTGCGAGCAAGGAGGCCTACAAACCTGACTCAGTTACACCATCTCTGTCATGAGGAATGGGCCAAAATTGACCCAATTTATTGTTTGAAGCTTGTGGAAAGCTGAAATAAATCATTCTCTCTGTAACGGCTTTCTTCTGTGGATGAAGGAGAGGACCAAAGCGCAGCGTGGTTAGTGTTCATCATGTTTAATAAAGATAATAAACGTGAACGCTACAAAATACAAAACAACAAATGTGGAAAAACCGAAACAGTTCTGTCTGGTGCAGACACACGAAGACAGAAGACAACCACCCACAAAACCCAACAGAAAACAGGCTACCTAAATATGGCTCCCAATCAGAGACAAACGACTAACACCTGCCTCTGATTGGGAACCATATCAGGCAAAACACAGAAACAGGAAAACTAGACACACAACATAGAATGCCCACTCAGCTCACGCCCTGACCACACTAAAACAAAGAAAATACAAAAGAACTATGGTCAGAACGTGACACCCTCTACTATTATTCTGACATTTCATATTCTTAAAATAAAGTGGTGTTCCTAACTGACCTAAGACAGGGAATTTTTACTAGGATTAATTGTCAGGAATTGTGAAACACCTTAGCCAAATACATTTATACTCAGTTTATGTAAACTTCCAACTTCAACTGTATGTATGTATGTGTGTTTGTGTTTTATCGGTCTGTGTGTGTGTGTCAATTGTATGTGTGTTTATTTACAGTATGTGAATGTGTGTGGGTGTGTCAATGTACTGTGTATGAGTGAGTGTGTATATATTTATTACTGTATATATAGTCTAATGATTATGTGTAGGGTCAGTGCAAGATAGAGTCATTGCAGATAGTTTGGGTAGATGGTAGCAGAGTGAACAGTCTATGGCTTGGATGGCTGGAGTTTTTGGCAATTTTTCGGGCCTTCCTCTTACACCACCTGATATAGAGATCCTGAATGGCAGGGAAGCGCTTTGCGGGCAAGGGTGGTGTATTTGCCATACCAAGCGGTGATGCAGCCAGTCAAGATGCTCTCGATGGTGCAGCTGTATAACTTTTTAAAGCTTAAGGGCTCATGCCAAATCTTTTTAGCCTGAGGGGGATGAGGCTCTGACTTGTCCTCTTCCCGACTGTGCGGGTGTGTGGACCATGTTAGGTCCTTAATGATTTGGATGTAAAGAAACTTGAAGCACTCAAATCGCTCCACAACAGGCCCATTGATGTGGATGGGGGCATGCTCTCCTCTCTTACGCCTATAGTCCACAATCAGCTCCTTGATCTTACCGACATTGAGGGAGAGGTTGTTGTCCTGGCACCACACTGCAAAGTCTCTGACCTCCTCCTTGTAGGCTGACTTATTGCCATCGGTGAGCAGGTCTATCACCATCGTGTCATCAGCAAACTTGATGATAGTGTTGGAGTCGTGTGCAGCCACGCAGTCGTGAGTGAACAGAGAGTACAGAAGGGGCTAAGCACGCACCCCTGAAGGGCCCCCATATTGAGGGTCAGCATGGCGGATGTTTTGTTGCCTACCCTCACCACCTAGGGCGGACCGTCAGAAAGTTCAGTATCCAATTGCAGAGGGAGGTGTTTAATCCCAGTGTCCTTAGTTTAGTGGTGAGGTTTGAAGGCACTATGGTGTTGAACAGTGAGCTGTAGTCAATGAACAGCATTCTCACATACAATAGATGTTCCTTTTGTCCAGGTGGGAAAGGACAGTGTGGAGTACAATAGAGATTGCAACATCTGTGGATCTGTTGGGGCGGTATGCGAATTGGAGTGGGTCCAGTGTGTCTGGGATGATGGTGTTGATGTGAGCCATGACCAGCCTTTAAAAGCATTTCATGGTTACAGATGTGAGTCGGGGCGATAGTCATTTAGACAGGTCACCATGGCGTTCTTGGGCATGGGGACTATGGTGGTTTGCTTGAAACATGTGGGTATTACAGACTGGGTCAGGGAGAGGTTGAACATGTCAGTGTCGACACTTGCTAGCTGGTCAGTGTATGCTCTGAGTATGCATCCTGGTAATCCATCTGGCCCTGCAGCCTTGAGAATGTTAACCTGTTTAAAGATCTTACTCACGTCGGCTACGGTGAGTATGATTACACAGTCATTTGAAACAGCTGGTGCTCTCATGCATGGTACAGTGTTGCTTGCCTTTTAGCGAGCACATAGAAGGCATTTATCTCTTCTATTAGGCTCTGGGCAGCTCGCAGCTGCGTTTCCCTTTTTTAATCCGTGATATTTTTCAAGCCCTGCCACATACGATGAGAGTCGTAGCCAGTGTAATAGGATTCCACCATCCTCCTATACTGTCCTTTCAAGTTTGATGTCTCATCAGATGTGGTAGCGGGCTTTCTTACATGCATCCATGTCCTTTTCCCATGTCCCTTTCCTTGTCAGCACAAACTCAACTGCTGACCTCCGTCTCAGCATCATGAATATTGAAATCTTCTCCCATTTAGGAAGTTGATTAAATGGTTGCATGACGAGTGTGGGGCAACTATTAGGGACTAATGAAAGGCTTTTAGCCGACATCTCATCCTCATTCTCGGGCTTAACCCAACGCTGCCTCACACTGACTCTGACATGAAAAAAATCCTCTCTAGCCTCCTAGGATTTCATATTCCAGTGTTTTCTTCTCTTTTAATTAATGCCTAGTTATACAGTATCGTTTAACTCTGACTCATTAGTGGAGAGAGGTTCACTATAGGTGCAGTATAGGAAATGTCCCCAAGAAAATGTACTTTAGGATGTGGTGGAAACATAATGACTAGTTGAAAAGATGCTGAGATGATGTATGTTGTCTGGAGGGAGCTGTGTTTTAAGTAAGAGATTGTTAGGAGAATATGCAATTGAATAAATTCCTTATTTCCTCTTGGAGGTATCGAATCTGATAATGTATGCACAGGCACACGCACGCACACACACAGAGACTGCTATTACTGAACTTTGCGGACTGTAACTACGGTGAGAGGGTGCCCTTTCTCACTGATGAGATTAATATGTGTGAGGGAGAGGAGGAGGAGGAGAGGAGGAAGGGAGGAGGGTCAGCGGATACAAGTCTCTGTGGACCCACTCCTCGACAAACACCCAGCCGTGCTGATGTGTGTGTGTGTGTGTGTGTGTGTGTGTGTGTGTGTGTGTGGTGTGTGTGTGTGTGTGTGTGTGTGTGTGTGTGTGTGTGTGTGTGTGTGTGTGTGTGTGTGTGTGTGTGTGTGTCACTGAGGACTTGGTGGACTGTATATTCTTCAGGTTAGGATTTATTTTATGTGTTCACTCCATGTACAGAGGATTACGTTACGGGCAAGGTGGTTTAATGACACTGAAGATTCACATTACGGGCACGGAACAACACAGTGTATGTAGTATGGATGGGCTAGGGCACTTAGTGGTATGGCATCTTGCCTCAACCAAACTGTGTTTGGTTCTGAAAAGGGAGGAAATAAAGTTACAATAGTGAATGACATATACATCATACAATCTCCAATTCACATCTTTTATAAACAATATGCACGTCTAACATCTTATGCTATACATGACAATACAGTGCTAGGCTGTACACAGTCACTCCACTAATTAAGGATCAAAGGGGTCCCGTCGCACGTGTACTACAAAGCTTTGCACCGCCATCTTCAGTACAGGGCTACAACTGCACAATGAACTTGAAATACCTCTACAAGGTTCACAATGAAATACACCCATATTATCTATACAGTTATACAATTACAGGGCATGTAAAAAGGCACTGGGGGTCAGGACACAATACGAATCCTAGTCTAAATGTCCAAAATAGTTTGACAGGAGAGGCGGAGCTAGCAGGCTTAGCTAAAGTTGCTAGCTCGTGGTCGCTCGTAGTAGAAATGCCTAATTAGCATATCCATAAAATATGACAATATTGTCGCCGAGTGCGTCTTTAGACATAAGCACCTGAAAGATATGAAATATGTAGTTAAATACTGTATCAACAAGGACGCACTCTGGCCTTGGCTAACACAATGAAAAGCTAACTGGTGGAAAAACACAGGATGGCTGGAACTTTCTCTCACATGACTTCTCGCGAGCTGATCTTCTTCTATGAGCTGGAGATCGCCCAGCATGCTCTGCTCCACTTCACCAGTGGGTATATTCTACTATGATACCTACTATATCTCCACAGCCTTTTGTACAGTGTGTGAGTGCGTGCGCAGGTGGTTCCATGCGTGCGTGAGTGTGTCTGCGTCTGCCTGTGTTCATTGAGCTCTAAAGTGGTCATCAGTCTTAGCTGATTGCCTCTAAATGTCTCAAATTGCACTCTCTTGTGTTCCTCTTGACTGTCAAGTGTCTATTCAATATTCTCTCCCTCCAGTGTCTGCCTCCATACTAGAATCAAAAGCTGATTATTCATTGAAGGTTTATCTCCACAGCTGAAATGACATCCGTGGCTTCTCACTGCAGCCACCATGTTTATTTACAAATGTTTGAATACAGCTTTTAATGCTTGATTTCAAGCAGAGTTGGCCCACTCTGGAGAGTCACATGTTGTACAAGCTTTTGTAAAAGCCATTTTAATCTAGCTTCAATTATCTTTTTTCATGACTGTGTTCTTGACTGGGTGTTACTGTTTAAAGCATGTCTGTCTGGATGGCTGCCTTCTTGTTTAGGGTTGTCAGGGTTTGGGGGTTGGTGGGTGGTTTGCAGTGGCTGGGTTGGTGGGGTGGCTAATGTTATGGGGTGCGTGCCCTCGGCCAGTGAGCAGTCGATGACTGTGTGAGGATGTCTCCAGACAGCTGGGAGGCTGCGGGGCAGCCGTGGCCATGGGCACTCCTCTCATGACCTTGCTGTCCAGGCTGTCTGTCCGCTGTTTGTAAAGCTGATCTGACAGCACTCTGCTCCGAGCCCTGGGCCCACGTGTGAATGCACAGCCAGGCAGCCAGCAGGTCCCAGACAGACATGACAGACAGACATGACAGACAGACGCTCCATTCACTCTTATGGTGTTCTGAGGATGATGACGCTTGTCCTTCAGGATCAGTGTGAGATGTCACAATCTCAAGTAGACATTTAAAAAATGTTATCTAAACAATTAGATCCAATAGGATCCAGGCTACTGAATGTGTGGGATATAGCAGGCGATTAATGCTTCTAGACATTACCTGACTGTTAACCAAGGAAGTGATATTGTGAGAGATATTTACATTTTCACTTTAACCCCAAAAGCTCCAGAGGGAAATGTTGACCCAAATGGGTGAAACGGTCATCATTTTAAAATCCTTTTTTTATCCTTCTGAAAATGTGGGACTTTGTCAAGCCACTAGTTACCGACAAAAAAAACGCACAATTTACGATGATTTGTGTTACTATGGAGGAATACAAATCATCTCTCTGTTGTACTGTACACTAGTAGTGCATGGCTAATCTGGAAATGTTGACTCAATAGTGCACCAAATTTGGCACAGAGGTAGATTTATGTACCCGCCTTCAGAAACTATTCATACCCCTTTACTTATTACACATTTTGTTGTGTTACAGCCTGAATTCAAAACGTATTAAATATTTTTTTTTCTCACCCATCTACACACAATGCCCCATTATGACAAAGTGAAAACATGTTTTTAAAAATGTTTGCAAATGTATTGAAAATGCAATAGAGAAATACCTAATTGACATAAGTGTAACGGTTTTCATAATCCTCCTCCTCGGTCGAGGAGAAGGAGTAGGGATCGGACCAAAACGCAGCGTTGTATGCAGACATAATTAATTTATTAAAGACAAGACGAAAACACGAAGAACACTAGAATAGATTACAAAACGACGTAGACAGACCTGAACATGAGAACTTACAATAAAACACGAAGAACGCACGAACAGGAACAGACTAACCAAACGAACGAAAACGAAACAGTCCCGTGTGGTGCGACAGACACAGACACAGGAACAATCACCCACAAACAAACAGTGTGAACAACCTACCTTAATATGGTTCTCAATCAGAGGAAACGTCAAACACCTGCCCCTAATTGAGAAGCATATCAGGCAACACATTGAACCCAACATAGAAACACATAACATAGACTACCCACCCAGCTCACGTCCTGACCAACTAAACAAAGTTAAACAAAGGAAAATAAGGTCAGGAACGTGACAATAAGTATTCACACCCCTGATTCAATACTTTCTAGAAGCACCTTTGGCAGCTTTTACAGCTGTGGATCTTTCTGGGTAAGCTCTTTCCAACATTTGCCTATTAATCTTTTAAAACATTCTTCACGCTTCTTAAAAAAATGATTCAACCTCTGTCAAACTGGTTGTTGATCATTACTAGACAACTATTTTCAGATCTTGCCATAGATTTTCAAGTATACTGAACAAAAATATAAACACAACATGCAAACATGTCAACGATTTTACTGATTTACAGTTCACATATGGAACTCAGTCAATCTAAATAAATTCCTTAGGCCCTAATCTATGGATTTCACATAACTGGGCAGGGGCACAGCCATGGTTGGGCTTGGGAGGGCATAGGCCCACCCACTTGGGAGCCAGACCCACCCACTGGGAAGCCAGGCCCAGCCAATCAAAATTATTTTTTCCCCACAAAAGGGGTTTATTACCACCGGTGGAAAAAGTACCCAATTTTCATATTTGAGTAAAAGTAAAGATACCTTAAAAGAAAACAACTAAAGTAAAAGTCACCCAGTAAAATACTACCTGAGTAAAAGTCTAAAAGTATTTGGTTTGAAAGTAAAAGTATAAATTAGACAATTTTCCTGTCCTGCTAGGCATTCAAAATGTAACGAGTACTTTTGGGTGTCAGGGAAAATGTAAGGAGTAAAAAGTACATTATTTTCTTTAGGAATGTAGTGGAGTAAAATTAAAAGTTGTCAAAAATATAAATAGTAAAGTAAAGTACAGATACCCCAAAAAATTACTTAAGTAGTACTTTACAGTATTTTTACTTAAACCACCTGACCAAGTTCTAAAGCAATGGAACTCAAACACGCCCCAAACACGCCCACATAAAGAAAATTAGAATTAAAAACAGGTTCAGGCCCTGGTTCGACCATGATCTTGCAGAGTTACTCCACCTCAAGAATTGCATTTGGCGAAAGGCTCAGCGCATGCATACTCAGGCTGACTGGCTCTCGTTTAGGCAAATGAGAATTAAGTGCACTCAGGCTATCCGGATGGCCAAAGTGAGTTACTTTAAGGAGCAGTTCTCTCTCTGTGGGTCTAACCCCAAGAAGTTCTGTAAAACAGTTAAAGACCTGGAGAATAAACCATCCTCCTCACAGCTGCCCATGTCCCTTAATGTTGATGATGTGGTGGTTACTGGCAAGAAGCATATGGCTGAGCTCTCTAATCACCACTTCATTAAGTCAGGATTCCTATTTGACTCAGCCATGCCTCCTTGCCGTCCAACATTTCCTCATCTCCCACCCTTTCTAATGTGACTATCCCCAATGCTTCTCCCTCTTGTTCCCCTGCCCCGCTACAAAGTTTCTCCCTGCAGGCAGTCACTGAGTCCAAGGTGCTAAAGGAGCTCCTGAAACTTGACCCCAAAAAAACACCTGGGTCAGATGGTTTAGACCCTTTCTTTTTTAAGGTTGCTGCCCCTATCATCGCCACGCCTATCTCCGACCTTTTTAACATGTCTCTCCTCTCTGGGGAGGTTCCCATTGCTTGGAAGGCAGCCACGGTTCGTCCTTTATTTAAAGGGGGAGATCAAGCTGATCCTAACTGTTATTGGCCTATTTATATTTTGCCCTGTTTATCAAAAGTGTTGGAAAAACTTGTCAATAATCAACTGACTGGCTTTCTTGATGTCTATAGTATTCTCTCTGGTATGCAGTCTATTTTCCGTTTTCCGTTTTTCCGTTATGGATGGGTCACTGCAACCTTAAATGTCCTCAATGATGTCACCATTGCCCTTGACTCTAAGCAATTTTGTGCTGCTATTTTTATTGACATGGCCAAAGCTTTTGATACGGTAGACTATTCCATTCTTGTGGGCCGGCCAAGGAATATTGGTGTCTCTGAGGGGTCTATGGCCTGGTTTGCTAACTACTTCTCTCAAAGAGTGCAGTGTATAAAGTCACCAAGGGAGTACCCCAAGGCTCAATCCTAGACCCCATGCTCTTCTCAATTTACATCAACAACATAGCTCAGGCAGTAGGAAGTGCTCTCATTCGTCTATATGCAGATGATACAGTCTTATACTCAGCTGGCCCCTCCCCGGATTTTGTGTTAATGCTCTACAACATAGCTTTCTTAGTGTCCAACAAGCTTTCTCTTCCCTTAACCTTGTTCTGAACACCTCCAAAACAAAGGTTATGGGGTAAGAAGAATGCCCCTCTCCCCACAGGTGTGATTACTACCTCTGAGAGTTTAGAGCTTGATGTAGTCACCTCATACAAGTACTTGGGAGTATGGCTGGAAGGTACACTGTCCTTCTCTCAGCACATATCAAAGCTGCAGGCTAAAGTTAAATCTAGACTTGGTTTCCTCTATCGTAATTGCTCCTCTTTCAACCAGCTGCCAAACTAACCCTGATTCAGATGACCATCCTACCCATGCTAGATTATGCAGATGTAATTTATATATCGACAAGTAAGGGTGCTCTCGAGCGGCTAGATGTTCTTTACCATTCGGCCATCAGATTTGCCACCAATGCTCCTTTTAGGACACATCACTGCACTCTATACTCCTCTGTAAACTGGTCATATCTGTATACCCATCGCAAGACCCACTGGTTGATGCTTGTTTATGAAACCCTCTTAGGCCTCACTTCCCCCTATCTGAGATATCTACTGCAGCCCTCATCCTCCTCATACAACACCTGTTCTGCCAGTCACATTCTGTTAAAGGTCCCTAAAGCACACACATCCCTGGGTCGCTCGTCTTTTCAGTTCGCTGCAGCTAGCGACTGGAACGGGATGCAACAAACACTCAAACTGGACAGTTTTATCTCAATCTCTTCATTCAAAGACTCAATCATGGACACTCTTACTGACAGTTGTGGCTGCTTTGCATGATGTATTGTTGTCTCTACCTTCTTGCCCTTTGTGCTGTTGTCTGCACCCAATAATGTTTGTACCATGTTTTGTGCTGCTACCATGTTGTGTTGTCACCATATTGTTGTCATGTTGTGTTGCTACCATGCTGTGTTGTCATGTGTTGCTGCCTTGCTATGTTGTTGTCTTAGGTCTCTCTTTATGTAGTGTTGTGTTGTCTCTCTTGTTGTGATATGTGTTTTGCCCTATATATTTTTTATATTTTTTATTCCCAACCCCCGTCCCCGCAGGAGGCCTTTTGCCTTTTGGTAGTAACTGACTTGTTACTGGTAACTGACTTGCCTAGTTAAAAAAGCTTAAATCATTTTTTTTTAATTAAACGCAGGAGTGGCTTGGGGACAAGTCTATGAAAGTCCTTGAGTGTCCCAGCCAGAGTCCTGACTTGAATCCGATCGAAAAACACTGGAGAGACCTGAAAATAGCTGTGCAGCGATGCTCCCCATCCATCCTGACAGAGCTTGAGAGGATCTGCAGAGAAAAAATGGGAGAAACTCCCCAAATACAGGTGTGCCAAGCTTGCAGTGTTACACCAAAAGAAGACTCGAGGCTGTAATCGCTGCCAAAAGTACTTCAACAATGTGCTGAGTAAAAGGTCTGAATACCTTTGTAAAAAAACATACTTCACAGAGGTTTAGATGGTACAATGATTCTCTACACTATACTTGCCTGTTTTGTCTCATAAACAAAAATTAGGTGAACTTTTCCAATTTCAGCAACCAGAAAATGCCAGAATGATTTCTGCGTTGTGCATCTTTAAAAATGAAACAAAGTCACAGTTTTTATTTAAATAATTCCAAAGGTTAGGTTTAACAGACCAAATGAAATATGACCATACTTTATCATTCGGAAAAGCATTCAGACCCCTTGAATTTTCCCACATTTTGTTACGTTA
Source organism: Salvelinus sp. IW2-2015 (assembly GCF_002910315.2). Taxonomy (NCBI): domain Eukaryota; kingdom Metazoa; phylum Chordata; class Actinopteri; order Salmoniformes; family Salmonidae; genus Salvelinus; species Salvelinus sp. IW2-2015. Next base: position 17,107,911 of record NC_036844.1, read on the forward strand.
CAGCTTTGTTCTAAAATGGATTCAATCTTTTTTCTTCTTCTCATCAATCTACACAAAATACCCCATAATGACAAAGCAAAAACATGTTTTTATTTTTTGGTGCAAATTTATAAAAATAAAAAAGAATTGGTGTCCCTAAACCGGGACGGTTGTTGTTAACGTGCACTAATGTGACTAGAATAACGTTGTATACAACAGCCAACTTTCCGGGACATAGACATCATTTATATGGGCAGACAGCTTAAATTCTTGTTAATCGAACTGCAGTGTCCCATTAACAGTAGCTATTACAGTGATAAAATACCTTGCTATTGTTTGAGGAGAGTGGACAACAACAAAACACTTTTATCACGGCAACTGATTTGATGCATTCACCTCTGAAGGTTAATAATGTACTTACATTCAGTAATCTTGCTCTGATTTTTTCATCCTGAGGGTGACATAGATAAAATGTAGCATAGTTTTGTTTGATAAAATCAATTTTTATAGTCAAATGTAGGAACTGAGATCTACAGTTTGATCCCACTGCTGTCTCTGGCTCCACATCCACCCTGCCTGCCCATCTAGATGTGTGAAAGTTAGTGAATAAGCTAAGGATCCATTATGTATGACATTCCTGGGAGTGTGTAAACTTACATTTTTTATTACCATTGAATTTTTGTATGTTATCCATAGTTATGTACTTGAAAATGTATCAATTGACCAATTCGGCACATTTGGGCAAACTCCTGGCAGACTTGATAAAAAATATTCTATAGTCATGTAATTCTTCACTGGATCTGTCTGAAACTTTGCACACAAACTGCTGCCATCTGTTGGCCAAAATCTAGATTACACCTAGACTCCTATCTGAATGTATGGCCTTTCTCTTGCATTTCAAAGATGATGAAAAAAATATATAGAAAACGCATGTTTTTTTGTTTGTATTATTTTTTACCAGATCTAATGTGTTATCTTCTCTTACATTAATTTCACATTTCCACAAACTTCAACGTGTTTCCTTTCAAATGGTGTCAAGAATATGCATATCCTTGCTTCAGGTCCTGAGCTATAGGCAGTTAGATTTGGGTATGAAAAAAAGTGTCCGATCCTTAAGAGGTTTTTAACTCTGAAAGTATAAAGACATTTTGAAATGTCTACATTTCTACACAATAATCGGAAATAAAATACAGCCAATAAATAGATCTGATATTAGAATTACCAAAAATGGGAACAAATATCATCAAGCTCTTTAGCCATGTCTTTTCTTGGACCTTCAGTCTGTAAATAGCTATTGTTGTGGCTGTGTGTTGCCAATATGATGTCCCTATATATGACAGCAATAACCTCCACTCGAGTCCTCGTGCTAAACAGTCCCCTGCCACCAACAATTACACGATAAGAGATCTCTTTAATATCATTCCCTCCTTCTATTATATCTGGATTCTCAAAAGTCCACTATGTCTAGGATATTGTGTTAGGGATTAGAGTGGCATTTCTTCCTCTACATGTGGGGAAAGAAAGTTATTAAACAGATAAATGAGAAAAGGATGCTTGGACGTAATTTCCTACTCGGCAAAAACTGGTTGAGTCAACGTTGTTCCAACGTAATTTGTCAACGTATTGTGATGTGGAATCTACATACAAAATACATTTGATTTGAAAAAAGTCATTAACTGTTGTTTTGAGGGTGAAATTTCTACCACAGGATTATATCATCATGGTAACATATTTTAGCATAGACAAACCTTGTATAAAATATGTTGAATTTGTACTTTTAAAAGAACGTCGGATCTTCAACGTTATATCCACTACCAGAAAAAGAATAATAGGCAGGGTAGTACCTCCTACTGGAGATGTGATCTATTTACAGCTTTGGTCTCCCTTCCAGGGTTTTAACTAAGCCCGGCCCTGCTTAGTTATTTGTCACTGAATATTACAAATGTGCTATCGTGAGAATGATTGTTGAGAATTAATCAGATAACTCAAGTAACTTTTTGTAACTTTTTTTCCTTTTGATTAATCGCATTGTCTGAAAGTATTCAAAATACCGTGAAAACATCCCAAATACATAATCTAAACAGCTAACAACAACAATGCAATGTAAAAGCAAGTTAACATTGAGGTAAAAAAAAGTATGCTTTCTCAATTTACTTAATTTTGKTAACTGTTAATTTAGACAAAATCAAGACATAAATATTCTTGTTGTAAATATCTTAATTTGAACAAATTCAGAATTTGTGATTAATCGTGGTCACAGCAAATCCTGCAATAAACTCAGTAAAAAATATATATTGTTTGACATCTGTCATTTATACAATGGGCGATTCATAAAACAATTGCCTTAATAGCTTTAAAGGTATCAATAGCATTGTAGTCTCTACTGTCATAATATGTGTTACCCATTCTGTCTTCTTCTTGAAAGTAGCAGCTTTCACGTCATTACGAAGCACAGGAGCTAGAGGCCTCCATGAAGAGCGCGACTGGCTGTCAGGTGACAAGTGCCATTATGCCAGCTCTGTCACCCCCTGTCCCCTCCTGCCACCATCACACCACACACACGTGTGCACACACCCCTCTCTGAGTCACATGTCAATTTAAAGCACAGTTTACCATATAAGTATTCACCAGCTGCAGCAGGTGTTTTGGTAGACAACCGAGGGGAACCATCAAAGAGTCTCTGCCACTGGCTCTCAGTGAGCCGGAGAGAGAGACACCGCCACTGCACACCACCAACAGTATTACCTTTATACTGCTTGAAATGCAGAATCCCCAGTTGAAATTAAACTCATTCCCACAGAAAACACCCGGTCAGCAGGTTAAACACATCTCCCATGGCAGAGGCCAAAAGGGATTTCATTCCAGAGAAATGGACCATCATGGGAATTTACATGTTCTTTGGCTTGGGGGGAAAATCAGTGGGAAATATCATTCCATTGCAATTTACAAATCAAGATTGCGTCTGGGTATGCTTTAACCTGAAGTTTAATCATGACTGATACTGGAAATCCCTCAAGCAAGAAACACAATCACTGCTCATGTGCAGGGGAGAAAATATTGACATTCTACAGATGTAGGATCTTAATTTGATCACTCTTTTATTGCTGAGATTTTTTATTCACAGCAGGAAATGCAAACGTGTAGTGTATTCAAGGTTTAAAAATACTTCTAAAGTTTATAGTTTCCACTTTAAAATGTCTGACTGGATTTGCCCTAACGAAAAATGTAGAAACCCCTATGAAAAATGTTGATTAATTATCATCAGTGGTGTAAAGTACTTAAGTAAAAATACTTTAAAATACTACTTAAGGAGTTTTTTGGGATATATGTACAGTGGGGAGAACAAGTATTTGATACACTGCCGATTTTGCAGGTTTTCCTACTATAAAATAATAAATAAATAAAATAAAATGCAAATTAATTACTTAAAAATCATACAATGTGATTTTCTGGATTTTTGTTTTAGATTCCGTCTCTCATAGTTGAAGTGTACCTATGATAAAAATTACAGACCTCTACATGCTTTGTAAGTAGGAAAACTTGCAAAATCGGCAGTGTATCAAATACTTGTTCTCCCCACTGTACTTTACTTTGTTATTTATATTTTTGACAACTTTTACTTTTACTTCACTATATTCCTTAAGAAAATAATATACTTTTTAGTCAATACATTATCCCTGACACCCAAAAGTTACATTTTGCATGCATAGCAGGACAGGAAAATGGTCCACTTATCAAGAGAACCTCCCTGGTTATCCCTACTGCCTCTAATCTGGCAGACTCACTAAACACACACAGCTTGTTTGTAAATTATGAAATGAAAATTGTGCGGTCTGGTTTACTTAATATAGGGAATTTGAAATTATGCATACTTTTACTTTACATAATAATTCACATTTCCTGTTGTAGCAAACTGGCTCAAATTAAGATCCTACATCTGTGAAAACATGGGAAAGGGAGAATAACGTTCTGGTAAATAATCCATCAATATAAATGTATTACAGTTTTTTTCAATTGCTAACATGCATTGGTCAAAATTGAAGTCACATTGCCAAACCTTTCACACAGTCAGCAAACCAGAAGTGTATGTGGACATAACTGTGAATCATTTTTAATTGCTTTCACACAAAATGCATTCAATGACCACATTCTCCAAAATCCATGAACTCATTCATACTCCACCACCTGCAAAACTATTTGCAGCACATGTTTTCAAATGCTAACACACTGTTTCCAAAACTGTTAAAAACACATTCAAAACAGAATGATGGCAAATGTCGTGCATTTCTGCAGTAACCAGATTGAAACATATAGAAAATCTCAGCAGAATATTGAATAATTCCAAACACAGCTGATTGCAATTTCAGCTGAAAGCCTACCCAAGTGTCCTGTTTTTAGTCTCGTTACCAAACAGACAAAAGAGGACGGCTTAGGAATGATTTAGTTTGGAAACATGGATCAAGGAAGAAAGGTTGGAGGGGAAAGAAGAGTGACAGGGAGAGGGAGAATGCGTGGAGGACAAAGGAGAGGAAGACCAAGAGCTGGGGTCTCTGATGAGATAAGGGCCACAATTATTGACCATGTTGTAAACCATGGTCTCTCTTTGAGAGAGGCCGTTTAAAGGGTGCAACCAAATCTGCAGCGTTCAACAGTTGCATCAATAGTAAGAATTATCCGTCAAAACAACAGGTGAGATGTGTATCCTTCAATGATAATTGAACTACATATTACAGTACAATACAGTATGTTCACATTCTTATGTACTGACAAAATGTACTGACATTTTGAAATACATTGATTGTTTGCTGTTTTTCAGTCGGATCCAAAGGTTGCCTCCAATAGGAGGGAGAGGCAGAAAATTATCAGATGCGCAGGAAAATGCCATTGTTGACATGGTAATTGGCAACAATGCAATATAACTGTGGGAAATTCGGGACAGAGTGCTGGCAGACAACGTCACTTTTGGGAATGTGGATATGGTCAGCACAACGACAATTGCCAGAGTCCTAGAGAAACATAAAATGACTTGGAACCCAAACCGGCTGTGCACGTGCGCCATCGTGCATGAATTAATTTTGTCCCCCCACACCAAACGCGATCACGACACCCAGGCTAAAATATCAAAACAAACTCTGAACCAATTACATTAATTTGGGGACAGGTCGAAAAGCATGAAACATTTATGGCAATTTAGCTAGCTAGCTTGCACTTGCTAGCTAATTTGTCATATTTAGCTAGCTTGCTGTTGCTAGCTAATTTGTCCTGGGACATTGAGTTGTTATTTTACCTGAAATGCACAAGGTGCTCTACTCCGACAATTAATCCACTGTCACGCCCTGGCCTTAGTTATCTTTGTTTTCTTTATTATTTTAGTTACGTCAGGGTGTGACATGGGGAATGTATGTGTTTTTGTAGTGTCTAGGGGTGTTGTATGTGTATGGGGCAGTGTATAGTGTAGTTGTCTAGGTAAGTCTATGGTTGCCTGAAGGGTTCTCAATCAGAGACAGCTGTCATTCATTGTCTCTGATTGGGAGCCATATTTAAGGCAGCCATAGGCATTAAGTTAATGTGGGTAATTGTCTGTTCTATGTTGCATGTGTGCACTTAGTTCATCTTAGCTTCACGATCGGTTGTTTTGTTCATTTTGTAAGTGTTTGTTTTTCCCTTCATTAAAAGAAGATGTATTTTTCACACGCTGCGCCTTGGTCCACTCTTTCACCCATAGACGATCGTGGACAAGAATTACCACCAAACCAGGACCAAGCAGCGTGTGAAGCAGCAGCAGGAGCAACCTACACAGGATTTCTGGACATGGGAGGACGAATTGGATGGTAGGACCTTGGGCTCAACCTGGAGAATATCGCCGCCCTCGTGAAGAGCTGGAGGCAGCGAAGCCGAGAGGCGGTGGTATGAGGAGGCAGCACGGAGGCGAGGCTGGAAGCCTGTTACTCAGCCAAAAATTTCTTGGGGGGGGTTAAAAGGGAGTGTGGCGAAGTCAGGTAGGAGACCTGCGCCTACTCCCTGTACTTACCGTGGAGAGCGAAAGTACGGGCAGACACCGTGTTACGCAGTAGAGCGCATGGTGTCTCCTGTACGTGTGCATAGCCCGGTGCGGTACATTCCAGCTCCTCGTATCGGCCGGGCTAGAGTGAGTATTGAGCCGGATGTCATGAAGCCGGCCCAACGCATCTGGCCACCAGTGCGTCTCCTCGGGCCGGCGTACATGGCACCAGCCTTACAAATGGTGTCCCCGGTTCGCCAGCATAGCCAGTGCGGACTATTCCACCTCGCCGCACTGGCGGGCTACGGGGACCATTCAACCTGGTAAGGTTGGGCAGGCTCAGTGCTCAAGGGAGCCAGTACGCCTGCACGGTCCGGTATTTCCGGCGCCACCTCCCCCCCAGCCCAGTACACCAGTGCCTACACCACGCACCAGGCTTCCTGTGCGTCTCCAGAGCCTGTTCCTCCTCCACGCACTAGCCCTGTGGTGCGTGTCTCCAGCCATTACCACCAGTGCCTACACCACGCACCAAGCCTCTTGTGCGTCGCCAGAGTCCTGTGCGTCCTGTTGCTGCTCCCCGCACTAGCCTGAAGGTGCGTGTCCTTAGCCCGGTACCTCCAGTTCCGGCACCACGCACCAGGCATACTGTGCGCCTCAGCAGGTCAGAGTCGGCCGTCTGCCCAACACCGCCTGCACTGCTCGTCTGCCCAGCGCCGTCTGAGCTGCCTGCCTGCCCAGCGCCGTCTGAGCCATCCGTCTGCCCAGCGCCGTCTGAGCCGTCCGTCTGCCCAGCGCCGTCTGAGCCGTCCGTCTGCCCAGCGCCGTCTGAGCCGTCCGTCTGCCCAGCGCCGTCTGAGCGTCCGTCTGCCAGCCGCCGTCTGAGCCGTCCGTCGCCCAGCCGTCTGAGCCATCCGTCTGCCCAGCGCCGTCTGAGCATCCGTCTGCCCAGCGCCATCTGAGCCATCCGTCTGCCCAGCGCCATCTGAGCCATCCGTCTGCCCAGCGCCATCTGAGCCATCCGTCTGCCCAGCGCCATCTGAGCCATCCGTCTGTACTGAGCCTTCAAAGCCGCCCGTCTGTCCCGAGCCTTCAAAGCGCCCGTGTTCAGAGCCGTCCGCCAGACAGGAGCCGCTAGAGCCGTCCGCCAGACAGGATCAGCCAGAGCCTTCCGCCAGACAGGATCAGCCAGAGCCTTCCGCCAGACAGGATCAGCCAGAGCCTCCGCAGACAGGATCAGCCATAGCTTCGCCAGACAGGATCAGCAGAGCCTTCCGCCAGACAGGATCAGCCAGAGCCTTCCGCCAGACAGGATCAGCCAGAGCCTTCCGCCAGACAGGATCAGCCAGAGCCTTCCGCCAGACAGGATCAGCAGAGCCTTCCGCCAGCCATACCAGCCGAGTCTTCCGCCAGCCATGACCAGCCAGAGTCTTCCGCCAGCCATGACCAGCCAGATCTCCGCACCATGACAGCCAGAGTCTTCCGCCAGCCATGACCAGCCAGAGCTTCCTCCAGCCATGACCATGTCAGAGCCTTCCTCCAGCCATGACCAGTCAGAGCCTGCCCTTAGTCCGGTGCTGCCCCTTAGTCAGGTGCTGCCCCTTAGTCCGGTGCTGCCCCTTAGTCTCGTGCTGCCCCTTAGTCTCGTGCTGCCCCTTAATCCGGTGGGGTTAATTTGGAGGGTGGCCATTTGGAGGACGCTACCAAAGCGGGTATTGACAATGGTGGAGTGGGGCCACGTCCCGCACCCGAGCCGCCGCCATGATGGGGCCCACCCCGGACCCTCCCTTTCTGTGTCAGGTTTTGCGGCCGGAGTCCGCATCTTTGGGGGGGGGGGGTACTGTCACGCCCTGGCCTTAGTTATCTTTTTTTTCTTTATTATTTTAGTTAGGTCAGGGTGTGACATGGGGAATGTATGTTGTTTTTGTAGTGTCTAGGGGTGTTGTATGTGTATGGGGCAGTGTATAGTGTAGTTGTCTAGGTAAGTCTATGGTTGCCTGAAGGGTTCTCAATCAGAGACAGCTGTCATTCATTGTCTCTGATTGGGAGCCATATTTAAGGCAGCCATAGGCATTAAGTTAATGTGGGTAATTGTCTGTTCTATGTTTGCATGTGTGCACTTAGATTCATCTTAGCTTCACGATCGGTTGTTTTGTTCATTTTGTAAGTGTTTGTTTTTCCCTTCATTAAAAGAAGATGTATTTTTCACACGCTGCGCCTTGGTCCACTCTTTCACCCATAGACGATCGTGACATCCACACATAAAATGGTCAACTGAATCGTTTCTAATCATCTCTCTCCTTCCAGGCGTTTTCTTCTTTGAAACTTATATTGTGATTGGCATCTAAACTTTAGTATGTACTATGACGATAGACAACACAGTTCATCTTTCTATCACCCACGTGGGTATAACCAATGAGAAGATGGCACGTGGGTATCTGCTTCTATAAACCAATGAGGAGATGGGAGAGGCAGGACTTGCAGGGCAATCTGGTCGTCACAAATAGAACTGACTTCTATTTTAAGCCCTTGCCAACGCAGACGCGAGCAGTGTGTGTCATGTTTTGTCTTTGATCATCATGTCTTGTCCCTGTGCTTCCCTCTGCTGGTTTTATTAGGTTCTTTCCTCTTTCTATCCCTCTCTCTTCCCCCTCCCTTCTCCCTCTCTCTGCTCTCTCTCTCTATCGTTCCGTTCCTGCTCCCAGCTGTTTCTCATTCTCCTAAACTACCTCATTTACTCTTTCAACACCTGTCCCTATTTTTGCCCTCTGATTAGAGTCCCTATTTCTCCCTCTGTTTTCCGCTTCTGTCCTTGTCGGATTCTTGGTTTGATGTTTGCTGTTCTGTGTCCTTGTTCCGCCTGTCGTGTTTTTGCCTTCTTCAGATGCTGCGTGTGAGCAGGTGTCTATGTCAGCTACGGCCTGTGCTTCCTGAAGCGACCTGCAGTCTGTGGTCGCGTCTCCAGTCGTCCTCTCTACTGACGAGAGGATTTCAGTTTCCTGTTTTGGATTTACCTAGGATAATATCCAGGAGTATCATTGTTTGTTAAAGACTGGAATAAATACTTTCTGTTTCTATTAAGTCGCTTTTGGGTCCTCATTCACAGCATAAAGAAAGAATCCGACCAAGAATGGACCCAGCGACTACGGATTCTCGCACACTGCCGTCGAGATCCAGGGAGCAATGCTCGGCAACACGAGCAGGAATTGTCTGCTGCTCGTCATGCCGTTGAGACCCTGTCGCTCAGGTCTCCGATATCTCAGGACAGTTTCAGAGTCTTCGTCTCGTGCACCAGCTACTTTCCTGGTCTTCCGAGTCTCCCGGAACCTAAGGGTTAATAACCCACCATGTTACTCTGGGCAGCCCACTGAGTGTCGCTCCTTTCTCACCAGTGTGATATTGTGTTTCTCTCCAGCCCAACACATACTCAAGAGAGAGAGTCGGATCGCTTACGTCATATCACTCCTTACTGGTCGGGCTCGGGAGTGGGGCACAGCTATCTGGGAGGCAAGGGCTGAGTGTTCTAACGTTTATCAGAACTTTAAAGAGGAGATGATCCGGGTTTTTGATCGTTCAGTTTTTGGGAAGGAGGCTTCCAGGGCCTGGCTTCCCTATGTCAAGGTGATCGATCCATAACGGATTATCTCTAGAGTTTCGCACTCTTGCTGCATCCAGTGACTGAACGAGCCGGCGTTGCTCGCTCGTTTTCTGGAGGGACTCCACGCTGAGGTTAAGGATGAGATTCTCTCCCGGGAGGTTCCTTCCAGCGTGGACTCTTTGATTGCACTCGCCATCGCATAGAACGACGGGTAGATCTTCGTCACCGAGCTCGTGGAAGAGAGCTCGCGTTAACGGTGTTTCCCTCTCCGCATCTCAACCATCTCCTCCCACCGGCTCAGAGACTGAGCCCATGCAGCTGGGAGGTATTCGCATCTCGACTAAGGAGAGGGAACGGAGAATCACCAACCGCCTTTGCCTCTATTGCGGTTCTGCTGGACATTTTGTCATGTCATGTCCAGTAAAAGCCAGAGCTCATCAGTAAGCGGAGGGCTACTGGTGAGCGCTACTACTCAGGTCTCTCCATCAAGATCCTGTACTACCTTGTCGGTCCATCTACGCTGGACCGGTTCGGCTGCTTCCTGCAGTGCCTTGATAGACTCTGGGGCTGAGGGTTGTTTTATGGACGAAGCATGGGCTCGGAAACATGACATTCCTCTCAGACAGTTAGGGAAGCCCACGCCCATGTTCGCCTTAGATGGTAGTCTTCTCCCCAGTATCAGATGTGAGACACTACCTTTACCCTCACAGTATCTGTAACCACAGTGAGACATTTCCTTTTTGATTTTTCGTTCACCTTTTACACCTGTTGTTTTGGGTCATCCCTGGCTAGTATGTCATAATCCTTCTATTAATTGGTCTAGTAATTCTATCCTATCCTGGAACGTTTCTTGTCATGTGAAGTGTTTAATGTCTGCTATCCCTCTGTTTCTTCTGTCCCCTCTACTCAGGAGGAACCTGGTGATTTGACAGGAGTGCCGAGGAATATCATGATCTGCGCACGGTCTTCAGTCGGTCCAGAGCCAGCTCTCTCTCCTCTCACCGGTCGTATGATTGTTGTATTGATCTCCTTCCGGGGACCACTCCCCTCGGGGTAGACTATACTCTCTGTCGGCTCCCGAACGTAAGGCTCTCGAGGATTATCTGTCTGTTTCTCTCGACGCCGGTACCTGGTGCCTTCTTCCTTCCCGCCGGAGCGGGGTTTTTTCTTTGTTAAGAAGAAGGACGGTACTCTGCGCCCCTGCGTGGATTATCGAGGGCTGAATGACATAACGGTTAAGAATCGTTATCCGCTTCCCCTTATGTCGTCAGCCTTCGAGATTTTGCAGGGAGCCAGGTTCTTTACTAAGTTGGACCTTCGTAACGCTTACCATCTCGTACGCATCAGGGGGGGACGAGTGGAAAACGGCGTTTAACACTCCGTTAGGGCATTTTGAATACCGGGTTCTGCCGTTCGTCTCCGCTAATGCTCCAGCTGTCTTTCAGGCATTAGTTAATGATGTACTGAGAGACATGCTGAACATCTTTGTTTTCGTTTACCTTGACGATATCCTGATTTTTTTCACCGTCACTCGAGATTCATGTTCAGCACGTTCGACGTGTACTCCAGCCCTTTTAGAGAATTGTCTCTACGTGAAGGCTGAGAAGTGCGCCTTTCATGTCTCCTCTGTCACATTTCTCGTTCTGTTATTCCTCGCTGAAGGCATTCAGATGGATCCCGCTAAGGTCCAGGCTGTCAGCGATTGGCCCGTTCCTAAGTCACGTGTCGAGTTGCAGCGCTTTCTCGGTTTCGCTAATTTCTATCGGCGTTTCATTCGTAATTTCGTCAAGTGGCTGCTCCTCTCACAGCTCTGACTTCTGTCAAGACTTGCTTTAAGTGGTCCGGTTCCGCCCAGGGAGCTTTTGATCTCCTCAAGAAGCGTTTTACATCCGCCCTATCCTTGTTACTCCTGACGTCACTAAACAATTCATTGTCGAGGTTGACGCTTCAGAGGTGGGCGTGGGAGCCATTCTGTCTCAGCGCTTCCATTTCGACGATAAGGTCCATCCTTGCGCTTACTTTTCTCATCGCCTGTCGCCATCGGAACGCAACTATGATGTGGGTAACCGCGAACTGCTCGCCATCCGCTTAGCCATAGGCGAATGGCGCAAGTGGTTGGGGGGGCGACCGTCCCTTTTGTCGTTTGGACTGACCATAAGAACCTTGAGTACATCCGTTCTGCCAAACGACTTAATGCACGTCAAGCTCGTTGGGCGTTGTTTTTCACTCGTTTCGAGTTCGTGATTTCCTATCGCCCGGGAAATAAGAACACCAAGCCTGATGCCTTATTCCGTCTCTTTAGTTCTTCTGTGGCTTCTACCGACCCCGAGGGGATTCTCCCTGAAGGGCGTGTTGTCGGGTTGACTGTCTGGGGAATTGAGAGACAGGTAAAGCAAGCACTCTCACCACTGCGTCGCCGCGCGCTTGTCCTAGTAACCTTCTGTTCGTTCCTGTCTCTACTCGTCTGGCTGTTCTTCAGTGGGCTCACTCTGCCAAGTTAGCTGGCCACCCCGGCGTTCGGGGTACGCTTGCTTCTATTCGCCAGCGGTTTTGGTGGCCTACTCAGGAGCGGGACACGCGCCGTTTCGTGGCTGCTTGTTCGGACTGCGCGCAGACTAAGTCAGGTAACTCTCCTCCTGCCGGTCGTCTCAGACCGCTTCCCATTCCTTCTCGACCATGGTCTCACATCGCCTTAGACTTTATTACCGGTCTGCCTTCGTCTGCGGGGAAGACTGTGATTCTTACGGTTATCGATAGGTTCTCTAAGGCGGCACATTTCATTCCCCTCGCTAGCTTCCTTCCGCTAAGGAGACGGCACAAATCATCATTGAGAATGTGTTCAGAATTCATGGCCTCCCGTTAAACGCCGTTTCAGACAGAGGCCCGCAATTCACGTCACAGTTGTGGAGGTCAGTCTCTCTTCCGGGTTTCATCCCCAGTCTAACGGTCAAGCAGAAAGGGCCAATCAGTCGATTGGTCGCATATTACGCAGCCTTTCGTTTCGAAACCCTGCGTCTTGGGCAGAACAGCTCCCCTGGGCTGAGTACGCTCACAACTCGCTTCCTTCGTCTGCTACCGGGCTATCTCCGTTTCAGAGTAGTCTTGGGTACCAGCCTCCTCTGTTCTCGTCCCAGCTCGCCGAGTCCAGCGTTCCCTCCGCTCAGGCTTTTGTCCAACGTTGTGACCGCACCTGGAGGAGGGTCAGGTCTGCACTTTGCCGTTACAGGCGGCAGATGGCTGTGACGGCCAATAAACGTAGGATTAAGAGTCCTAGGTATTGTCGCGGTCAGAGAGTGTGCTTTCCACTCGTAACCTTCCCTTACGACAGCTTCTCGCAAGTTGACTCCGCGGTTCATTGGTCCGTTCCGTGTCTCTCAGGTCGTCAATCCTGTCGCTGTGCGACTGCTTCTTCCGCGACATCTTCGTCGCGTCCACCCTGTCTTCCATGTCTCCTGTGTCAAGCCTTTTCTTCGCGCCCCCGTTCGTCTTCCCTCCCCCCCCCCCCCGTCCTTGTCGAGGGCGCACCTATTTACAAGGTACGGAAGATCATGGACATGCGTCTCGGGACGTGGTCACCAGTACTTAGTGGATTGGGAGGGTTACGGTCCTGAGAGAGAGGAGTTGGGTTCCATCTCGGGACGTGCTGGACCGTTCGTTGATTGATGATTCCTTCGTTGCGCCAGGGTTCCTCCTCGAGTGCGCCAGGAGGCGCTCGGGGAGTGGGGGGGTACTGTCATGTTTTTGTCTTTGATCATCATGTCTGTCCCTGTGCTTCCCTCTGCTGGTCTTATTAGGTTCTTTCCCTCTTTCTATCCCTCTCTCTCCTCCTCCCTCTCTCCTCTCTCGCTCTCTCTCTTATCGTTCCGTTCCTGCTCCAGCTGTTTCTCATTCTCCTAAACTACCTCATTTACTCTTTCACACTGTCCCCTATTTTGCCCTCTGATTAGAGTCCCTATTTCTCCCTCTGTTTCCGCTTCTGTCCTTGTCGGATTCTTGTTTGATGTTTGCTGTTCTGTGTCCTTGTTCCGCCCTGTCGTGTTTTTGCCTTCTTCAGATGCTGCGTGTGAGCAGGTGTCTATGTCAGCTACGGCCTGTGCCTTCCTGAAGCGACTGCAGTCTGTGGTCGCGTCTCCAGTCGTTCCTCTCTACTGACGAGAGGATTTCAGTTTCCTGTTTTGGATTTACCTAGGATAATATCCAGGAGTATCATTGTTTGTTAAAGACTGGAATATACTCTGTTTCTATTAAGTCGCTTTTGGGTCCTCATTCACCAGCATAACAGTGTGGGTGCAATATTGAATAATATAGATTATTATACATTTATTTTGCAACGCTCGCGCACGCGACGCGAGTGGTGTAGTCAGGTTGTAAGGATGAAGCAGTTGTACACTGAACCCTTTGAGAGAAACGGTGAACATGTGAAAGAAGTCCGGTATCAATATGTCCAGGTAAAATGTCTGTTCAATAACCAAACAGGGTACATACACAGCTATGCATAATGTAAAGTACTGTGAAACTGTGGATTTACTGTATTTTAGAGTAATGGAGATGGAAGCCAGGCAAACTGCACGTACATTCATCTTTGTGGATGAAGCTTGATTCAACCTGGCAAAAACACGCTGCAGGGGAAGAAATGTGATTGGACAGAGAGCAACAGTGGATGTCCCAGGCCAGAGAGGAGCTAACATCACAATGTGTGCAGCACTGTCCAATGATGGTTTGCTGTTACACAAACCACTCATTGGCCCCTACAATACAGAGAGGCTCATTTCTTTTCTGGATGACCTGCAAAATCGACTTGTGCCAGCGGAAGAGAGAGGGGCAAGAGACTCCCCTACCTTCATTGCTGTGTGGGATAATGTGGCATTCCACCGCTCTGCTTCAGTCACAGACTGGTTTGCTGCACATCCCAGGATGTCAGTACTGTTCCTGCCTCCATACTCCCCCTTCCTAAACCCCATAGAGGAGTTTTTCTCTGCGTGGAGGTGGAAGGTTTATGACCACCATCCACATGACCAGATGTCCTTACTGGATGCCATGATTGTGGGGTGTGGAGACACTTCTCCTGAAGACTGCCAGGGTGTGGAGACACTTCTCCTGAAGACTGCCAGGGTTGGATTAAACATTCCAGAAGATACTTTCCAAGATGCATCGCCAGAGAAGACATAAGATGTGATGTTGATGAGAACTTATGGCCAAATGCAGGAGAGAGGGAGAACTAGAACCCTCACAATACTGTACAGTATGAGTGATTATATTATGCATGTTGTTGATGTTTTTTTAATTATTATTGCAGCCCTGGAATTTCAGGAATGTGTTTTTTGTTTAAACTTTTTATTTTTCACAAGTAAATTACTATATGCAAAGATATAGAAAAAATAAAGGCTATTGAATGAAATTGCTGCTTTTCTGATTCATTCTTGTTACATATATTTTAGTACTGTCAATAAAGTGAAAAGGTATTATTCTTATTCTATAATGAAATGCTGATTTGTGAAATCATTCAAACTTCAAAGACAAGTCCATAATTTATGTAATGCTCCCTGTTTGTGTGTTTTAGGTCAGTGTGTTATGAGTGACAATGTATGCTTTCTGAGTAAGAATTGTTGCCAGTGTTTTGGTGGTTTGAGTGAGTTTTGGAGGTGAGATCAACTGTTTGGCCAGATGCATGTTGATAATGCAGACTCTGTGAAGAGTTTTGGAAAAGTGGCTTCAGTATTGACTGATGCTTGTAAGTAATTGAAAAAAACGAATGGGTTTCTAGTGATGAATAATCCAGATATGTTCCATCTGAGCATGTGTGCTGTGGCTCTGAGAGGCCTAGGGTAATTGGGAGGCTGAAGTAGACTTGTTGATTGCTTTATTTCCTGTGTGTGTCTGAAGGCGGCTCCACAGTTAACACCAACCATCTAGACACTGCTGGTGGTGTGCTGTGGTCAGTGTCTCTCTCTCTCCGGCTCACTGAGTTTCCCTCAGCTGTACTCTGTGTGTGTGTGTGTGTGTGTGTGTGTGTGTGAGAGACTAAAGTGCTCTGACCTTCTCATTTTCTCAAAAAACCAAAGGCTCCCAGTGACATCCTTTACCAGTTTCCTGTATTCATGGTGACGGGGATATTTGTCCAATCAACTGTCAGTATTGTGTTGTGGGGAAATGCAGTGTTTCCTGTTTTTCCCATCATCTTCTTCCCATTGGTGTAGGGTGGATTTCTTTGTTTGTGTCCAGGAAAGCTACAGAAAGTTCTTACAGTGTCACATATCTAGGATAATCCATTGCTTATTCATTTTTTTGATTTAACTCTAAGATTATTATGTTGTGTTTTGTCTGTTCTTGGAGGCTGTTGCCATAGCGATAACCAAAATCTATTTTTTTACTAGTTTCCTGTATCCATGGTGACGGGGAGTTTTGTCCAATCGACTGTTGGTATTGTGTGGTGGGGAAATGCAGTGTTTCCTGCTTTTCAAAAGGGCTTCCTCCCATTGGTACAGGGTGGAATTCTTTGTTTGTGTCCTGGAAAGCTACAGAGTGTCCGTACGGTCTTATGGAGTATCTTTGGCCAGAACCTTGAAGAAGAAGTAAGTAACATTTTACTGATTAACATAACACACTTTTTTGGGGGCGAATCAAAGCTTTTAACGCTGCACAGTTGACTCAGTTCGGCTGAATGTTAGATTTTTTATTTGAGTCTGTTGGTCAGTTGTATGCAATGTATACTTTTAATTTTGACATTTGAAATTCTGTTTTTTTAACTTAACAATTGCTAAATCCATCATCTTTGTGTTTTAAAGTTTGAGACAAGATGAAGCCTTTTCAAGCAAACTGCTTTGACGCTCAGTGCTGCCTCCATCCGTCACTACCAACAGTCCTTGAGTAACAGACATTACACCACCCCTCTGGTGACTGAACCAGGGAACCATGCAGAGGCCACAGGTTACCAGTGGCACCCCGCTACAGATCCCACCACAGCCTGTACCCAAGAACAGGCACCCCATCCTCCTGTACTCCATCCAACCCTTACTGAGGGAGACAGTTATCAGTAAGGAAGGCCACCCCCATCCCCAGCCTGACTCCCCCCAAACCTGTGGCACTCAAGGCCCAGGCCAGAGCTGCTGGAGCCTGGATGTGAGAGTGGCTGTGCTGCTTGCGATCGTGGCTGGAGCTCTGATACTGATCCTGCTCTACAGACTCCTCCAGCTGAGGCACAGACTGAGGCTGGCCCAGGCTCGACATGCCCTGGAGTACTACAGTTTCTACCACACCGCCACCTACACCCTTAAGGACCCCAGGCTGCCCCAGATATTGCCCACAAATGGAGATGCTATAGAGGTCACCCCTGTGGCCAACCCTGTGGCCCCTATTGTTGTCACCCCAGTACCACCTCCACCGGTCTCCCCACCACCCACTCTTCCCCTCCCTCCACCCCCCATCTTGTCTCTACCCCCTCGCCTACCTTCCCCCTCCTCTACTGCCTCCACCCCTTCTCCCACTCTCTTCCTCACTCTCTCTCCCTCTGCCCCTGCCCATCATCCACACCACCCCACCAGCCCTCACCAGTCCTGGGGCGCCAGCTCGGATGCAGAGGTGTACTCTCGGATCGGAGCGTTCAGACCATCCAGGCTGTCCAGCCTCAGCCGCTCACAGGTCATCCTGTTTGAACATTCCTCTCTCTGACATCTTCTCTGGATATTCCACATTAAGAGCATTCCGCTTTGTGGCTGCTTCTATCAGTTTTGTGAGAATTCTATAACCTATTTTAATGTTCTGAATTTCAGATTTGTGTGTGGGTGTTCTCCCTTGTGATGAGTTCTTTGAGGATCATGAAAGGGATTCTGTTGAGTTCACTGCTCTATTATCCACTCACTGTCGAGTGCATACGCTTTGAAATTTCGTGTAGCTGAATTGCAAATGTCCATTTTATGGTCCTATTAAAGTCACAAAGAATTTAAAATGGTTGCCCTGATAAAAAAAAAATCTCATCTAAAACCATGTTTATTATGTTGTTTGTCTTGAGACATATCCCATTTCTCCCACAATCACAATAACTGACCTCACTGTTTCCTCTGATGGGCGGAAGACATTTCCTCTGGCGCTTTTCCATCACTGGGTCTCTCCCTATCTCACTCGCTCCTTATGTTTCCTCCCCCTCTCCATAATACTTACTGCACTCTCTCTCTCTCTCTTCTCTCTCTCTCTCTCTCTCTCTCTCTCTCTCTCTCTCTCTCTCTCTCTCTCTCTCTCTCTCTCGCTCTCTCCTCTCTCTCTCTCCTCTCTCTCTCTCTCTCTCTCTCTCTCTCTCTCTCTCTCTCTCTCTCTCTCTCTCTCCTCACAGTCTGAAGGCATGATTGTTTAATGAAATGTTTTATTTGATTGTAATTGTAAAAACATATATATATATATATTTTAAAGCAGAACAGCTTAACAGTATATATTGCCAACATAATACATGTTTATGTCTGTTAAGTAATGTAAATAGATTAGATCTGTTCATCACCTTCTATAAAGGATTTATAACCTTGTTGACAGACTTCTGCTCTCGGTTCTTACAAAGGTTTTTGTAAGTTTCCACCATGCCTGAAGATTTATTCACCTTCAATAATTAATAGCATTTTATTTCCCCAAATGGTCCTTCATGCATAGTTTATTCATGAGGGGTGATCGTGGGTTGTTATTTGTTTAATGAAGTAGAAGAGCAGGGTGAAACCTAAGACCTCATTTGATCCAATCCCGTGGGTGACTGTTTATCCCTGGCCATCTCTAACTTTGTTTGCAGGACTGTTATCTGACTTGCTGAAAGCATACACTACACACATGGGCAGCGTCATAACCAGTCAATGGGATCTGTGTGGAATGAGATTGATACTGTTGTAGAATCTGGACATTGGGCACAGTTAACCACATACCAGATGAGTGAGAAGCGAGGCCTTTCTGAAAAGGGATTCAATTGTAAATGTCCTTTAACATTGTGTGAATCTCTGCCTCTGCACTGCATTACCTATATATCAAAATAATCCCATTTAGATAACTTTTTTCTAGTTATGGTTCTCCTTTTCACAGAGTTTCACTGAAAGTAGCTCAGGTTCAGTAAAGGTCAGGTGCTTTTATTGTAAAACTAGCCACCATGCTGTATATTTCTCCTTTGCTGTCCAGTGTATGACTTTCTGCCACCAAAACTCTTGAGTTAGGAATGCTGCATAATTGCTTCTGTCTCTGCTTGTCATTTTGTCAAATTGAGAAGAAATCGTGTTATTAATATTGCCCTCAGAGCCTCAGTGTCCACTATGCAATGTCAATAGAGCTATTTTACTTGTAAAAGAGTCCTCAAACCAGGCAATTAGTATTGGTCAGTTTTTAACAAAGTCTCTCTAGAGATTAAAACAACCACAAAATTAATAAGAGGAAGTGTAATATTTGGTTGTGCAAAACATGCTCTGTGATGGGAGTTAACTCAGTGGGCCAAACATTATATTATAAACAGACGGACAGCATACTGTATGAGTATGCACAATTCATTATTATTAACCATTATTTTACCAGGTAAGTTGACTGAGAACACATTCTCATTTACAGCAATGACCTGAGGAATAGTTACAGGGGAGAGGAGCGGGGATGAATGAGCTAATGTAAGCTGGGGATGATTAGGTGACTATGATGGTATGAGGGCCAGATTGGGAATTTAGCCAGGACACCAGGGTTAACACCCCTACTCTTACGATAAGTGCTATGGGATCTTTAATGACCACAGAGAGTCAGAACACCCATTTAACATCCCACCCAAAAGACAGCACCCTACACAGGGCAATGTCCCCAATCACTGGCCTGGGGCATTGGGTCTTTTTTTAGACCAGAGGAAAGGGTGCCTCCTACTGGCCCTCCAACACCACTTCCAGCAGCATCTGGTCTCCCATCCAGGGACCAACCAGGACCAACCCTGCTTAGCTTCAGCAGCAAGCTCATTTTATTCCATTTAATTAATGTATTTTACTTTCATGAGTATCGTAACCAAAGTTTTTTATAACTAACCCAAGATAGACCAGAGCCTGTCCTTTCCAATGGAAGCAAATTAATTCATCATAATTGGCAGAACAAGCCAGAAGGGCTTGAGCTAGTGAGATGCTATTGATGCATTCTAGCATGTATTTGTGAAGTGCACGTGTGCAAAAACTATTCGCCCTTGCACTCTTTCTAAACTATGCACATTTTTAAAACTTCGGCAAAGGGTAAAGTCTAAAAAAACGCAGTACACTTTGTTTGTTACAGATTCTAGTTTTGGAAACAGAAAATGTTACGGAGATCAAATGTTTCATCGACAATAAAATGAACAGAATGTCGGCCAAAATCCATCTTGCTTCATCTTCTCCCACTGCCGTCCACTGGGCTTCCTCTCATCACCATAATGGGTATTGAGTGGAAGCGCCAACCGGATGCTTCACATTAATGCATCCGGTGAAGTATCTGTCTCTTGACCACAGAAGGTTGGTGGCCCCTTAATTGGGTAGAACGGGCTTGTGTTAATGACTGGAGCGGAATCAGTGGAATGGTATCAAATACATCAAACACATGGTTTCCAGGTGTTTAATGCCATTCCATTTGCTTCGTTCCAGCCATTATTATGAGCTAAAGGCATGCTCGGTTCGGCTGGCGCCTAGCCTAACTTGTGTACTTGCATACTCCCTTAAAAGACCTTCGCTTGAAAATCAAGAAAAAGCAGCAATAGTATTGTTTGTCCATCTTGAAACGCTGTAGCTAGTATACTTCCTCAAAATAGTCTGAATTAATCTAAAATAACTCGTTAATTTTGACGTTTTTGCCAAGGAGATCTTAGTCGCTTTACATCTAACTAAGCAGCCTGGTCTCATTGACTAGACGTAACATAGGAAACATCAATCCGGAACACTCAAGCTAGTGCGATATGTTACGTTTGGTATGGTTACACAAGACAGAAGATTACTTATGACAAAAATTAAAGGTGGGTTGTTGATCTGGGTATATGGGCGGATGTAAAATATAAATGTCTTTCAACCCAAAGGTTGTGTGTTCAAATCTCATCACGGAGAATTTTAGCTAATTAGCAACTTACTACTTTTTAGCTACTTTACAACTGCTTAGCATGTTAGCTAACCTTTCCCTTAGCCCTAACCGTAACCCTTTTAGCTAACTCTTCCACTAAACCTAAACTTAACCCTTTAACCTAACTCCTAACCTTAACCCATAATCCTAACCCCTAGCCTAGCTAATGTTAGCCAGCTATCTAATGTTAGCGTTAGCCACCTAGCTAACGTTAGCCACAACAAATTAGAATTTTTTACATATATGTTTTGCAAATTTGTAACATATTGTACATTTTGCAAATTCGTAACATATCATACCAATTGTAATTTGTAACATATTATACGAAATGGAGGATGGACATCCAAAAACGAATACATACCATACGAAACGTAACATACACAATATATACAAAAGTATGTGGACACCCATTCAAATGAGTAGATTCGGCTATTTCAGCCACACATGTTGCTGACAGGTGTATAAAATTGAGTGTGCAGCCTTGAAATCTCCATAGACAAACATTGGCAGTAGAAAGGCATTACTGAAGAGCTCAGTTACTTTCAACGTGGCACAGTCATAGTATGTCACCTTTCCAACAAGTCAGTTTGTCAAATTTCTGTCCTGCTAGAGCTGCTCTGGTCAACTTTAAGTGCTGTTATTGTGAAGTGGACATCTAGGAGCAACAACGGCTCAGCCATGAAGTGGTACGCCCCACAAGCTCACAGAATGGGACTGCCGAGTGCTGAAGCGCACAGCATGTAAAAATCATCTGTCCTTGGTTGCAACACTCAATACCGAGTTCTAAAAGGCCTCTGGAAGCAACGTCAGCACAACAACTGTTAGTCGGGAGCTTTATGAAATGGATTTCAATGGACGACCAGCCGCACACAAGCCAAAGATCACCATGCGCAATGCCAAGCGGCTGGAGGGTGTGGAGTGGTGTAAAGCTTGCTGCTGTTGGACTCTGGAGCAGTGGAAATGCCTTCTCTGGAGTGATGAATCACGCTTCACCATCTAGCAGTCCGACAGACAAATCTGGGTTTGGAGGATACCCCAAAGCATAGTGCCAACTGTAATGTTTGGTGGAGGAAGAATAATGGTCTAGGAATGTTTTACATGATTCGGGCTAGGCCCCTTAGTTTCAGTGAAGGGAAATCTTAACGCTAGAGCATAKAAGGTCCATACAGAAGTTGTTTGTTGAGATCGGTGTGGAAGAATTTGACTGGCCTGCACAGAGCCCGGACCTCAACCCCATCAAACACCTTTGGGATGAATTGGAACGCCGACTGCGAGCCAGGCCTAATCGCCCAACATCAGTGCCCAACCTTACTAATGTTCTTGTGGCTGAATGGAAGCAAGTCCCCTCAGCAATGTTCCAACCTCTAGTGGAAAGCCTTCCCAGACGAGTGGCGGCTGTTATAGCAGCAAAGAGAAAACCAACTCCATATTAATGCCCATGATTTTGGAATGAGATGTTTGACGAGCAGATGTCCACATACTTTTGGTCATGTTGTGTATCATACCAAATGGAGTGTCTCTGATTTACATACAGAATGATATGAAATGCTCTGAGACCAGGTTGAAATAAGATGTTTGGTGCAATATTTCTCAAGTGAACAAAATTAGCATGAAAATGAGACGTCTTTAATTGAATGACAAACACTAAATTGAAGAATCCCTAATGTTGACCAATGACTGACGAAGGGGCGTAGACTTAGGCTCCAAACTTCGGCTTGCCTCAAGAAAGATTTTTGTGTGAGTGAATAGCCTTAAAAAAAAACTTGCCGAAAACCAAAAACCAACAAACACGTAACAAAATGTTATCATAATATATGCACAATGTAATGAACACGATGGGAGACAGAGAGCTGGTTTCAAATGCAGGGCACAGCAGGTGTTAATTGTAAAGGACCACAGGAGGAGGCAGGTAGCTGGGTCCAGGGGCAGGCAGAAGGTCATACACAAGGGGTCCAAAAAAGGCAACAGTACAGGCAGGGAAAAGGATAGTAACGTCGTCCAGGAGATCAGGCAATAGGTTGGTAACAGGAAATAAACAGGGAATAGGCAAAAGGCGTCGTTAGTGAGGCAGGCAAAAACTATCATACATGGCAGGAGTAAATTACAGGGGAACCCAGCGCTCCAAATGGAAGTGTGTTACAAAACAAACAATACCTCACGATGATGGGGGTGCAAAGAACTGAACTAAGTAGTGTGTGATAATGACATACAGTTGTGAACCGGTGATCAGAATTCAGGTGATTGGGATCTGGAGAGTGAGCTGCGTTCAGGGGATCTACGTGTTTGAGAGTGTGAGCTGGAAAGTGGGCTGGAAAGTGAGCTGCGTTCAGGGGATCTACGTGTTTGAGAGTGTGAGCTGGAAAGTGGGCTGGAAAGTGAGCTGCGTTCAGGGGATCTACGTGTTTGAGAGTGTGAGCTGGAAAGTGGGCTGGAAAGTGAGCTGCGTTCAGGGGATCTACGTGTTTGAAAGTGTGAGTTGGAAGGAGACGTTACACACAAACTGTTCCGAACTGTTTCGGATGGGAAGCATGCGTACGCCTTAACTCTCAGGTCCTCAACGGTAGCACTATTAATAGTACAAATTCAATCAGAAACAGTGCTTGCTGCCTGCTCATGGACCTTAGTCATCAGCTCAGGTATATGCTGTGACATCACCAGTGTCAGCTCTCTCTTGTTATCTTCTCTCCCTTTCCTTAAGGTACTGATCCCAGAACACAGACATGCACTTAAATCCCCTAAGAGGTTTCACTCTGCACCTTAAGTTTTAAAAAATTACCCAGATTTATTTGACAACCTGGGTTCCCATGGTGACAGGTTTTTCTGATTTTCGAGACACATAGTCAGGTCCAACATTAATTCTAGGCTTGACAAAGAGGAGCAAAAATACTGTATAAAATAGATAATACAAATACTGAGCTGCTTTTTTAATAACTACTAGGCTGCAATGCCTTCAGAAGGTATTCACACCCCTTGACGTCTTGTGTTACAAAGTGGGATTAAAATGGATTTAATTGTAATTTTTAGTCAACGATCTACACAAAATATTCTGTAATGTCAAAGTGGAAGACATTTAAAAGAAAATACAAATCATGAAAAATGAAACAGAAATATATCTTGGTTAGATAAGTATACACCCCCAGAGTCAATACATGTTAGAATCACATTTGGCAGCACAGGAGGTTGGTGGCACCTTAATTGGGGAGAACGGGCTCCTGGTAAGGATGGGAGCGCAATCAGTGGAATGGTATCAAATACATCAAATACATCGTTTCTAGGTGTTTGATGCCATTCCATTCGCTCCATTCCTGCCATTATTATGAGCCGTTCTCCACTCAGCAGCCTCCACTGTTTGGCAGTGATTACAGCTGTGAGTGTTTCTAGGTAGGTCTCAGAGCTTTCCACACATGAATTGTGCACCATTTGCCCATTATTCTTTTCAAAGTTCTTCAAGCTCTGTAAAATTGGTTGTTGATCATTGCTTGACAACCATTTTCAAGTCTTGCCATAGATTTTCAAGCAGATTTAAGTCTAAACTGTAACTAGGCCACTCAGGAACATTCCCTGTCTTCTTGGTAAGCAATTTTAGTGCCTTGTTGCAAACAGGACACATGTTTTGCATTATTTTGATTCTGTACAGGCTTCCTTCTTTTCACTCTCTCAATTAGGTTAATATTGTGCAGTAACTACAATGTTGTTGATCCAGCCTCAGTTTTCTCCTATCACAGCCATTACACTCTGTAACTGTTTTAAAGTTTCCATTGGCCTCATGGTGAAATTAGTGAGCTGTTTCCTCCCTCTCCGGCAACTGAGTTAGGAAGGATGCCTGTATCTTTGTAGTGACAGGGTGTATTGATATACCATCCAAAGTGTAATAATAACTTCACCATGCTCAACGGGATATTCAATGTCTTTCTTTATTTTTACCCATCTACCAATACGTTCCCTTATTTTGCGAGGCATTGGAAAACCTCTCTCGTCTTTGTGATTGAATGTGTGTTTGAAATTCACTGCTC
This sequence comes from Salvelinus sp. IW2-2015, assembly GCF_002910315.2. Lineage (NCBI taxonomy): Eukaryota > Metazoa > Chordata > Actinopteri > Salmoniformes > Salmonidae > Salvelinus > Salvelinus sp. IW2-2015. Next base: position 17,132,563 of record NC_036844.1, read on the forward strand.
GACTGAGGGACCTTACATATAATTGTACTGTATGTGTGGGGTACAGAGATGAGGTAGTCATTCAAAAATCATGTTCAACTGTCACGTTCTGACCTTAGTTCCTTTTCTATGTCTTTATTTTAGTTTGGTCAGAGCGTGAGTTGGGGTGGGCATTCTATGTTGTTTTTCTATGTTTTGTTCTATGGTTATATTTCTATGTGTTTGGCCTAGTATGGTTCCCAATCAGAGGCAGGTGTCAGTCGTTGTCTCTGATTGGGAGCCATATTTAGGTAGCCTGTTTTCCTTTGTGTTTTGTGGGTGGTTGTCTTCCTGTGTGTGTGTTTTCACCATACGGAACTGTTTCGTTTTCTATCATTCACGTTGTTATTTTTGTATTCTTAGTGTTCAGTTATTAAATTGAATATGGACACTTACCACGCTGCGCTTTGGTCCTCACCTCACTCCAACGACAAGCGTTACATCAACACTATTATTGCACACAGAGTGAGTCCATGCAACTTATTATGTGTTGTTAAGCACATTTTTACTCCTGAACTTATTTAGGCTTGTCATAATAAAGGGGTTGACTTATTGACTCAAGAAATGTAATCTTTTAATTTTGAATTAATTTGTAAAAAATGGCTAAAAACATAATTCTACTTTGACATGATGGGGTATTGTGTAGGCCAGTGACACAATCTAATCCATGTTAATGTCAGGCTGTAACACAACAAAATGTGTAAAATGTCAAGGGGTGTGAATACTTTCTGAAGTCACTGAAGTCACTGTATATTGTATGCTCCAAAGGATTTCAAAGGGGTTCAAGTCCATAGATGGCCATTGTAAAATTTAGATTTTGTGGTAAATTCACAATTTCTTTGTGGATTTTGATGTGTGCTTGGGGTTATTGTCTTGGTGGAAGTTCCACTTCAGCCTCCTGGCAATATCCTGGTACTTGGTAAAGTTCATGAAGTCGTTGACCTTAAGAAGCCTTTTGGACCTAGACTTGGTGCTCCGGTACCACTTGCCGTGCGGTAGCAGAGAGAACAGTCTATGACTAGGGTGGCTGGAGTCTTTGACAATTTGTAGGGCCTTCTTCTGACACCGCCTGGTAAAGAGGTCCTGGATGGCGGGAAGTTTGGCCCCAGTGATGTACTGGGCCGTACGCACTATCCTCAGTAGTGCCTTGCGGTCGGAGGCCGAGCAGTTGCCATATCAGGCAGGGATGCTCTCGATGGTGCAGCTGTAGAACTTTTTGAGGATCTGAGGACCCATGCCAAATATTTTCAGTCTTCTGAGGGGGAATAGGCTTTGTCGTGCCCTCTTCACGGCTGTCTTAGTGTGTTGTTGGTGATGTGGACACCAAGGAACTTGAAGTTCTCAACCTGGTCCACTGCAGCCCCGTCGATGAGAATGGGTGGAGTACTCGTTCCTCCTTTTCCTGTAGTCCACAATCATCTCCTTTGTCTTGATCACATACTCGGCCCATTCAACAGTTTTAGATGAATATGTGTGAAAAAAGGACTGGGGGCGGGAGGGTCGAAATATACTTCTCTCATGTGCAAAGATACTCAAAAGGGGTGATGATATTAATTAACAATAATTTTGATCCAAATGTGCAAATTTTCCAAACAGATCCGCAAGGTAGATGGATGATTTTAAGTATGTTATTGGACAATAAACAGATATGGCTCATTAATCTATACGGTCCAAATAATAATGATGCTTCTTTTAAAATATATATAATAATTTATCAAACCTACAACAAATACAAGACTCTATTATTATGGTGGGAGATTATAATATGGATTTAAATACCTCAATGGACCGTAAAGGAAATCACACAAACTATCACCCTCATGCACTTAAGGAAATCACAAATGTCATGGATATATTGGAACTAGTGGATATATGGAGGCTTAAATACCTTGACCTAGTGAGATATAGATGGCGGAGACTGAATCAAGCTAGTCGTCTTGAATATTTTCTTATGTCATTCTCGCTGGCACCAAAAGTTTAAAAAGTGTTCATAGGGGACAGAATGCGGTCAGGCCATCAAATCATTAGCATATATATTTTACTCTAACAGAATTTCCACATGTGCGAGGATATTGGAAATTTTATCAAAGGCTATTGGATGATAACTTGTTTCTAACTAGGACAGAAGAATTTCTAACTGACTTTTTCTGACATAGGTACAGCATCGGTACAGCAAATACCCTTTTTGTATGGGACACTTTTAAATGTGCCTTTAGAGGCCATGCAATTCAGTACTCATCTCTAAAACCAAAGCAATTTAGGTCAAAAGAGTCCACATTAACAAAGGACATGAAAGGACTAATAGTACAGATAGAAATAAAAACTGTACCATAGAGGCACAGAATATGTTAGAGGAAAAACACTAATAAATGGAGGAACTTATTGAAGAAAGATCAAGTGTAATATATTATAACAAATAAAGCGCACTGGATGGAATATGGGGGAAAATGCACCAAATTATTTTTTAATCTTCCACATAGAAATGCTACCAAAAATAATTTACTGAAACTTGTTTCAAATGATGGAGTCGACCATGATTCACCAAACAATATTTTGATAGAGGTGGCAAAGTACCTTAAGCATATGTTTTCGTTTCAGTCTCCTCCATCTCCACAAACCAAAGATAATTTTATGGATTGTTTTTCTATTAATAATGTAAAATTAACGACTTTATGGAAAGACTCATGTGGAGGCCAAATTACAGAGGAGGAACTTCTTGATGCAATTAAAGCCTTTAAGTCCAGGCTTCACGGTTGGAATGGTGTTCTTCGGCTTGCAAGCGTCCCCCTTTTTCCTCCAAACATAACAATGGTCATTATGGCCAAACAGGTCTATTTTTGTTTCATCAGACCAGATGACATTTCTCCAAAAAGTACGATCTTTGTCCCCATGTGCAGTTGCAAACCGTAGTCTGGCTTTTTTATGGCGGTTTTTGAGCAGTGGCTTCTTCCTTGCTGAGCGGCTTTTCAGGTTATGTCTATACAGGACTTGTTTTACTGTGGATATAGATAATTTTGTACCTGTTTCCTCCAGCATCTTCACAAGGTCCTTTGCTGTTGTTCTGGGATTGATTTGCAATTTTCGCACCAAAGTACGTTCATCTCTAGGAGACAGAATGTGTCTCCTTCCTGAGCGGTATGACGGATGCGTGGTCCCATGGTGTTTATACTTGCTATTGTTTGTACAGATGAACAATGGTTTACCTTCAGGTGTTTGGAAATTGTTCCCAAGGATGAACCAGACTTGTGGAGGTCTACAATTTTTTTTCTGAGGTCTTGGCTGATTTCTTTTGATTTCCCATGATGTCAAGCAAAGAGGCATTGAGTTTGAAGGTAGGCCTTGAAACACATCCGCAGGTACACCTCCAATTGACTCAAAGGATGTCAATTAGCCTATCAGAAGCTTCTAAAGCCATTACATCATTTTCTGGAATGTTCAAGCTGTTTAAAGGCACAGTCAACTTAGTGTATGTAAACTTCTGACCCACTGGAATTGTGAGGGTGTGACAAGTTTACCTATTTGCTTATAGTCTTGCCTACACCTATCGACTTGTTTTTTCTTGTCACTATAGGGGTGCTGTTTCAACTTTGTAAAATATCGTCCCCAAATTAAACTGCCTCGTACTCAATTCTTGCTCGTACAATATGCATATTATTATTACTATTGGATAGAAAACACTCTCTAGTTTCTAAAACCGTTTGAATTATATCTGTGAGTTAAACAGAACTCGAGTTGGAGCAATTTTCCTGTGAGGAAGTGAGAAGTCTGAAATCATGCAGGCTGTTCTGAGGTCGCTTTATTAATTTGCCTGTCTTCTATTGGTTGAGATGCACTGCATACGCCTTCCCCTGGATGTCAGCAAATAGTGAGAATTGGAATGGAGTTGCTAGGCAGATCTGAGGCCTTATAAATAGGCTCGGAACGTGATGTCCTCTCTTTCCTTCGTTCGCCATGACGCAAGGCAGACCTCAGGATGGCGTTCTAGAAAGCTCCCGTTATAGCCCTTAGATATATCCGGCTCTGATTTTATTCGATATAGGTATTAGAAACATCATAACGTAGTTATTTTAAACCGAGTTATTTCAGTTTATGAGAGTGTATTGCGATTTTCGAAATGTTCTTTGTGCTGCGCAATAGTGAGTTGGGCACGTCTTCGCCACATGGCTAATGTTTACAGCTAATTCCAAAGTTGAAGGCGACAATCTACAACCGAGCAACGATTATTTTGGACAAAGGACAACTTGCCCAAGATTCTGATGGAAGCTCATCAAAAAGTAAAAACTATTTATGATGTTAATTCGTTGTTCTGTGGAAAAATTTAAAATGATTATTCCTCCATTCATTTTGGTGGGGTCTCGCTATAACGTACCCTGTATGTCGTAGTAACGTTAATTTAAAAATCTAACACAGCGGTTGCATTAAGAACTATTGTATCTTTCATTTACTGTCCAACCTGTATTTTTGTCAAGTTTATGATTATTTATTGATTAGATTAGGTGCCTCTCCAGATTGCCTGAAATGTTGCTACTAATCACATTGTATAACCATGATTTGTGCTGCTAAATATGCACATTTTCGAACAACACCTATATGCATTGTGTAATATGATGTTACAGGACTGTCATCTGATGAAGTATATCAAGGTTAGTCAAAAATTATATATCTTTTGCTGGATTGTTACGATCGCTAACCTTTGCTGCTGGTAAATTGCTTGTGTTTCTGGCTATTGTGGTAAGCTAATATAATGCTATATTGTGTTTTCGCTGTAAAACACTTAAAAAATCTGAAATATTGGCTGGATTCACAAGATGTTGGGCTTTCATTTGCTGTACGCTGTATATTTTTCAGAAATGTTTTATGATGAGTATTTAGGTATTTGACGTTGGTCTCTGTAATTATTCTGGCTGCTTCAGCGCTATTTCAGATTGCAGCTGCAATGTAGAACTGTGATTTATACCTGAATTTTTTTTTTTTTTTTCTAACAAAACATATGCTATACAATAAATATGTTATCAGACTGTCATGTGATGAAGTTGTTTCTTGGTTAGTGACTATTTATATCTTTATTTGGTCGAATTAGTGATGGCTACCTATGCAGGAAAAAAATGGTGGAGAAAAAAAAGTTGTGTCTTTTGCTATGGTGGTTAGCTAATAGAAATACATATTGTGTCTTCCCTGTAAAACATTTAAAAAATCAGAAATGAATCCTGGATTCACAAGATCTGTATCTTTCATTTGGTGTCTTGGACTTGTGATTTCATGAACATTTTATTATATGATATCCCTGTAGCTTTAGGCTAGGCTATGCTAGTCTGCTTTTTTGATGGGGGGATCCCGGATCCGGGTTTGTGACTCGTTAGATAGGAGCAAAGAATATTAAATTTTATTTGGAATGGCAAGACAGAATAAATTAAACAGGCCTATTTATAAAATGAATACGAATTCAGAGAGCAGAAAGTATTAAATATTAAAGCATTAGACCTCTCTCTAAAGGCGTCCATCATACACATGTTATACTTAAATCGGAACTGGTTCTCTAGCAGATTAGTGAGAATGTCTCACCCCATGTTCAAGAATGGCCTTTTCCCCTTTATTCAGATTACAACCTCTCACTTTCAGTTATTTTAAAATTAAATCAAAGCCTTAGAAAGTTGGTTGCAATTTCAGTTTAATCCATCTGAAAATACAAATAATACCACAAATATTGGGGTTAAACTCAAATACACTAATTGATAGAAAATCATTATTTACATAAGTATTCAGACCCTTTGTAATGAGACTCAAAATTTATCTCTGGTGCATCCTGTACCATTGATCATCCTTGAGATGTTTCTACAACTTGATTGGAGTCCACCTGTGGAAAATTCAATTGATTGGACATGATTTGGAAAGGCACACACATGTGGTAAGGTCCCAAAGTTGACAGTCATTGTCAGAGCAAAAACCAAGCCACGAGGTCAAGGTAATTGTCTACTTAAATAAAGGTTAAATAAAAGATGAATAACTATACAATTGTCCGTAGAGTTCCGAGTCAGGATTTAAAAAAATATGTTTATTATTTAACCTTTATTTAACAAGGTAGGCCAGTTGAGAACAAATTCTCATTTACAACTGTGACCTGGCCAAGATAAAGCAAAGCAGTGTGACAAAAACAACAACACAGAGTTGCACATAAACAAATGTTCAGTCAATAACACAAAATAAAAGAAAAATAGACAAATCTATGTACAGTGTGTGCAAATGTAGAAGAGTAGGGAGGTAGTCAATAAATAGGCCCTAGAGGCGAAAATAATTACAATTTAGCATTAATACCGGAGTGATAGATGTGCAGATGATGATGTGCAAGTAGAGACACTGGGGTGCAAAAGAGCAAGAGGGTAAGTAATAATAGGGGGATGAGGTAGTCGGGTGGGCCATTTACAGATTGGCTGTGTACAGGTACAGTGATCGGTAAGCTGCTCAGACAGCTGATGCTTAAAGTTAGAGGGAGATATAAGACTCCAGCTTCAGAGATTTTTGCAATTCGTTCCAATCATTGGCAGCAGAGAACTGGAAGGAAAGGCGGCCAAAGGAAGTGTTGGCTTTGGGGAAGACCAGTGCAATGTACCTGCTGGAGCATGCGTGTGCTACGGGTGGGTGTTGCTATGGTGACCAGTGAGCTGAGATAAGGCGGGGCTTTACCTAGCAAAGACTTATAGATGACTTGGAGCTAGTGGGTTTGGCGACGATATGTAGTGGGGCCAGCCAACGAGAGCATACAGGTCGTAGGGGTAGGTAGTATATGGGGCTTTGGTGATAAAACGGATGGCACTGTGATAGACTACATCCAGTTTGCTGAGTAGGGTGTTGGGTACTATTTTGTAAATGACATCGCCGAAGTCAAGGATCGGTAGGATAGTCAGTTTTACGAGGGTATGTTTGCCGGCATGAGTGAAGGAGGCTTTGTTGTGAAATACGAAGCCGATTCTAGATTTAATTTTGGATTGGAGATGCTTAATGTGAGTCTGGAAGGAGAGTTTACAGTCTAACCAGACATCTAGGTATTTGTAGTTGTCCATATTCTAGTTCAGAACCGTCCAGAGTAGTGATGCTGGTCGGGCGGGAGGGTGCGGGCAGCGATCGGTTGCGGGCAGCGAGTGTTGTATGGCATTGAAGCTTGTTTGGAAGTTTGTTAGCACAGTGTCCAAAGAAGAGCCAGATGTATACAGAATGGTGTCGTCTGCATAGAGGTGGATCAGAGACCAGAAGCATCACCAGCAGCTAGAGCGACATCAATGATATATACAGAGAAAAGAGTCGTCCCGAGAATTGAACCCTGTGGCACCCCCATAGAGACTGCCAGAGGTCCGGACAACAGGCCCTCCGATTTGACACACTGAACTCTATCTGAGAAATAGTTGGTGAACCAGGCGAGGCAGTCATTTGAGAAGCCAAGGCTATTGAGTCTGCCGATAAGAATGTGGTGATTGACAGAGTCGAAAGCCTTGGCCAGGTCGATGAAGACGGCTGCACAGTACTGTCTTTTATCAATGGCGGTTATGATATCGTTTAGGACCTTGAGCGTGGCTGAGGTGCACCCATGAACAGCTCGGAAACCAGATTGCATAGTGGAGAAGGTACGGTGGGATTCGAAATGGTCGGTGATCTGTTTATTAACTTGGTTTTCGAAGATTTTAGAAAGGCAGGGCAGGATGAAAATAGGTCTATAACAGTTTGGGTCTAGAGTATCTCCCCCTTTGAATAGGGCGATGACCGCGGCAGCTTTCCAATCTTTGGGGATCTCAGACGACACGAAAGAGTTGTTGAATAGGCTAGTAATTGGGGTTGCAACAATTTCGGCGGATATCTGGACCCTGGAGAGGGTCCAGATTGTCTAGCCCAGCTGATTTGTAGGGATCCAGATTTTGCAGTTCTTTCAGAACATCAGCTGTCTGGATTTGGGTGAAGGAGAAGCGGGGGGATCAAGTTGCTGCAGGGGGTGCTGAGATGTTGGCCAGGGTAGGGGTAGCCAGGTGGAAAGCATGGCCAGCCGTGGAAAAATGCTTATTGAAATGTTCAATTATCGTAGAGTTATCGGTGGTGACAGTGTTGTGTCGAGGCACAGATCTGGGGAAGGGTACCAACATACATTTTTTTTTGCATTGAAGGTCCCCGACAACACAGTGGCCTCCATCATTCTTAAATTAAAGAAGTTTGGAACCACCAAGTATCTTCCTAGAGCTGGCCCTCTGGCCAAACTGAGCAATCGGGGGAAAAGGGCCTTGGTCAGGGAGGTGACCAAGAACCCGATGGTCACTCTGACAGAGCTCTAGCGTTCCTCTTTGGAGATGGGAGAACCTTCCAGAAGGACAACCATCTCTGCAGTACTCCACCAATCAGGCCTTTATGGTAGAGTGGCCAGACGGAAGCCACTCCTCAGTAAAAGGCACATGACAGCCCGCTTGGAGTTGGCACCTAAAGGACTGTCAGACCATGAGAAACAAGATTGAACTCTTTGGCCTGAATGCCAAGCATCACGTCTGCAGGAAGTCTGGCACCATCCCTACAGTGAAGCATGATGGTGGCAGCATCATGCTGTGGGGGTGTTTTCAGCTGCAGGGACTGGGACACTAGTCAGGTTTGAGTGAATGATGAACAGAGCAAAGTACAGAGAGATCCTTGATGAAAACTTGCTCAAGAGTGCTCAGGACCTCAGACTGATGTGATGGTTCACCTTCCAACAGAACAATTACCCTAAGCACACAGCCAAGACAACGCAGGAGTAGCTTCGGGACAAGAACGGGACTTGAACGGGATCTAACATCTCTGGAGAGACCACGAAAATAGCTGTGCAGCAACGCTCCCCATCCAACCTGACAGAGCTTCAGATGTTCTTTAGAGAAGAATTGGAGAAACTCCCCAAATACAGGTGTACCATCCTGCAAAGCTGTCATCAAGGCAAAGGGTGGCTACTTTGAAGAATCTAAAATATGTTTTGATTTGTTTAACACCTTTTTGGTAACTACATGATTCCATATTTGTTATTTCATAGTTTTGATGTCTTCACTATTATTCTACAATAAAATGTAGAAAATAGTACAAATAAACCCTTTAATTAGTAGGTGTCCAAACTTTTGACTGGTACTGTATATGTTTTTGTATTTATGAACCATTTTTTCTCTTTTCATTTGTGAGTTCTTTGCCTTTTCCTGTGGTGATGGATGACAAAGGGATTTTACATGTGTTACCTAATTTTTATACCCCAGTAAAACAGGAAGCCATGGAAGACCACAATACAGTTCCTTAAACTGAGATTAATTTTCAAAAGTAGAATGATCTAATTTTGTTTGTTTTTATTTCTTTAGGGGTGCCAAAGATTTTGACACCTATCTTTTTGAGACAAAAAGTATTACTTGTTAAACTAAATCTATCTCTGAGCAATTGTATTAGTATAATATAATCTCATTTCAAATTGTTTTGGCATACAATGTAGCTCCATATTTGTATTATCTATTTTATACAGTCTTTTTTCCCTCATTTTTATCAAGGGTGCGAATAATTTTGGACCTGACTGTAGGAGCAGAGGAGCAATTTACTAAGAGAGAGAATTAGCTCAGGCCTTTGCTGCTTCCATGCGAAAGGGAATTGTTTTAATTGTTTTACATATTAAGAGCCAAAGTCCTTTTGTGTGGAGATGTGGAGCGCTAAACCATTTTTCATGACTGGAGTCACATTCATTAAGATTCTGTTTGTTCCTCATTCCAGGGGTTCGCTGGAGGAGCTGAAATATTAAAGTGACAAGAATGAGTTGACACAGCGTCATTTAAAAAGTAGCGACAGAGCAGGAAACCATCTGGTTACTCAGTGGGGTGTGTGTATGTGCTTATGTGCTAAACATGTCTTCTCAGTACCGTATGTGATCTGTAATGAGGTAGCAATTTACCTTAATTACTTTTGTTAAGAAACTGTCTTTGCGTATTTAGGTTCCTTTTTTGTTTTCGTTAGCCTTTCTGACTAAATGCTTATGGCAAATCAGTTGATCCCTGCACTTACTCACTATACGTTACAATAATTACTGTACTGTAGCTTACCCTTAGTTTGAAGTTCTAGTATGTACAGTAACCATCTGTACTAGAACTTAAAATGAAGGGTAAACTATTGAGAGTTTCCCCCCCAATGTATTGCAACACATAAGAGAGTGACAGTACACAGCGGGGTGGCTTTCTTTGCTGTAATGCCTGGGAGACAGTGGGTTAGTGTTTGTACTATACTGTACGTGGGCAGCATTCCCTCAGTGCTGTTCATACAGTAGGTGAGAATCTTTTTAACTCCTCCTTTTCAGAGGAAAATAGGTTTTTAATCTTTCACCTGCTAGCCACAGGAAAGCCTCTCTGCTCTGCTCTGCTCTCTGCTTAGATAATGACTGAAGCTCCACTAATTTGTCCCTGAGTCTCTCAAACAGTGACAAATCAGCGTTTATCTCCACCTCTCCTTATTAAAATACTCTTTGATTTATTTGACTGTCTTGTGTACTTTATGGATGTTTTCACATTATTGTTAAATACAGTACTGTAGGCGTGGAGTCAGATTTGAAGTAGTTTGTGCTATTTTGGTTCAACAGTGAGAAATCTTTGTTTAGTCCCATGTGAGCAGTGTGATACACCTTTTAGCTTAGTTTTCAGTGTCTGTGGGTTTACTTTAATAAGCATTGGTCTTTATAAGTGGGCTTATCCATAGTGAGGAAATGTTTGCTTATGAATCATTGAGTCCAGATTGTAGGGTTTGAGAGCGTGGCGCAGAATGCCACAGACTGACCGGCTAGATCCCTCTCTAATAATGGCTTTAGGAGGATCTTAAGGTATATGCCAACAACCGACGCACATCCTTCTGCTCTATGTTATTCTATAGACCATTGATCCTTTATATATCCTATTGATATAGGCAACGCCATATCTGTATGTACATTTCATATAGTCCATGAGCCAGACTATTAGTTTCTCCCTTGTGAAAGGGCAAGGACAGAGTACAAGAAAATGAACTTGTTTGTCATTAGTGAGGATTGGCTTGGCTAACTCTGTGTTGGGCTTGTCCTGTTGATCTTTTACAAGCAGCAGTGTCAGCTTCAGAGACTTACAAGCTTTTTGTATATATAGTATTGGATCTGGGACATAAAGGGGTCTGCCTAGCTTATTCAGGAAGCCGGTAGAATGTCATAGACAAGCTGTCTGACTGTTATGATCCCTTCCTTATTGTGACTGGAAACTGGGGGGTGAGGGGAGGGTAACAAATGAGCAGGTTAACGTTTATTGGCATGAATCTTTTCCTTGGAGGCAAAACTGAGCGTTTTCTGTCAGGTGGGCCAGCTGCAAAGTCAAAATTGTCTATATTGTAAAAATGTATGAAAACAAAAATGTGCTTTTTGGTCTTAATTTAGGGTTAGGCATTAGGGTTAGTAGTGTGGTTAGGTTTAAAAATCAGATTTTATGACTTTGTGGCTTTGCCAGCTAATGACCACTGCAGAGCTGCCTCCACAGCAAGATTCATGACAATAAATACCAACCTGCAACACATGATAGAGTGTGTTGGCACGTTACATATCAATCTGATGAATTGATAGATGGAAAGTCCATCTATGTGTCTATCCGTCTGACCATATGTCTGTTGTGCATTTGAATATACATGTGTGCTATTGTGTCTCATTGTGCATCAGAATCATCTTTCTCCTTCTGTTCAGTCAGCTGAATGTCAATGTTGGCTGTCAGTGTCAAGCTGGGGAGGAACAGGTAATGGCTTTAAGGAGAGGATTGCTCATGTTCTCTCATTCTGCACCTTTGCCTTTTTCGTCACTCTTTTGTGCTTTCGCCGTTTCCCCCCAACCCTGTTCACGTTGTCCCACCTTACCTTATCCCACCTTATCATCCCTTTTCTAATACCTTTCCAGCACCTTCCCCGCCTCAGGTGGTCAGAGAGAGACAGAAATTGAAAGAGGAAAGATAAATGAAAAGAACAGTAGATGTGCCTTTTGGCTGATGGCGGGGAGATGGCCCACTTTGTTTTATGTGCTAGTAGTCAATTCCCTCATTGAATTTCCTCAGTGTTTCTAAATAGATGACAAACCCCTTGTGAATAGTACCCATAACCATAATATGCCAATGGGAATTGTCTTAAGACCTGTATCGAATAAATCAAATAACACACACTTTTTTTTACACCTGTTTGTGTGCGTATGTGTGCCCTCTTCTTCTCTGATGTATGTGTCGTCATCTTTAATCTTCCTGTCCCATTGTTCTGTACAGACCACAGGTGAGTGGGAGCCGCCCCTACAGAATGCTGCAGAATGCTGAATGACAGCACCTGCCGAAGGTACAAACAGCAACACTACAAACAATGAGCTTCTGTTTAATGTCAAGTGTTCATCTGTTTCCTGCTCCTACAAAGTGCATCACTGGTGTGAGCTTTAATCAGGGGTGGGAGGTGACATAGAGAAAGAGAGTAGAGAAAGAATGAGGGACAGAAATGGATATATACTGTATGTATTTCTCTTTTTCATCTATGAGTAACTAACTCAGGAGTACCTTATTTCATCATGTACTTATACAGTATATTTTCATATACTGTAAGCTATTGTGTAAGGACTAGTAAGCAGAGACCAAAACGGAAACCAATTCTTCTTCTGCCAGTTTATAGGTTTAGTTGAAGGACTGGAACCTAATGGTACTGACAGAAGAACACCGGGGGCTGTTCTTCACTGCCACGGAGGAAGCATAACTGAGCAGCTCAAGTGCACATGGATGATGTTCTCATGTTCTCCAATCCGCACAGTGATTTAGTGAGGAGTGCACTGGAGATTGCAAAGGAATCTGAATGGCAGCTTTATGATTCATTCTCCATCATGGTTCTGTCTGTCTGAAATGATCTCTGGCTATTTGCACCCCAAGTAGACCCTTAGACAAACACTGTGCTTTGTTGGAGAATAAGAGGAGAGTGCATGCGATGGGACAAATGTAGGTGGATGATTGTTGCGAGGAGTGGGCCTTGGATATGGTTATAGGGCCAGGAGATTTCCTTATTTTTCCCATCAGAGCAGGAACAACTTTGGGCCCAAGTTGTAGTCTTTAACAATGTTTAAAATTCCCCAACTGTGGTACTCAGGGCTGTAAAAACAAAATGGGGCTCCTCAGGAAGGTGGTGTCTGGCCAGCTGTGGGGCCCCACGTGGGCCCTCTGTATTCCTGTTTTCTAGACGTCCTTTGATCAGATAATTGCCCCTCAAACCCAGAGTTTGAAGGCCCTGAGAGTCGCTATGGCGACGCAGCTCTCCATCCTCTTTTTCTATTGAGTAGTCTTTATTGGGTCTAGCTTGTGTGGGAAGGATTGCCGGGGTTGCTGAAGGAAACAGCGTGACATGCTCCATGGGGCACACTGGCCAGTTATATTGTATCCCTTTGAAAACCAACACAAAAGAGCATTTTATATGTAATGCCAGTGTTAAATTAATCAGGTTCATGGTGAAAGTTAGGTCTGTATATGATTAGAATACAGTTTACATTTAAAATGTAAGATAGGATACCCTTTGCATGGGTGGACTCCTTCACCCTCCGGAGATTTGCTGAAAATCACACAGAGGGACATGTGTGTGGGTCTGTCGGTGTGTGTTTTGCACAGAGAAAAGCCCTGTGCTGAGTTGAATTGGTCTCCTACGCTGTGCAAATAGCCCATCTTTGTTGCTATGCTAATGCCCCACTACAGACCATACAATGGCTTCCAGATGCATAATGACACAATCAATCAAGCTAGCATCTTGTTTTATAGCAGTGATCAGATCACAAACACTCCAACATACACATCGCACCATACTAGATCCTCTCTCTCTCTCTCTCTCTCTCTTCTCCTCATCATTTCTGTTCAGTGCACACACTCTCTCTCTCTCACTCTCTCGTTCTTTCTTTCTGACTCTCTCTAATGAACCCACAGAGTGCAGGTGTAATTAAAAAATATACATACACTACCATTCAAAAGTTTGGGGTCATTTAGAAATGTCCTTGTTCTTTAAAGAAAAGCACATTTTTGTCCATTAAAATAACATCAGATTGATCAGAAATACATTGTCGACATTGTTAATGTTGTATATGACTATTGTAGCTGGAAACGGATGATTGTACGCCTATGTAGATATTCCATAAACAGAGGCCCATTATCAGCAACCATTACTCCTGTGTTCCAATGGCACGTTGTGTTAGCTAATCCAAGTTTATCATTTTAAAAGGCTAATTGATCATTAGAAAACCCTTTTGCAATTATGTTAGCACACCTGAAAACTGTTGTTCTGATTAAAGAAGCAATAAAACTGACCTTCTTTAGACTAGTTGAGTATCTGGAGCATTAGAATTTGTGTTCGATTACAGGCTCAAAATGGCCAGAAAAAAAGACTTTCTTCTGAAACTCGTCAGTCTATTCTTGTTCTGAGAAATGAAGGCAAGAAATTGCCAAGAAACTGAAGATCTCGTACAACGCTATGCACTACTCCCTTCACAGAACAGCGCAAACTGGCTCTAACCAGAATAGAAGTGGAGTGGGAGTGGGATGCCCCGGTGCACAACTGAGCAAGAGGACAAGTACATTAGAGTGTCTAGTTTGAGAAACAGACGCCTCATAAGTCCTCAACTGGCAGCTTCATGAAATAATACCTGCAAACCACCAGTCTCAATGTCAACAGTGAAGAGGGGACTCCGGGATGCTGGCCTTCTAGGCAGAGTTGCAAAGAAAAAGTCATATTTCAGACTGGACAATACAAATAAAAAAGATTAAGATGGGCAAAAGAACACAGACACTGGACAGAGGAACTCTGCCTAGAAGGCCAGTATCCCGTTGTCGCCTCTTCACTGTTGACGTTGAGACTGGTGTTTGTGGGTTTATTTAATGAAGCTGCCAGTTGAGGAGTTGTGAGGCGTCTGTTTCAATTTGATGTTATTTTAATGGACAAAAAATGTGATTTTCTTTCAAAAACAAGGACATTTCTAAGTGACCGCAAACTTTTGAATGGTAGTGTATGTCCACCATTCATATCAGCGCGCGCACACACATACACACGCGCACGTGCACACACACACACACACACACACACACACACATTATAGTAGGGGAGTGTCATTGGCTTACTAGGTTATTGGTTTTTAAAACTTGTTATTGTGGAGCTTTCAACTTTGACTTGCTGTCACTAGTTTTGAATTCCTTTGCATTCTTTTTTTTATATCCCTGTGACATGCCTCAATTGCAAAATACAATTTGAACTTCCTGAAATTATTCATACTAGGATAGACAATTAGCACGTCAATGATGGATATCAACATTACGCGGTAGATTTTTTTCTTCTTTTCATATCTGATCATGTTGCCTATCATTTTTTTTGTGTGTGTAAGTAGTTCAGGGATGTTACTGGTGATTTCTGTGATTAGCTCATCCACCAGTGTGTTGTGAAAAAAAAGTGATTCTTTGCTGTGGGCTGATTTGGGTATATCTCTATACACAATTATTCCTACAAGAAAAACGAAATGATGCTTATACTTCCATAATGCTTTCTATTGCTGATAGATTTGTAAATGTAGGTGACTCAACACAAATAACAATTTTCCCCTAAAAATGCTATGGCAAATGCCTAAGAGATTATACAAAGCTCCAAGTAAGCACACAAATCAACACAGAAGTACAGAAGATTCTGAAATAGGACATGGTTTATTGAACACTACAAAGCATGTTTGACATGGGCATGAGTGATCAGCTCGGACATCCTGCAAACCTGTTTATACAGCTTCGTAAAAAACTCCTGGTATAATATTAATAATAATACAATTATTTTTATGAGACAACATTACTATCAACTCTTCCACCTTTCAGTAGACTCATATTTGACTGACTAATGCTACTGAAATGGTTGTAAGATTTGTCTTCTGCATACATCAGTCCCAAGTCTGCAGTCAACCGTTTTACATCATCAACGGATTATGTATTATGCTTATGTTTTGCAGTAGTGACATTTTATTATTTTCTTAAAGGCACTTTGGAAGTCTTTGTTGAAATATGCGTAAATGATGGGGTTCAGTAGAGAGTTGGAGTACCCGAGCCAGTTAATGACGTCCTCGAGCCACTTTGGCATTTGGCACGACTGGCAAAAGGGCATTACCAGGGCGACAATAAAGAAAGGCAACCAGCAAAAGATAAAAGTGCCCATAATTATACCCAGCGTCTTCACGGTCTTGCGCTCTCTGGCCATGGCCATCTTTCTCTTTGCCTCCATGTTCTTATCTTGTCTGCTCTCAAAGAGCGGCTCGGAATTGGGGTTGTTGGGGAGTGGCAGGTTGTTTTTTGAGTTGCTGTGAACCTCGATGATCTCCAACAACTCGCCGTGCTTGACCGCACCGTTTACGCAGGGGGTTGGTTTGGGCTCCACGCTCCTCTTCCAGCTTTTACTCGGGTCCCCGTTGGTCCTCTTGTGGAAAAGAGCAGGGGACAGTGCCAAACAAGAATCAGACACTTTCTTTTTCTCTGTTTTACGCACTGTTCTCCTGATTCTAAACCTGGCGGCTTTGAATATCCGTCCATATAAGACCAACATGAGTATCAACGGAATGTAGAACGCGCCGAATGTCGAGTAGATTGTGTACCAGGGGTCTCGACTTATCATGCACTGCTCGGGGTTTGCTATGTCCTCCGCTTTACTACTCGGCTGGGAACGCATGATCAACATGGGTGGAACAGAGATGGAAAACCCGACAAACCAAGTGACACTGATCAGAACCGCCGCTCTTCTGGGCGTCCTCTTCTTCATATACTCTATAGGTTCGGTAATGGCCCAGTACCTGTCCAAGGCGATGGCGCAAAGGTGCAGTATAGATGATGTACAACATAACACATCTAAAGAGATGAAAATGTCACATGGTACCTGTCCGAGAGTCCACCTGTTTAAGACTTGGTAAAGGGCCGCCATGGGCAACACCAGAACCGATACCATCAGATCAGTCACGGCCAGAGACCCGATCAGATAGTTCCCTACATTCTGAAGATTTCTCTCCAGGGCGATAGCTGCAACCACACACGCGTTCCCAAATACGGCACAGAGGATAAGCACGGCAAGAAGAAAGGACGTGACGATTTGGGAACTTAGTTTCACCTCTGCATCAGCTGTCGAGGTTTCGTTTTGAAAATCAAATGGAAACCATGCGGCCGTCGTGTTGTTGCTTTCCTCCATGTTGATGAAAAAGGAAGCGCTCCTCAGTTACTACGTGTCAGTTCCAGTGCGCAACAGAGCTCCATCCTTGGAGAGCATTTGGTGATCTGAGTTGGATTCTTTGCGCCCTTCGCATAGCATTGCATACACTCCCTGTGCCGGGGGTGAAGACTGACGAAACCGTATATTTATACCAGTGATGGAATATACGTCAGTTGCCTGTGAGGTTGAAATAACGATTTTCTGTGCGCACCAACAGTTGGGCTCTCTCTGAGAGAGTGCGGGCAGTGAGATTCAGGAGCTATCATCACTAGGACATTACCAACAGGTTTTGATAGAACAGCAATGACAGTGAATTGGCATGGAATATCCCCCCTCCCCCCAAACACACACCAATTTGAAAGGTTTATGTATTTATTATTCACAATGTTTTGTCAAGAGCAATAGCAATTATTCTCGAAAACCACAGCTTGAACGGAAACAGTAGGCTACATATGCCTATCCTTTCTCAATGCTGAAAATAATAAAAACGAATCTGCCATTGCTGTTCTTGCTTCAAAATAAAGATGTTGAATGTATATAAGTTTCCCCTCAGATCAGAGAGGAAACTTCTATACACCTCGATGTGAGCAACAGGGCTGATGCTGCCACCTGGCGTAGGCCTAGATGGCAGCGTGGATGACTTGTTTAGTATGGTACATATTTTTCTTCTTTTATTGTTAGTATGGTGCATCTGACTCTCCGTAACTACAAGCAATGACGTAATTGTCCTCTAACTTTCTGTAGTCCACCAAATTCTTCTTCAATTAATATGTAAATTCCTCGTTTTGAGGGAATGCAAAGGAATTTGGAAATTCCAGGTAAGATATGTTATGTCTTAAGTATGGCCATTGTTTGAAATACCATCGTCATAAACATTTGCATGGAAATGATTTGGCTAAATTTACAAATTTTGGGCTATCAACTCAATCGCGGCCCGAGACTAA
This sequence comes from Salvelinus sp. IW2-2015, assembly GCF_002910315.2. NCBI lineage: Eukaryota > Metazoa > Chordata > Actinopteri > Salmoniformes > Salmonidae > Salvelinus > Salvelinus sp. IW2-2015. The sequence continues at coordinate 17,150,769 of NC_036844.1, forward strand.
CGTTAGGGGTATTTTGTTGTTGTTTTGGTTTTTGCTTGCTGGATTTAACGTTAGCTCACTGGATAGTTTTGTCATTGGCTAGCCCTATAATATAAATAGTACGCCAAATTCATATTAATACACATTTACGAATATCCAAATGTAAATGTTTATTTTTAATATCATGAATTTGTCGTACTATTTATAGCGCTATAGGATCATGGCCCTGCATGGTCTGAATAATTGAACTGGATCATCATCATGGTAGCTAGCTACCAAGTTAAATAGAGTAGATAGGCTACTGTTTCTTAATTTAAGTTTTGTCACTTATGCTAAAATGTAGGCTATTGTGTTTACGAATATAGCTAGCTATCTACATTGAGATCAGGCCATTGTGATCGTCACTCCAATACCTTGACTTTGTTGTCCTTAAGCCATTTTGCCACAACTTTGGAAGTATGCTTGGGGTCATTGCCAATTTGGAAGACCCATTTGTGACCAAGCTTTAACTTCCTGACTGATGTCTTGAGATGTTGCTTCAATATATCCACCTAATTTCCCTACCTCATGAAGCCATCTATTTTGTGAAGTGCACCAGTCCCTCCTGCAGCAAAGCACCCCCACAACATGATGCTGCCACCCCCGTGTTTCATGGTTGGGACTCCCCCATTTTCCTCCATACATAACGATGTTCATTATAGCCAAACAGTTCTATTTTTGTTTCATCAGACCAGAGGGCATTTCTCCAAAAAGTATGATCTTTGTCCCCATGTGCAGCTGCAAACTGTAGTCTGGCTTTTTTAAGGTGGTTTTGGAGCAGTGGCTTCTTCCTTGCTGAGCAGCCTTTCAGGTAATGTCGATATAGGACTCGTTTTACAGATACTTTTGTACCTGTTTCCTCCAGCATCTTCACAAGGTCCTTTGCTGTTGTTCTGATATTGATTTGCACATTTCGCACCACAATACGTTCATCTCTAGGACACAGAACACGTCTCCTTCCTGAGTCGTATGACAGCTCTGTGGTCCCATGGTGTTTATAGTTGCTTACTATTGTTTGTACAGATGATCGCGGTACCTTCAGGCGTTTGGAAATTGCTCCCAAGGATGAACCAGACCTGTGGAGGTCTAAAAGAAAATTCTGAGGTCTTTGCTGATTTCTTTTGATTTTCCCAAGCAAAGAGGCACTGAATTTGAAGGTAGGCCTTAAAATACATCCACAGGTATACCTCCAATTGACTCAAATGATGTCAATTAGCCTATCAGAAGCTTCTAAAGCCATGACATAATTTCCTGGAATTTTCCAAGCTGTTTTAAAGGCACAGTCAACATCGTGTATGTAAACTTCTGGCCCACTGGAATTGTGATACAGGGAATTAAAGTGAAATAATCTGTCTGTAAACAGTTGTTGGAAAAATTACTTGTGTCATGCACAAAGTAGATGTCCTAACCGACTTGCCAAAACTATAGTTTGTTAACAAGAAAATTGTGGAGTGGTTGAAACACTAAGGTTGGAGTCATTAAAACTCGTTTATGTTAACTTCCGACTTCAACTGTAACAGGCTGACTACACCGCTCGGGTCGCTGCGCGAGTGTTGCAAAATAAATGTAGAAATCTATGTTATTCAATTATTGCACCAACAATGCTTGCGTGCGCCAACGAGCATCTGCTTTGCCAAAGGCTAAAATAGATTTCTGACGCAGATCGCGCTGCAAGTACTGCCTCTCCCATCTCCTTATTGGTTTTTAGAAACAGGTACCCACGTGCCATCTCATTGGTTATACCCACATGGGTGACTGAAAGACGAACGAGGTCAGTGGCGGTAATGGACCTAATTTATGAAAGTTGCCAATCGCATATAAAGTCAAGAGAAGAAAAAGCCTGGAAGGAAGAGAGATGACTAGAAACGATTCGGTTGACCGTTTTATGTGTGGATTAATTGGCGGAGTAGAAGACCTTGTGCATTTCAGGTAAAATAACAACTCAATGTTTATATCCCAGGACAAATTAGCTAGCAACAGCAAGCTAGCTAAATTGGACAAATTAGCTAGCAAGTGCAAGCTAACTAGCTAAATTGCCATAAATGTTTAATGCTAAAGACAGAATAATGGAGTTATGTGTGTAATGGGAAATCATACATTCATACAGGTTAGTTTGTTTATTATTTTGCGAGATTATTTTTGACCATTTTGTTGAGCTGACTACAAGACCACAGTGGAGTCCTTTTTTTTTACACTATTTACAACAAGCACACATTTCCCGACCTTGCTTTGACCGTGTCTGGAAAGGGGCAAAGTTACACCTTCGTCTTTGATAATGTGGTCGCCCATCAGCTAAGCATGTAACAGTGGCCAATATGGACCTACATTTACATAACCTTTTAGTCATTTAGCAGACACGCTTATCCAGAGTGAATTACAGTAGAGTGCATACATTTTCATACTTTTATTTTCAAATTTTTTTCATACTGGTCCCCCGTGGGAATCAAACCCACAACCCTGACGTTGCAAGCACCATGCTCTACCAACTGAGCCACACAGGAGCTACAGTGTATTTCATTGAGAGACACTTACACTACTGTGCAGTGTGGTCTACAGGTACTACTCTGGTTATAGTCTGACTGACCCGTAGAAAAGAGCAACGCCTTCTCTTGTGGAGGTACCCCGGTTCAAGTCACCATACGTGGCTGCTGTAAGGCTCTTCAGCCGGTGGCCGTGAAGGGTTTCTTCTGAGGCTTGTCTCACTGCTTTATTGGTGCAGGGCTTGCACTATATTTGGTGCTCATTTATAATCTGTAGTATAAATATGCCCTGCTATGGTGCGCGATACACACACTTGGACTGCACATCCCAATGAAAAACATGTGAAGCAACGTTACGTCTGTACTAGCGGTTGATTTTTGTGTTTTGATAAAGTCGCTATTCTTGTTCCAAGAGGAGTTCAATTCGTTTTGGTTGATTGCTGTTAAACTCAAGCCCTTCCACAAACCACTCTCTTCATGTTTTGCAGTCTGTCTCTGTGATATGGGTATTTTAATTGGGAGGACTAGTGCATGTCAAAAAGCACTCAGTTCTGCCCAAAACGAAATACTCTCTATTGCCTCTGAGTGTTCTCTCACAATGACACTCGACAGACTGATTGGAGTACTCTCATATCATATGTGAACATCATGTGCAAAGGGAACAAAGAGATGTTAATGTCCCCTCCCCTTCCAAAATTCAAACGATGCGAGCACCTGCGAAATCATTATTTGTCCAAATGATCAGTGACAACATATAAGAGTACCTAGATGTCTACTTAAGCCCCTATAGCTGCAACCCCCGTGGCCACATCTTCTGTAAGCCCTGCCTTCACACGCTGGACAAGAACAGGCCTGCCAACACCACATGTCCCTTATGCCGCACCCTCATCTCACACACACTTCTCCAGAAAAGTGAGCTACAGTGTGAATTTATGGTGCATACTCCTCCCAATGGTTCCCTTATTGATAATGACTAGCTGTTTTATCCATACTTGTAAATGGTATAGATGCTTTTTGATGAGAGTTTTAACAACATTTGTTTAATTGCCTTTTGCTTTCAGAGCTTAACCAGTCAGCTAAGACTTTCTTCCCAAAGGTCACCAATCACGGAAGCACAAAAAGCTAACTGTGCAAAATGGCCTCTTACCAACTGCCAAAAACATTATATATATTATGTATTTTGTGTATTGTGTATTGCTTGCAGTCAGTGGTGTAAAGTATTTAAGTAACAATACTTTAAAGTACTACTTGAGTAGTTTTTTGAGGTATCTGTATTTTACTATTTTTATTTTTGACAACTTTTACTTCACTACATTCTTCATTTTGGCTCCCGAGTGGCACAGTGGTCTAAGGCACTGCATCTCAGTGTAAGAGGCGTCACTGCAGTCCCTGGTTCGAATCCAGGCTGCATCACATCTGGCCGTGATTGGGAGGCCCATAGGGCGCGCACAATTGGCCCAGCGTCGTCCGGGCTTGGCCGGGGTAGGCCGTCACTGTAAATAAGGATTTCTTCTTAACTGACTTGCCTAGTTAAATAAAGGTTCAATTTTAAAATAAAATAAATTAAATACATTCCTAAAGAAAATAATGTACTTTTTACTCCGTACATTTTCCCTGACACACAAAAGAACTTGTTACATTTTGAGTGCTTAGCAGGATAGAAAATGGTCCAATACACATTCTTATCAAGAGAACAACTCTGGTCATCCCTACTGCCTCTGATCTGGCGGACTGAATAAACACAAATGCTTAATTTGTAAATCATGTCTGAGTGTTGGAGTGTGCCCCTGGCTATCCGTAAATGTTAAAAACAAGAAAAATTGTGCCGTCTGGTTTGCATAATATAAGTCATTTGAAATTATTCATACTTTTTCATTTACTTTTGATACTTAAATATATTAGTGTTTTACTGAGTGACTTTTACTTGAGTCATTTTCTATTACGGTATCTTTACTTTTACCCAAGTATGACAATTGGGTACTTTCTGGGTGATGTAGTATTCTGCATTGTGCTTATTAGTGCCTACTGTCAGGTAACTCACCTGTCACCTCCATATGTTACTGGAATCAAGAGCACGCCTGAAATGTGTTTCTATTATTTTTGGGGTGCATTTCTGAAGGTCATATTTAAAAAGTTCTCACATGAAGCAGTTGTGTAGATAGGCTTATTTCATATTTTGTGACAGTTGAGCATGTTTCACCATCAATCTTTTCACTGTCAAATCCACAATTGTTTTATGAGGGATATACGTGTGATAGAAGTGAATATGAAAGAACAAAAATGATGATTGTTTAAAAATCTGGTTGGGAAATAGCTTTGCACCGAGACATAATAGGCATATTTTAAGTGTTTTAGTATTTTTGCAATTTTGTGTGTTCCAGGAACTCATTGTAATATTGTGTCATTCAGTGTATTACCAGACATATTATATCAATTTTACATAACAAATTGCCAAATCTCTGGCAAGTTACCTGTCAAGTTTACAGTTTGCATTGGTTTGCATTTGTGGTGACAATAATATTTTGGTTTGCTTGTACAGTAGCCTAGGCCTATATGTTTATAATCATCCACATGTAGGCATATCGATCTCAGACATCAGTCGGGGAGGCTTCGATGTGCATGTAAACTCATGAGATCTACTTTGAGCATATTACTGCTGGTCTTTGAGTGTGCTCTTACTCCTGCCAGATACGAGTAATATTTTGAGGTATTTACGTCTACTCACGATTTCATGTGACAGACTCGCATGTTTTGGAGTCGTCGATGCCTCGAATGACGGAGCAGTGACGAATGGCAGGCTCTGAGTGTATTCGCCTCTCACGTGAAAGCACAACGGAAGACCACATTCAGCCACAGTTGGCCTTCTGCAGGGTGAAGGTGACTCGCCTAGCCGCTGAGGGGAGAGCTGCAGAGAGGGAGCTGCGAGAAGCCATCCGCTACTCGCACTCATCCTGCAGGCTGAACATTTTAGACCCTGCAGGAACATCGACAAGAGCCTCCACCTCGGCTGCGACCTCGGGGTATATTATAGATAGGCTGTCCGCTGGGTTTTATCAGTGGCTGTGTATGCATGTGTTCTGCTCCGAACGGGCGCAAGAACCGCCCCAGATCCGCAGCGAACATTTTTCAGCTCAGCAAACCACTGCAGAGGGACCCGGAACGCCGGGAGAGCACGGAGAGCACGCGGAAAGCCCAGCGGGCCGTAGGCGAATGTAGGATGGTAAGTTATGATCTGTCGTTCCCTCGGTAGTGGTAATAGCTATGGAGTCATCGCTGCCATACTAGTATAACAGCAGACACATTGTAACCATCACGTGTTCTATTAAACCACAAAGACAAATTAAAATGCGCAGAGACACATTTCTTACCAAGCTACATTTTTCTGCCAACTAAGTCGTAAATGTGAGTCCAGGTACCATAGAGCGATCTATATAATACTGTCCTTGGTGTCTTAGCGCTTTAAGGTGTGATAAACAAAATTATGTCTGTTGCACTCAAGGGCATGGCACAAGGAGAGCTGGTGTAATATTACACCAATGTGCCTCAATTAGGAAGCCTATATATAGTCTATAGGAATAGGCTATATTATGTAGCGCAATATTGTTATTATTCAAGTGTAGGCTATATTATGATTAGTGAGGTGCAATTGGCTATGTGGCCTATACGGGTCGGGTGGCAGTCATAACATTGATCTACTGCGTGTCCACTTGCGTATGCAATAATCTTGTCGCTCCAATCTCCCTTGAAAATGTATGGTGCTATGCGTTGACTTGCTGAAAGAGGTTATTTGTCCATGTTGCTTCTCAGACAGTCCAAGATTTCAACACTCTCGTGGCGCTGTACCGAGAACAGGTCATCACTATTGGGGAGATTTCGGCCGATTGTCCCTCTTTACGGGCGGTGCTGCACCGCACCAGGACCAAAGGATGTACCATGGCCCAAGCTGCCCATCAGAACCTCACCGTGATATCTGGGTAAGGAATCTACGATATACGGATACAGTTTCATTAACATTATATGTTGACTTCTTCAATTGTCACTGGAACTGTCCATGGTGCTAGTGTATGTCATTTTAAGGCGCGCTATTCGAGATAACAGCTTGCTACATGGTATGAAAGTCCCGCCTACTTCCTGGATCATCTCCCACAGTTTTGAATGGCCTTCAATACCCCTATTATATAATCAAATCCATTATAACGCGTCATTTAAGATATTATGTAAAATTATATATTCGTATTAGTGTATTAATTTACTTTTACCCAATGCCTTTGAAGGTTTTCGATAAGGAAAAATATTTTGGGGGTGATTTCTGGTATATCATAAAAATCAGCCACAGTTCAACAGTTAATTACCCGATTAAGTACAACACCATTGGAAATTAATGTTGACATTTCCATGTATAGGAATATAAATTTAACTTTCAACATTATTTTCCAATGGTATTGTAGGCTACTTAATCAGGAAATAAAAAAATTGTACTATGATTTATTCATTTTGATGATATATGAGAAATCTAATTTAAGATCTATGTAAAATTATTGTATTCGTGGATTAATTTACTTCTGATCAGTAGCGGTGCGTGTGTAAAATCACTGAGGAAGCCCCCAAAAAAGCCATAGTACAACCTGTATGTGTTGTGATAATTGCGTTGTTTGCTCTGTAACCTGTTAATTCATATGCATTGCGACCGAGATATATAAGAGGCCGAGACATTAAGAATACACAGTGCCAGGATAAATTCACACACACCTTTGTTTTACCACAAAACCGGATGGCAACCTCTGTTACATGACCTACAGCATGGTCAAACAAATTCATGTTTCCGATATTTTTGAATCACTAAACTATTGATTTAGAACCACAGAGTTACCGCAAGTCATTTCAACTTAAACATTTCAACATCATCAAATCACCTCTGCTTAGTCTAATACAGTGACAACTAAAAGATACCAAAAACTATTTAGTCCCATCAATGTAAGCTCAATGTGATGTGGTTGTCCATGGTTCTAATTTCTGTGTGTGTGTGAGGTGTGCTCGTGCAAATTATGTTGACTCACCCTACTAACCCAATGCCATCCTACTCTCTTTGATGTTGACAAAACGGTCTATCACTCTGTTATACAGTACACGCTTTTTTGTTGTTGTCCTAGGCTACCTGGTGAAATTTCTTGCTCGCTAGCCTAACTTCCATTCATTGGCAAAGTAAGCTAGTTAATATTAGCCTTCTACATCTAGCTACATATTGAACTTCCATCCTCTCAGGCCAGGGTTACAACAATGTATGAATTAGGCTAATGGTTGGATTAGAATCACCATTATAATGAGAATTAAGAAAAACCACAAGTCCAAATCCCTATCTCCATCCATGGCTAATTTAGGAAAGGGACAATTTTAGCTAGCTAGCCACCGGAGCCAGAGAACAACAACACAATGAGATGCAACAATTAAAGTTGTTTCTGTCAATGACATAGGCTCTCAAAGCGATTTGATAGGAGTGATGTCAAAATCCAAGCTGGCTTCCCTTGACACTTTTTTTGGTGCGCCAGGACCATTCACAGTTGAGCTCGCTCAATTTAGCTCAATGCTGATTGGCAATTTTTTAATACTTTTTATATCAAGGGAGGCTAAATGCTCACTGGCTTCCCTTGCGTTCCATTCAATGCTGCGGGCGGCAAAAATGTGTTACTCGTTTGGACCAGACAGCGTCAGATAGATGACCTAGACATAGAGAGACAGAGGGGAGCTGTTTTTCTTGCTCGGATGCTTTCTCTGGTGAGACACATTCATCCTCTTGCGAATTGAAGGAAATGTATGAAACACAGAGAGACGAAAGAGAAATTATTGTTATAATAATTGTATTTCTTGCCAATTTTTTGGGGGGGGGGGCCTGACTTCTCTTGGCATTCATGAATATATACCATTGCTTCTGATGCCTTTTTCGATTGCGTTTTATGGAAAATGATGCTGTCGCTTCCTGTTGACAAGACCTATTGATAAATAGCTCCATGCCAAAACAACGTTTTACAGTGTCCAAATCAATAACCAATATGCAGAAACAGTTGATGATATATTGAAAACCTAAACATAGTACATTCTGTCTACAAATAGCCTACATGTGCAACAATAGTAATAATATGACCTGTATTTTTTAAACGAGCATCTTATAAATACACATGTACTAAAAACCCTGTCGTTCTGACAAGTCTTAATACATTTCTCATTGATTAGGGGGGTTAGGAATGCGCTGTTGAAACTAACTCAGAAACCACATGGAAACTGGAGACATGTTTACATCACTGGTTAGAGGACAACCTGCAGAACACAGTCAGCTACATTTTGGAATGTTGCATTTTGATATGGAGGTCACCAAAACAGTAGTAGTGCGTAGGTAAAATCACCCGGGAAGCAAATTCAGAAAAAGTAGTCATATTACAACCTGTGTTGTGATAATTGTGTTGTTTGTTCTATAACCTGTTAGTTCATATGCCTTGACACCGTGATATATATAAGCCTGAGGCCGAGACAATAAGAAGACACAGTGGCAGAATTAATTAAACCACACATTCGTTTCATTACAAAACCGGAGAGCAGCATCTCTCTGGTGAAGTGCACAAAACATATTGCATATAACAGACAGTTACATAACCTACAGCATCGTCAAGCAATGTAATGTTTCTGAAAATGTCAGACTATTAAAAAAGAAAAGGAGAGCCGCACACTCTAGGAGCTCAGATGCAATAATTTAATTACCTAATAACCAACGTTTCGACAGACAAGCTGTCTTTATCAGGGTATAATGACAAACACTTCGGGTCACTAGTTTATATAGTTTCAAAGGGGACGCACAGGTGTCCGTAATCATGGCCGGGTGTGGCTTGATATCATTGGTTAATTTACAGATATAAATAGAACATATAAAAAAACATGAATGGATAGCATACGATCATAGATACAATTTGACTACATGGGCCTACAAACATTTACAATGAATAGCAAAATCACAGTAATCACAAGAATGGCTTCAGATCAGTCTACATTGAAACCGAACGGGGCAAGGGTCTTTAAATGAAAGATCCAGGCAGCCTCTCGTTTTAAGAATAAATTGTTAAGGTCACCCCCTGTCCTAGGGAGGGTGATGTGTTCGATGCCGATGTAACTTAGGGACAAAATAGAGTGGTTCGCTTCCAAAAAGTGGGCCGCAACTGGGTACGTCGAGTTTTTGCACCTACAATTCTCTGACATTCATACTTTTAATTCGCGCTTCGTATTACCCACATCATTTTTACCACAAGGACAAGTTTATAAGATAAATATCTGCCTTAGTGGAGCACGTGATACCTTTGATTGTTATCTGTTCCCCTGTTAGGGGGTGTTTGAAGGATCTACATTTGTAAGTGTCATTGCATTGAGCACAGCAATTACACTTCTAGTTCCCATCCGGTAAAGGTGCAACTAGACGTTGTGCAGCGGTATTTTGGGGTGGTAATTAAGAGTTGACCAATTGATCTGAGATTCCTGCCCCGCTAGAATACGACCATGGGAGGGTCCGAAAACACATTACCGATACTGTCATCGGTTCTTTGAACGTGCCAATGTTTGTGAACGATTCCCTTAATTTGTTCAGAGAACTTTGAATAGTGGGCAGTAAGAACACAATAATGCTTCTTTTTGCGAGACTGTCCTTGAAAGAGATCATGTCTCGATTTGTTCGGGATTTTCTCAATGGCAGTATTAATCTGACCGTTTTTTTTACCCCCTCTCCTTGAATTTTCTTTGCGTCTCAGCCATTTTTTGCAAATTCTTTTGATTCGACAGAATTGGCTGTAGGGCAAGGGAAGAGGGTGACAGCTACCAGCCCCCAACAAACTGTTACAATCAGTAGGTTTCCTGTAAAGATCTGTGTATAGAACATTATCCACACAAAAAATCTGAAGATTAAGGGAAATGATTTGAGGTGTCAGATTGCATAGTAAATCTCAGGTGCTCGGAACAAGAGTTAAGAAAAGCATGGAATGCCTGGAGCTGTTTTGCATCACCCCTCCATAGAACAAAAATATCATCAATGTACCGTTTACAAATAATGATGTTAGGCAAGAAAACATTTTTGAGAGGATTGAGAATTGACTGTTTCTCCATGTAACCCACATACAAATTAGCATAGTTAGGATCCATAAGGGATCCCATAGCAGTACCCTTCGTCTGAAATAAAGAAATACTTTAGAAACATGAAATAGTTGTGTGTGAGTACTATTTCAGCCAATGTTATAATGCATGGACTGGAAGGTAGTTCATTAGGGTCACGTTGCAGAAGAAAATGTTATATGGCCTCAATACCGCCCTCGTGTGGAATATTAGTGTATAATGACTCAACATCAAAAGTAACTATCGAAGTATTCTCATGGAGAGGATCAAGAGATTCAATAATAGAGATCATACTGCTGGTGTCCTTTACAAAGGAGGGGAGCTGTAATACGAGCGGTCTAATAAAATAGTCGATAAAGGGGCTGTTACTGCATCAATGCCCGCTACAATAGGACGCCCTGGAGGTTTTGCTAACATTTAAGTGTAATTTTGGCAAAGTATAGAAAGTGGCAATTTTAGGGTGTTGAATAGCCAAATAGTTACTTTTTTGGTTATCTGACCAGAACTTAAATACCCATCTAGGACAGTAAAGATAGTGTTCTGAAATTGGGAAGAGGGGTCACTTCTGAGTTTTTTGTAATGGGTTGTCTATGACACTCATTTACATAAACTGTCCTATCCATGAGTACAACCGACCCACCCTTATCAGCAGGGCGGGTAAGGACTGACGTATCGGATTGTAAATCAAGCAAAGCTTGTTTTTCATCCTTAGGTAAAGTAGAAAAAACATGTTGACTCACCCTACTTGTAGAGAAATGCCAATGCCATCCTCATCTTTCATGTTGCTAAAACAGTCTATGACTCTGTCATACAGTACACGCTTTTATTTTTTGTTGTCCTACACTACCTGGCTTTAAAACTTGCTCGCTAGCCTAACTAGGGAGTTTTTCCTAGCCACCGTGCTTCTACACCTGCACTGCTTGCTGTTTGGAGTTTTAGGCTGGGTTTCTGTACAGCACTTTGAGATATCAGCTGATGTAAGAAAGGCTTTATAAATACATTTGATAAAAAAATGTATTAATATAGATAGGGATTTGAACTTGTGGTTTAACTAAATTCTCCGGACTGGCCAATGATTATAACGGCGATTCTGATCCAACCATAAATTCATGCATTGCGCCCCTGGCCTGAGAGGATGGAAGTTCAACATATAGCTAGATGTAGAAGGCTAACAGCAAGGAGTCATCAGGCCAGGTAGTCCTGAGGCATGGTCCTGTGAGAGAGAAAGACAGAGAGAGAGAAAGAAAGAAAGAAAGAGAGAGAGAATTAGAGAGAGCATACTTAAATTCACACAGGACACCGGATAAGACAGGAGAAGTACTCCAGATATAACAGACTGACCCTAGCCCCCCGACACAAACTACTGCAGCATAAATACTGGAGGCTGAGATAGGAGGGGTCAGGAGACACTGTGGCCCCATCCGATGATACCTCCGGACAGGGCCAAACAGGAAGGATATAACCCCACCCACTTTGCCAAAGCACAGCCCCCACACCACTAGAGGGATATCTTCAACCACCAACTTACCATCCTGAGACAAGGCGAGTATAGCACACAAAGATCTCCGCCACGGCACAACCCAAGGGGGGGCGCCAACCCAGACAGGAAGATCACGTCAGTGACTCAACCCACTCAAGTGACGCACCCCTCCCAGGGATGGCATGAAAGAGCACCAGTAAGCAGGTGACTCAGCCCCTGTAATAGGGTTAGAGGCAGAGAATCCCAGTGGAGAGAGGGGAACCGGCCAGGCAGAGACAGCAAGGGRGGTTCGTTGCTCCAGAGCCTTTCCGTTCACCTTCACACTCCTGGGCCAGACTACACTCAATCATATGACACACTGAAGAGATGAGTCTTCAGTAAAGACTTAAAAGTTGAGACCGAGTCTGCGTCTCTCACATGGGTAGACAGACCATTCCATAAAAATTGAGCTCTATAGGAGAAAGCCCTGCCTCCAGCTGTTTGCTTCGAAATTCTAGGGACCGTAAGGAGGCCTGCGTCTTGTGACCGTAGCGTACGTGTAGGTATGTACGGCAGGATCAAATCAGAAAGATGGGTAGGAGCAAGCCCATGTAATGCTTTGTAGGTTAGCAGTAAAACCTTGAAATCAGCCCTTGCCTTCACAGGAAGCCAGTGTAGAGAGGCTAGCACTGGAGTAATATGATCAAATTTTTTGGTTGTAGTCAAGATTCTAGCAGCCGTGTTTAGCACTAACTGAAGTTTATTTAGTGCTTTATCAGGGTAGCTGGAAAGTAGAGCTTTGCAGTCGTCTAACCTAGAAGTGACAGAAGCATGGATACATTATTCTGCATAATTTTTGGACAGAAAGTTTCTGATTTTTGCAATGTTACGTAGATGGAAAAAAGCTGTCCTTGAAACAGTCTTGATATGTTCGTCAAAAGTGAGATCAGGGTCCAGAGTAATGCTGAGGTCCTTCACAGTTTTATGTGAGACGACTGTACAGCCATTAAGATTAATTGTCAGATTCAACAGAAGATCTCTTTGTTTCTTGGGACCTAGAACAAGCATCTCTGTTTTGTCTGAGTTTAAAAGTAGAACATTTTCAGCCATCCACTTCCTTATGTCTGAAACACAGGCTTCCAGGGAGGGCAATTTTGGGGCGTCACCATGTTTCATCGAAATGTACACCTGTGTGTCATCCGCATAGCAGTGAAAGTTAACATTATGTTTCCGAATGACATCACCAAGAGGTAAAATATATAGTGAAAACAAGTGGTCCTAAAACGGAGCCTTTAGGAACACCGAAATTTACAGTTGATTTGTCAGAGGACAAACCATCCACAGAGACAAACTGATATCTTTCCGACAGAGCAGATCAAAACCAGGCCAGAATTTGTCCGTGTAGACCTATCCATGGTTAATTTAGGAAAGGGACGACTTTAGCTATCTAGCTAGCCACCGGTGGACAGTGACATCGAGATGCAACATTTCAAGTTTCTTTCTGTCAATATTGATGTTTGGCTTGTGATTGGTCTGAAGCCAAATCCAAACTGGCTTCCATTGCTACTTTTTTTTTTTGGTGCACCAGGACCGTTCACAGCTGAGCTCACTCAGTTTAGCTCAACATTGATTGGTTAATATATATATTCATTAGAATTTAACCAGGCGAGTCAGTTAAGAACAAGTTATTATTTACATTGACAGTCTCTACCGGGGAACAGTGGGTTAACTTCCTTGTTCAGGGGCAGAACGACATATTTTTACCTTGTCAGCTCAGGGATTCGGCCCGATGCTCTAACCACTAGGCCTCAAGGGAGGCCAAATGCTTGATGGCTTCCCTTGCATTCAGTGCTACCAGTGGCAACATTGTCAAATTCTTTCTGACCAGACAGCATCAGATAGAGAAAGCGGGGCGCAGTTTCGTTCGCTCGGATGCTTTCTCCGGTGAGATACATTCAGCCTTTTGCGAATTGAAGGACATTTCTGAAACACAGAGAGATTAAAGAGAGATTAAATTTTTTTTAAATTGCATGCTTTTTTTCTTAGTCCATTTTTTGGGGAAACCTGGCTTCCCTTGGCATCCATGAGTACACTCCACTGCACCAATACAGAAAGAGAAACACACTGTTTTGTCAATTATCACGTTGAAATCAATTACTCAAGAGGAGGAAGATGAGGTTGCACGTCCTGTTAAAAAACACTCAGAATCTGGGAATAATGTGTGCATCACTGTTTAGAGGACAATTTGTAGAAGACAGCTAGCTACATTTTGAAGTATTGCATTTTGATTTAAGTGGGTCGCTGACAGGGTAAGTGTAATGCAACACTGAAATCAATAGAACGGGGCAAACTTTTTGGGGTGTAGCTCTGTTTAAAATAACACAATTCAAAGGCCACACAGAAACTTGGAATAACCTATACATGGTTGGTTAGATGAAAATGTATAAGGCTTATATTCAATGATGTGTATAAACCCTGGATTGCTTATGCTGTGCATTTGTGGTACGTCCAACCGGCCTCACGCCAGCCCAGGACTTCCACATCTGACTTCTTCACCTACAGGATCGAGACCAGCCACCCGGACAGCTGAGGAGTATTTATGTCTGTAACAAATTCATTCTGATTAGCTGGGCCAGCTCCACGGTGGGTGGGCTTGGCTTCCAAGTGGGTGGGCTTATGCCGCCCAAGCCCACCCATGGCAGCACCCATGGCAGCACCCCTGCCCAGTCATGTGAAATCCATAGATTAGGGCCTAATGAATTTATTTCAATGGACTGATTTCTTTATGTGAACTGTAACTCAGTAAAGGCGTTGAAGTTGTTTCATGTTGCGTTAGTATTTTTGTTCAGTATATATTTTGGAATGGCAGATGTTGATTTCACGAGGCTGCCTGCCATCACGGAAAAGGACACAAACTACTTTTTCTGTTGGTTAACTTCAACGAATCATGACCTGCCATAGGATATCAACAGTGACAACGGTTGGCTGCTATTTAAGTTATCGTTTGACTGTCAGATCAGTGTATTGGTGTATGGCAAGTGACTTTAATAGAGAGACCGCCCCAAATGAGGAAGAAAATGCTAGCTGTGTTCTAAGTCCTGCGAGCCCCAGCGCGTATGACAAAGTTAACCGTACAAAACCAAAGATATTCATCTGTTTTAAGCAATTGATTTTGTGTCATCATGTTGACTATAAACTTTTATACTAACATCACCAATCTCAGGTTAATAGGATGTGTAATTCCCCCCCAATTCGATGTGGTCAAAACGTCAGTTTGTGTAATGTAGTAACAAATACAAATGTATCATGGAAAGTAGCGTCATATACATGAATTAGATATGGCAAAATAAATCTATTTAGGGTGATAGTAAATGAAGAAAACTCAACAATCACATGTATTTCTCACTAGTTTAACCATTTAGCGATTAAAAACATGAGCACTCCATAGTGAGTGTGCAGCAGCACATTCTTTCAACTTCCCGACTTAAATGACCGCCTTTTCATGAATCTTTTGAAGGCCGTTCAAAAACAGCGTGATACTTGATCCAAGAAGCAGGCGGGACTTTCATACCATAGTAACCAACTGTCTTTGCTTTATCAAGAAAAGCTACAGTGACTTTCTCATAGGTAGCCTGAAAATGTGTTTAACACTTTTTTAGTCACTACATGATTCTATTTGTGTTATTTCTTAGTTTTGATGTCTTCACTATTATTCTACAATGTAGATAATAGTAAAAAAAATCAAGAAAAACCCTTGAATGAGTAGGTGTCTCCAAATGTTTGACTGGTACTGTATATGTATACGCTACCATTCAAAAGTTTGGGGTCACTTGTTTTTGAAAGAAAAGCACTTTTTTTTGGTCCATTAAAATAACATCAACTTGATCAGAAATACAGTGTAGACATTGTTAATGTTGTAAATGACTATTGTAGCTGGAAATTACTGATTTTTAATGGAATCTCTACGTAGGCGTACAGGTCCATTATCAGCAACCATCACTCCTGTGATCCAATGGCATGTTGTGTTAGCTAATTCAAGTTTATCATTTTAAAAGGCTAATTGATCATTAGAAAACCTTTTGCAATTATGTTAGCACAGCTGAAAATGGTTGTGCTGATTAAAGAAGCAATAAAACTGGCCTTCTTTAGACTAGTTGAGGATCTGGAGCATCAACATTTGTGGGTTCGATTACAGTGAAGATGCGACTCCGGGATGCTGGCCTTCAAGGCAGAGTTCCTCTGTCCAGTATCTGTGTTCTTTTTCCCATCTTAATCTTTTCTTTTTATTGTTGTAGAAGGCCAGCATCCCGGAGTCGCCTCTTCACTGTTGACGTTGAGACTGGTGTTTTGGGGGTACTATTTAATGAAGCTGCCAGTTGAGGACTTGTGAGGCGTCGGTGTCTCAAACTAGACACTAATGTACGTGTCCTCTTGCTCAGTTGTGCACCGGGGCATCCCACTCCTCTTTCTGTTCTGGTTAGAGCCAGTTTGCGCTGTTCTTTGAAGGGAGTAGTACCCAGCGCTGTACCAGATCTTCAGTTTCTTGGCAATTTCTCACATGGAATAGCCTTCATTTCGCAGAACAAGAATAGACTGAGAAGTTTCAGAAGAAAGTTCTTTGTTTCTGGCCATTTTGAGCATGTTATCGAACCCACAAATGCTGATGCTCCAGATACTAGTCTAAAGAAGGCCAGTTTTATTGCTGCTTTAATCAGAACAACAGTTTTCAGCTGTGCTAACATAATTGCAAAGGGGTTTTCTAATGATCAATTAGCCTTTTAAAATGATAAACTTGGATTAGCTAACACAACGTGCCATTGGAACACAGGAGTGAAGGTTGCTGATAATGGGCCTTTGTATGCCTATGTAGATATTCCATAAAAAATCCGCCGTTTCCAGCTACAATAGTCATTTACAACATTAACAATGTCTAAACTGTATTTCTGATCAATTTGATGTTATTTTAATGGGAAAAATATATATATTTCAGTAACAAGGACATTTCTAAGTGACCCCATGAATTTCTTTAATTCTTAATGCATTTGAACTAATCAGTTGTGTTGTGACAAGTTAGGGGTGGTATACAGAAGATAGACCTATTTGTTAAAAATGACCAAGTGCATATTATGTCAAGAACAGCTCAAATGAGCAAAGAGAAACGAAAGTCCATCATTACTTTAAGACATAAAGGTCAGTCAGTATGGAAAATGTTAATATCTTTGAGTGCAGTAACCAAAACCGTGCTATGAAAAGTGCTATGATGAAACTGGCTCTCATGAGGACCGCCACAGGAAAGGAAGACCCAGAGTAACCTCTGCTGCAGAGGATAAGTTCATTAGAGTTAACTGCACTTCAGATTGCAGCCCAAATAAATGCATTCTACTAACATACACATCTCAACATCAACTGTTCAGAGGAGACTGTGTGAATCAGGCCTTCATGGTCGAATTGCTGCAAAGAAACCACTTCTGAAGGACACCAATAAGAAGAGAGTTGCTTGGGCCAAGAAACAAGAGCAATGGACATTAGACCGGTGGAAATCTGTCCTTTGGCCTGATGAGTCTAAATTTGAGATTTTTGGTTCCAACCGCTGTGTCTTTGTGAGACGCAGAGTAGGTGAACAGATGATCTCCTCATGTATGGTTCCCACCGTGAAGTTTGGAGGAGGAGATGTAATGGTGTGGGGGTGCATTGCTGTTGAAGGCACACTTAACCAGCATGGCTACCACAACATTTTGCAGCGATAAGCCATCCTGTTTGGTTTGCGCTTAGAGGGATTATAATTTGTTTTTCAACAGGACAATGACCCAAAACACACCACCAGGCTGTGTAAGGGCTATTTGACCAAGGAGAGTGATGGAGTAATGCATCAGATGACCTGGCGTCCACAATCACCCAACCTCAACCTAATTGAGATGGTTTGGGATGAGTTGGACCGCAGAGTGAAGGAAAAGCAGAACAAGTGCTCAGCATATGTGGGAACTCCGTCAAGACTGTTGCAAAAGCATTCCTCATGAAGCTGGTTGAGAGAATGCCAAGAGTGTGCAAAACTGTCATCAAGGCAACGGGAGGCTACTTTGAAGAATATAAAATATATTTTGATTTGTTTAACACTTATTTGGTTACTACATGATACCATATGTCTTATTTTATAGTTTTTATGTCTTCACTATTATTCTACAATGTAGAAAATAGTAATAATATGAAAAACCCTTGAATAAGTATGTGTGTCCAAACTATTGCCTGGTTGTGTGTGTGTGTGTGTGTGTGTGTATATATATACAAAATAATTCACTCGCGGGCTGGTTTTGGCCGTCAGCCACCTATTTCCGGCCCCTGCTTTAAAGCCAGGGGGATTCAAGAAGGGCCAAGGATAGGAGCCAGTGATCAGATTTGAGACTGTCCATTTTCCAACTGTGTATATGTGCTTTAGGCCAGAGGATGGGGAGATCCACCCAGAGATCTGCCGGCTCTTCATTCAGCTGCAGTGCTGCCTGGAGATGTTCATCACGGAGATGCTCAAGTCCATGTGTCTACTGGGAGTGCTGCAGCTCCACAGGAAAGGTGCTATACCAATCTCAACCAGCAGAGGGCAGGGTAGTCCAGAGTAAAATGTTCAGTGTCATTCCAAGATAAAGTGCAGTGTATCTTCTCACAATGAAATATGATGTAGCTACTGTAGTATGGCACACATGAAGACATCAAAGCCAAATTCCATCGTTTTCTTATATCTCAGACAAAGCATTGGAACATTTAGACATGCAGTTCAGACATTCACAAGCTATTCACAGGTTACCCAGTGTTATATGTTGATCACATGTAAATCCCTCTCAAAGGAAAAGATTCATACCCAGAGCCCAGGTTGGACTACAAGATGGATGAGAGCTCTGATGTGCCCATTCTGGAGGAGCACTCCTCCTCACCTGTAGACTACCAACATGAGTCCTGGCTGGTGTGCACCGATATTGAAAACATAGAGAGGTACAGTATAATGCAAAATGCTAATACACTCATGGTCTCTCATAGTGAGAATGCCCAGGTCACATGAGTATAGGCCATACATAAAGAGGATTATCAACAGATTGGACATCATAGTCAACATGATGTCATTGATGAGCTTTAGTCTGTGATGCTTTTGCAAAAAGATGTGCGGTATTGATGCATAATGCATTCAATGTGAAAAAACAGTTGGTGATAAAGCTGCAATGGGGAAATTGGTGAAAGACTCAGACAGACACAGATAGACTCAGGCAGGCAGACTCTAATCTCAACCCTAAACCTAACCCTCACCCTAATCCTAGCTTCATGTCCACATCCCGGCTCAACCTTAGCCATAATCCTAACCTTAATCCTTGCTTTGTCTCTACATCTTTGCTCAACTCTAGCCACAGGATTATGGTTAGGGTTGAGGTGGGAGTTAGGGTTTAGCTGGAATGTGAACATGAAGTTAGGATTATGTTTTAGGTTGGACCCTCCAAAAGGTTGGACCCAGAACAGACCAGCTACGTGTATAAACAGACCAGCTACGACCTTCGTAAGGTCATCAAATAGCCAAAACGAGAGTACAGGGACAAAGTGGAGTCACAATTCAACGGTTCAGGCCACGAGACGTATATGGCATGGCCTCCAGACAATCACGGATTATAAAGGGAAAGCCAGCCGTGTCGCAGACAGACGCCTCGCTCCCGGACGAGCTAAACACCTTCACCCGCTTCGAGGAAAACAACATCAAGCAGCAGACACGGGGCCCCAACGCTCACAAGGACTGTGTGGTCTCGTTCTCCTGCTCAGACGGTATCCCAAGCCGTGTCCTCAGAGTATATGCAGACCAGCTGGCTGTCGTGTTTACGGATATATTCAATCTCTCCATATCTCAGTCTGTTGTACCCACTTGCTTCAAGATGTCCACCATTGTTCCTGTACCCAAGAAAGCAAAGGTAACGGAACTAAATTACTATCGCCACTTAGCACTTAACCGACATCTTAGACCCACTGCAATTCACTTATCGCCCCAACAGATCCACGGATGACGCCATTACACTGCACACTGCCCTATCCCACCTGGACCAGAGAAATACCTATGTAAGAATGCTGTTCATCGACTACAGCTCAGCATTCAACACCATAGTACCCTCAAAGCTCATCACTAAGCTAAGGACCCTGGGACTAAACACCTCCCTCTGCAACTGGATCCTGGATTTCCTGACGGGCCGCCCCCAGTTGGTAAGGGTAGGTAACAACACATCTGCCATGCTGATCCTCAACACATAGGCCCCCAGGGGTGCGTGCTCAGTCCCCTCCTGTACTCCCTGTTCACCCATGACTGCACGGCCAAGCACGACTCCAACACCATCATTAAGTTTGCCGATGACACAACAGTGGTAGGCCTGATCACCGACAATGATGAGACAGCCTATAGGGAGGAGGTCAGAGACCTGGCAGTGTGGTGCCAGGACAACAACCTCTCCCTCAATGTGATCAAGACTAAGGAGATGATTGTGGACTACAGGAAAAGGAGGACTGAGTACACCCCCATTCTCATCGACGGGGCTGTAGTGGAGCAGGTTGAGAACTTAAAGTCCCTTGGTGTCCACATCACCAACAAACTATCATGGTCCAAACACACCAGACAGCTGTGAAGAGGGCACAACAACAACTATTCCCCCTCAGGAGACTGAAAAGATTTGGCATGGTTCTTCACAGATCCTCAAAAAGGTCTACAGCTGCACCATAGAGAGCATCCTGACTGGTTGCATCACCGTCTGGTATAGCAACTGCTCGGCCTCCAACCGCAAGGCCTCCAACCGCACCGCAAATGCGTACGGCCCAGTACATCACTGGGGCTGAGCTTCCTGCCTAGTCATAGACTGTTGTCTCTGCTACCATACAGCAAACGGTACCGGAGCGCCAAGTCTAGGTCCAAAAGGCTTCTTAACAGCTTCTACCCCCAAGCAGCAAGACTCCTGAACAGCTAATCAAATGTCTACCTGGACTATTTGCATTGTCCACCCCCTCTACCTACATGTACAGATTACCTCAATTACCTTGACTAACCTGTGCCCCCGCATATTGACTCTGTATATAGCCTCGCTACTGTTATTTTATTGTTGCCCCTTAATTACTTGTTATTTTTAAATTTTTCTTATTTATTTTTTTGTATTTATTTTGGTATTTGATTTTTTCATCAGTTTATTTTAGGAAATACTTTCTTAACACATTTTGCTCTTAAAACAACATTGTTGATTAAGGGCTTGTAAGTATGAGTTTCACTGTAAGGTCTACACATATTCTGCGCATGTGACAAATACAATTTGATTTGATTTTGAATATCATCAAGGACCTCAGCCACCTGAGCCACGGCCTGTTCACCCCGCTACCATCTAGAAGGCAGAGACGGTACAGGCGCATCAAAGATGGGAGTGAGAGACTGAAAAACAGCTTCTATCTCCAGGCCATCAGACTGTTAAACAGTCACCACTAGCCGGCCTCCGCCCAGTACCCTGCCCTGAACCTTAGTCACTGTTCTAGCCGGCTACCACCAGGTACTCTACCCTGCACCTTAGAGACTACTGGCCTATAGAGTCATTGAACACTGGTGACTTTAATAATGTTTATCGGCAGGTAGCTTGGCAGTTAAGAGTGTTGTGCCAGTAACCGAATGGTTGCTGATTCGAATCCCCGAGCCGACTGTCGATGTGCCCTTGGAGTTTCTCACTTTCTTCTCTGCAGATCCTGCCATGCTCTGTCAGGTTGGATGGGGAGCGTCGCTGCACATATATTTTCAGGTCTCTCCAGAGATATTCAATCGGGTTCAAGTCAGGGCTCTGGCTGGGCCACTCAAGGACATTCAGAGACTTGTCCCGAAGCCCCTCCTGCGTTGTCTTGGCTGTACTGTATGCTTAGGGTCAATGTCTTGTTGGAAGGTGAAGCTTTGCCCCAATCTGCGGTCCTGAGCGCTCTGGAGCAGGTTTTCATCAAGGAGCTCTCTGTACTTTGCTCTGTTCATCTTTCCCTCGATCCTGACTAGTCTCCCCGTCGCTTCCTCTGAAAAACATCCCCACAGCATGATGCTGCCACCACAATGCATCACCATAGGAATGGTGCCAGGTTTCTCATGGTCTGAGTCCTTGATTAAATAGATTGTTTTTCTCACCCATCTAAAGGCTTCCTTCTTTACACACTGTCATTTAAGTTAGTATTGTGGAGTAATCCATCCTCAGTTTTCTCATATCACAAACCATGAGAAAACTCTTTAACTCCACAACTCTTTAAACTCTTTAACTCCCTGAGCAGTTTCCTTCCCCTCCGGCAACTGAGAAAGGAAGGACGCCTCTATCTTTGCACTGACTGGGTGTATTGATACACCATCCAAAGCCTTATTTAATAACTTCACCATGCTCAAAGGGATATTCAGTGTAAGTTTTTTTTTTCTTCTTCTTTTCACCAATCGGTGCCCTTCTTTGCGAGGTGTTGAAGAACCTCCCTGGTCTTTGTGGTTAAATCTTTGCTTAAAATTCACTACTCGATTGCGGGACCTTACAATTATCTGTATGTGTGGGGTACAGTATGGGGTAATCATTCAAAAATCATGTTAACTACTATTATTGAACACGGAATGAGTCCATGTAACCTATTATGCGATTTGTTAAGCACATTTTTACTCCTGAACGTATTTAGGCTTGCCATAACAAAGGAGTTGAATACTTATTGACTAAAGAAATGTCAGCTTTTAGTTTGTTATAAATTTAAAAAATGTTCTACAAACTAAATTTCATTTTGACATTATGGGGTATTGTGTGTAGATCAGTGGCAAAAACATCTCATTTGAATCCATGTTAAACACAGGCTGTAACAACAAATGTGGGAAAAGTAAAGGGGTGTGAATACTTTCTGAAAACACTGTAACTATTTGCATTGAATGCAATGTATTGACTTATACTTGTTTTTTCAAAAGCATCACAGAATGATGTATGTCAGTTGGCACCAGGCTGGTTACAGTAGAAGTTCATGTGTTTCAGTTTGTGTGTGCTTCCCCTGTGACCATTTAGAGGTGGTAGGGGAGACTGGGGTAAGTTGAGCCATTTTTACATTAAGCATCAAACAGTCTCCATGAAATGATGACCTCTTCCTAAATATTTGGTCAAATAATACATTTTGTGTATTGTTTCCTACAAACAAGGGTGGCTCAACTTACCACATTGGCTCAACTTACCCCATTAGCTCAACATACCCAACTCTCCCCTAAATGGATTTAACCATGATTCACCCTGTCTCCCTAGGGACATGCGAGAGATGAGAAACCTACTAAGCAAACTCAGGGAGACCATGCCGTTACCACTGAAAAACCAAGGTAAGTGGCATTTGTACGGTATGAGTATCACGACTCAGGATAAGACCCAGATGCAGACACAGGAGGCGGATAGTACGATTCTCAGAATATTTATTATAACAAAAGGGACAGGCAAAAGCCAGGTCGAGGGCAGGCAGTGGTTCGTAAAGCAGGTCCGAGTCAGGCAGGTACAGGACGGCAGGCAGGCTCAGGGTCAGGACAGGCAGAAACGTCAGAACCGGGAAGACTAGAAAACAAAAACTTGAGAACAGGAAAAAATGGGAAACATGCTGGTACGACCTAACAAGACGAGACGAACTGGCAACAGACAAACAGAAAATGCAGGTATAAATACGTAGCGGATAATGGGGAAAATGGGAGACACCTGGTGAGGGGTGGAGACAACCACAAGGCCGGTGAAACAGATCAGGGTGTGACAATGAGTGGATTAAATCATAAAAAATACATGAGATTGAAGGCACTGCACTGCACTGTACTCAGGTTTCGCTGTCTGTGTTCTGTCTAGATGACAGCAGTCTGCTGAATCTCACTCCATACCCGCTGGTCAGGCAGAGGAAGAGGCGCTTCTCTGGGTTCTGCTGCCTGGTGTCCAGCTGAGTGCCTGATAGGGCCTGCAGGCAGCAGCAAGGGGAACACACCAACCCTACCCAACACCTTACATGTTTTCCAACTTATTACTGCCATTTAGGAAAGGATCTTTGTTTTATCTTAAGCTGATCAGTCACTTTACTTTTGAATATGATTCGCTGTAGAAAAAGCTATTGAAAGGATAATGATGTTATTTTGCTATTATGTTATTCAAGCCAGCTCCCTTTGTAGAAAATGAGAACCTTTATAGGTCTATAGGCGAGCCCTAACAGATGTGCCAAGCTGATGACATAAGAGATTCAGTATGTTGGTAGACGGCTTCGCCTAAACTTTGCCTTCAGACATCTTCCTCAGAATGTCATTATATTTATTTCACTGTGCAATGCTTCTTTTGCAGTCTTCCATGAAAAGGAAACCGGTCTCCAACGTACATTTTCCATCAGAAGGGCTTTGCAATGTTACTTATAAAAGCCATTTGTCATTGAATGTAAATCAAATATATAAACAATGGTCAAAATTTCTTTGAATCATTTTTATTTAGATCTGAAGATTGGATGTCTACTGTAAATCGTTTGCATCTATTTATTTTGTATGTCTTGGCAGAAAGAGTACAGCATGAATATTGCTCAAAGTACTGTTGTAGATTTGTAGTGTATAGATGTTGCGCTATAGATTATTCTATGAATGATAGTATGTATAGGCCATTTTATAATGTGAATAAACTTTTTGTATAGAAATAATAGTTTTTGTCTGGTTTATACAGTGGCTCTGATCTGTAGTGTCTTGATGTTTGGATTCAGAGCCAATACGTGATGTTCACTGAGAGGATACACCCGTCTAAAAAAAATACTGTAGTATACTATGGTATACAGTGTCTTCAGAAAGTATTCACACCCCTTGACAGCCTGAATTTAAAATTGATTCAATTGAGATTTTATGTCAATGGCCTAGACACAATACCCCATAATGTCAAAGTGGAATCTTGTGAACATTGTTGACAAAAAAATGACAAATCGATTTTTATCCCACTTTGTAACACAACAAAATGTGGAAAAAGTCAAGGGGAGTGAATACTTTCTGAAGGTACTGTAAATATTATATTATTTACTGTAGCATTTTTGCGGACTTTACTGTAGTATTCAATATAGTGTTTTTGTGGACTAAAGTCCTCTAAAACACGACAGTGAATACTGTCGTGTTTACTGTAGTTTACTGTAGTATACTGTAGTATTTATAAATACTGTTGTAAAAGAAAACTGTAGTATATACTATAATTCATGTACTATTTTTGCAGATAGTAGTATACTGTTGTATTTGGGTCTTTCTATAAATAAAGTGGCCAATGTGTAACATCAGGGTAAACATTTCAAAATGGTTTGATATACTGTACGTATATTTAAATATGATTTTCTTGCAGCTTCACATCTGTAGTTACAGGAAAAAGAGTCTAGGTAGGCACAATGAGACCATAACTCCTAGCAACAGCAAAACATCGTTGTCATTCAAAATGTCACATGAAACATGTATACTGCTTGTTTCTTTGTCATGCCTAGTAGCCAGGTCTGTTTGTGCTTTAGTCAACTAATCTATAATTTATAGCCATGCTAAACATTCCAGAATAACTCAACAACAGCATTTCTATATTTTTTAATAGTTGATATAATAATTTAATGCAATAATATAATACAATGGGTTCTGTCAACAAAAACGTTGACAATAATAATAATAACAAAATCATTAAAATTAGTAAACTCTTCAAGCAGTGTGAGTGTGAGTGAGTGGGTCTGTCTTTCCTTCATTCCTTTGTCCTCTAGAATGTCAGAGGGGAGCGACCTCTGACCTTCTCATCCAATGAATTTTGAGAAGGAGACGAGGAGAGAGGAAGCAACGAATCAAGGAAATTCAATTGAGATTCTCCCAAGGACAGAGGAAGCAAGTATTTGACAGCTACAATATTAAACATGTTTGACAGTGCCAGGCTGACTGACTGAGCTACCATAATACCCATGGCCTGTTGAGAAACAACCCCTAGTCCCTACTGCCCAGTCTAGACACTTGTGGAGATCTGAGAGAGATTGATGGGTGGTGACATGGTGAGAGCTCCACCTTACCCTCTGATAGGCTTGATGGAATTTTGGTGGTATTGCTTACACCTGTCCAATTCTCTCAGATCTTCACAAGTGTCTAGGGGTAGGGGCTTTGGTTTTATATAATTTTTAGATTTCTATTCAACAAGGAATAAACAGGTCGTTTTCACATTCCCGATTGCTCCGTTTTAACTCGGAAAACATTAGATCAAAATGTACACGAACCGTAATCTTACCTCAGGATTCTTGACTTAACATGATGTAGGCTAATTATCTTGACCATCCAATTATCTTGACCACCGTAACAACATCGACTCCAAAATGTTCTGTCAATCTTCGAGATCAACATTCATTCCCACACTTTGGCTGTTGTTAAATTGTGTGCGGTATCACACAAGCTCTTTATCCTTTAGTGAATCAGCTGATGTTGAGAGAAAATGTCCCCATGTAGCTGAACAGCTAGACATCAAACGCGTATCAACTATTATGCAGTAATTATTGAAGAACCCCTTTAATTAAAGACGGTATTGATTTTTGTTTTATTAATCATGTTAAAGCTCCTCTTTATGTTAGAAGCATTGGATTTAGCAATCACATGCAGTGCATTATTTTGGATATGTGTGCCCATAAAAACACCGTAACATAGGGAAATACAAAATGTTACGAGGTTACAAGTACACTTCCGAAAAAAGAATCTGACAGCAATATCCAGAAATTTCATAGGATCAAGTTCAATGTGTAATTCATTAGTTAAATGCTTAGTATATGATATAACAACAAACAACAGTATCATAAATGTAAGGAAAGACAGGTAGTGTTTTATGTCACATGTTTTTGTAACGTCAGGAGAATGATGGGTGTAGTCAGGCGCAGAGAGCAGAAGTTAACGTGAGAAAACGCTTTAATGTCCAGAGATAACAGGAACAGGTACAAAAATGGGTGAAGCCAAAACACAGACGCAAACACAACCCAAAGACCACTGTTACAAAAACCGGACAACCGGACACCGGACAGTGAAAACCCAAAATAAATAATACACCTCCTACGTACAAATAACAAGCCCGCACAAACCCAAGCGGGCTAAACGAACTTAAATAGTACCCACCCCAAAAACCAAACAAGGAACAGGTGAAACCAATTAGACAAAAACAAACGAAAAGGAAAAAGGGATCGGTGGAAGCTAGTAGACCGGCGACGACGACCGCCGAGCGCCACCCGAACAGGAAGGGGAGCCACCTTCCCCCCCCCCCCCCCCTGCGTGCCGACACCGGCCTCGGGGATGACCCGGGGACAACACACTGCCTCGGGGACGACACACTGCTTACCCAGCTTCCGGCTGGGCAGGCGGAGGGCCAGGTTTCGGGTCGAGAGCCAGACCCTGTCCCCCGGTGCAAACACGGGGGCCTCACTGCGGTGACGGTCAGCGCTCCTCTTCTGCCGTCCACTCGCCTGACGCAGAGACTCCTGGATGGCTCTCCAGGTCTCCTTAGAGCGCTGCACCCACTCCTCCACCGCAGGAGCCTCGGTCTGGCTCTGATGCCCTGGTGTCAGATCCGGCTGGTACCCCAACACACACTCAAACGGTGACATGTTGGTAGAGGAGTGGGTTAGTGAATTCTGGGCCATTTCAGCCCAGGGGATGTATCTTGCCCACTCCCCTGGCCGGTCCTAGTAATACGACCGCGGATACCTACCCACTTCCTGGTTCACTCTCTCCACCTGCCCATTACTCTCCGGGTGATACCCCAAGGTTAGGCTGACCGAGACCCCCAGACGCTCCATAAACGCCCTCCACACTCGGGACGTAAACTGGGGACCCCGATCAGAAACGATGTCCTCGGGCACCCCGTAGTGCCGGAAGACATGGGTGAACAGCGCCTCCGCAGTCTGTAGGGCCGTAGGGAGACCGGGCAACGGGATAAGACAGCAGGACTTCGAGAACCGATCCACAACGACCAGGATCATTGTGTTCCCCTGAGACAGGGGAAGATCAGTGAGAAAATCCACCGATAGATGGGACCACGGCCGTTGTGGAACGGGGAAGGGTTGTAACTTCCCTCTTGGCAAGTGCCTAGGAGCCTTACTCTGGGCGCACACCGAACAGGAGGAGACATATAATCGCACGTCCCTCACCAAGGTAGGCCACCAGTACTTCCCTCTAAGACCTCGCACCGTCCTCGAAATACCCGGGTGACCTGACGAGGGTAGACTATGAGCCCACCGAATCAATTGATCACGAACAGCGAGCGGCACGTACCTACGACCCTGTCTCTTATACACATCTAGATGTGTATAAGAGACAGCATAGAATCGCACATCCCTCACCAAGGTAGGCCACCAGTACTTCCCTCTAAGACCTCGCACCGTCCTCGAAATACCCGGGTGACCTGACGCTGTCTCTTATACACATCTAGATGTGTATAAGAGACAGGATATACTCCAGGTTACGGTGGTCAGTCCAGATGAGGAAAGGGTGCTTAGCCCCCTCAAGCCAGTGTCTCCACACCTTCAGGGCCTTAACCATAGCCAACAACTCCCTGTCCCCCACATCATAATTCCGCTCCGCTGGCCCGAGCTTCTTCGGGAAAAAAGCACAGGGGCGGAGCTTCGGTGGCGTACCCGAGCGCTGTGAGAGCACGGCTCCAACTCCAGCCTCGGAGGGTCCGGATGCGCCAACACTGGCGGTGAACAGAGCCTTCAAACGACGGAAAGCTTCGTCCGCCTCTGCTGACCACTGCAAACGCACCGGCCCCCCCTTCAGCAGTGAGGTAATAGGCTGTCTCTTATACACATCTAGATGTGTATAAGAGACAGTCATAATTCCGCTCCGCTGGCCCGAGCTTCTTCGGGAAAAAAGCACAGGGGCGGAGCTTCGGTGGCGTACCCGAGCGCTGTGAGAGCACGGCTCCAACTCCAGCCTCGGAGGGTCCGGATGCGCCAACACTGGCGGTGAACAGAGCCTTCAAACGACGGAAAGCTTCGTCCGCCTCTGCTGACCACTGCAAACGCACCGGCCCCCCCTTCAGCAGTGAGGTAATAGGAGCTGCTACCTGGCCAAAACCCCGGATAAACCTCCGGTAGTAATTGGCAAACCCTAAGAACCGCTGCACCTCTTTTACCGTGGTCGGAGTCGGCCAATTACGCACGGCCTTYACGCGGTCACKCTCCATRACCACCCCCGAGGTGGAAATGRGATAACCCAGGAAGGAAACGGCTCGTTTGGAAAACTCACATTTCTCCGCCTTCACGTACAGGTCATGCTCCAGCAGTCGCCCAAGAACCTTGCGCACCAGAGACACATGCGCAGCGCGTGTAGCGGAGTAGATCAAGATATCGTCAATATAATATACACCACCACACTGTCCGTGCAGGTCTCTGAGAATCTCGTCGACGAAGGATTGAAAGATGGCTGGAGCATTCTTTAACCCGTACGGCATGACGAGGTACTCATAATGGCCAGATCTGGTACTAAACGCGGTTTTCCACTCATCTCCCTCCCGAATACGCACCAGATTATACGCGCTCCTGAGGTCCAGTTTCGTGAAGAACCGCACTCCGTGAAATGATTCCAACGCCGTAGCGATGAGAGGTAGTGGGTAACTAAAACCCACAGTGATGGAATTTAGACCTCGATAATCAATACACGGACGCAAACCACCCTCCCTTCTCTTCACGAAAAAGAAACTCGAGGAGATGGGTGACATGGAGGGCCGAATGTACCCCTGTCCCAGGCCTTCCGTGACATATGTCTCCATAGCCAACGTCTCCTCCTGGGACAAAGGATACACGTGACTCCTGGGTAGTGCAGCGTTTACCTGGAGGTTTATCACACAATCCCCCTGTCGATGGGGTGGTAATTGGGTCGCCTTCTTCTTACTGAAGGCGATAGCCATATCGGCATACTCACCGGGAATGCGCACGGTGGAAACCTGGTCTGGACTCTCCACCGTTGTCGCACCGATGGAAACTCCTACACACCTGCCTGAACACTCATCAGACCACCCTTGGAGAGCTCCCTGTCTCCACAAAATCTTAGGATTGTGAATAGCCAGCCAGGGGATCCCCAGCACCACCGGAAACGCAGGTGAATCGATAAGGAACAGACTAATCCGCTCCTTATGATTCCCCTGCGTAATCATCTCCAGAGGAATCGTGGCCTCCCTGACCAGCCCTGACCCTAACGGTCGACTATCTAAGGAGTGCACGGGGAAGGGGGGGGTCTACCTTAACTAACGGAATCCTCAACCTCTGGGCGAGTCCGCGATCTATAAAGTTCCCCGCTGCGCCTAAATCGACTAGCGCCTTATGCTGGAGAGAGGGAAAAAATGTAAGGAAACAAATTAATAAAAACATGTGACCAACAGGAAGCTCTGGGAGAGTGTGGTGCTGACTCACCTGGGGTGACCGAGGAGTGTTCTGCCTGCCCTCTCGACTCCCAGATGGACTCCTCCAGCACCGACCGGAAGTGTGCCCTCTCCGGCCACAACTYGTACAGGAGGAGCCTCCTCCTCCGGRCTCCCTAGATGCAGCCCCCCCTAGCTCCATCGGGATGGGAGCGGGAGGGCCAGGAGATYGAACTGACAGGACCCRTTCAGAACGTCCGCGAGCAGCTAGCAGATGGTRTAGCCGGATRGACATGTCTATTAGCTCATCCAYGCTGAGCGTAGTGTCRCGACAAGCCAGCTCCCTGCGGACGTCCTCTCTCAGGCTACACCTGTAATGGTCTATCAGGGCCCTGTCGTTCCACCCTGCTCCAGCGGCCAAGGTCCGGAATTCCAACGTGAAGTCCTGCGCGCTCCTCGTCTCCTGCCGGAGATGGAACAACCTCTCACCCGCTGCTCGGCCCTCCGGAGGGTGATCGAACACGGCCCGGAAACGGCAGGTGAACTCCGGGTAGTGGCCCCTTGCTGAGTTGGGCCCGTTCCAGACGGCATTGGCCCAATCTAGGGCTCTACCCATCAGGCAAGAGACGAGGACACTCACGCTCTCCTCGTCCGAGGGAGCCGGCCGAACGGTGGCCAGGTAGAGCTCTAGTTGTAGCAGGAATCCCTGGCACCTCGCCGCCGCTCCATCGTACTCCCTCGGAGGCGTAATACGCAGAGCGCTGGCACCGGATTCCGCTGGAGGAGATGGTAGAGTTGCTGGTGGGAGGGTAGGTGGGGAGACCACTCCTCTCCCAACGATCCATCCTCTCCATCATTTGATCCATCACTGATCCGATGCGATGGAGAATGGAAGTGTGATGAAGGACTCTCTCCTCCATCGTGGGGAGAGGGGTGGTTGCCGCTCCTGCTGACTCCATATATGTGGTGCGGGCTTCTGTAACGTTTGGAGAATGATGGGTGTGGAGTCAGGCGCAGAGAGCAGAAGTTAACGGAAAAAAACGCTTTAATGTCCACAGATAACAGGAACAGGTACAAAAATGGGTGAAGCCAAAACACAGGCGCAAACACAACCCAAAGACCACTGTTACAAAAACCGGACAGCGAAAACCCAAAATAAATAATACACCTCCTACGTACAAATAACAACAAGCCCGCACAAACCCAAGCGGGCTAAACGAACTTAAATAGTACCCACCCCAAAAACCAAACAAGGAACAGGTGAAACCAATTAGACAAAAACAAACGAAAAGGAAAAAGGGATCGGTGGCAGCTAGTAGACCGGCGACGACGACTGCCGAGCGCCACCCGAACAGGAAGGGGAGCCACCTTCGATGATATTCGTGACAGTTTTTGCCAAATCTGTGAAGACTCCAAGCATGAGAAAGGATTTAAACATAGGTTTGGATTCAAAGCATAAATTATATTGAATGTACTGTTGAAGTCGAAAGTTTACATACACCTTAGCCAAATACATTAAAACTCAGTTTTACAATATTCCTGACATTTAATCCTAGTAAAGATTCCCTGTCTTAGGTCAGTTAGGATCACCACTTTATTTTAAGAATGTGAAATGTCAGAATAATAGTAGAGAGAATGATTTATTTGAGCTTTTATTTCTTTCATCACATTCCCAATGGGTCAGAAGTTTACATACACACAATTATTATTTGGTAGCATTGCCTTTAAATTGTTTGACCTGGGTCAAACGTTTCGGGTAGCCTTCCACAAGCTTCCCAGAATAAGTTGGCTGAATTTTGGCCCATTCCTCCAGCAAAGCACCCCCACATCATGATGCTGCCAACCCTGTCCTTCACGGTTGGGATGGTGTTCTTCGGCTTGCAAGCCTCCCCCTTTTTCCTCCAAACAATAACGATGGTCATTATGGCCAAACAGTTCTATTTTTGTTTCATCAGACAAGAGGACATTTCTCCAAAAAGTACAATCTTTGTCCACATGTGCAAACCGTTGTCTGGCATTTTTATGACGGTTTTGGAGCAGTGGCTTCTTCCTTGCTGAGCGGCCTTTCAGGTTATGTCGATATAGGACTCGTTTTACTGTGGATATAGATACTTTTCTACCTGATCCCTCCAGCATCTTCACAGGGTCCTTTCCTTTTGTTCTGGGATTTATTTACAGTTTTTGCACCAAAGTACGTTAATCTCTAGGAGACAGAATGCATCTCCTTCCTGAGCGCTATAACGGCTGCATGGTCCCATGGTGTTTATACTTGCGTACTATTGTTTATACAGATGAACATGGTACCTTCAGGCGTTTGGAAATTGCTCCAAAGGATGAACCAGACTTGTGGAGGTCTAAAACTCCGATTTCAACTCTATCTATGTTCCCCTTTTGTATGTTAATATATTCACATGACACAAATTGCAAATTATTCATGAATGACTTTGTAACAGTTCCAAACAGTTGTCCACTACAATAAATGCTCACCCTTACCCTAGTTTATAGAAAGATCCATTTACTGTAGTGTTTTTGCATACTTTAGTATACTGTAGTATTTACTGTAGTGTTTTTGCAGACTGTAGTATACTGTAGTATTTACTGTAGTATTTTTGCAGACATTTCTATAGTATTTACTATAGTAATTTAGTTTTAATATATTTGACATAGAAGTGGAGGCTTTCTCCTTGATTAAACCTACTGGAGAAATACAAAAAGAGCTCATTTTCGATAACCTTTAGGTAGGTAGGACTGGTGTCTAAATGGATAGTTTAGAGCTTCTGCTCTTTCTATAACCTGTAGGGAACACAGTATACAGTATGGTCTATACTTGGCACGTAGATTTCTCACTTATGGGTGGCACAAATTGGGATATGGTGGACGGAAATGGGCAGGTATATGCAAATTAAATACTGTAGTATTTACTATAGTTAAAAAAGCTTGTGTATTTGCAGACTGTCGTGTTTTTGCTGACATTACTGTAGTATTTACTTCAGTGTTTTTTATGTGGATAATACTGTAGTATTTACTATAGTATTCTACAGTATACTACAAAATGCTATAGTACGTACTACACATTATCAAGGGATACTACAGTGTGTATTTTAGTATTCTACAGTATATTCTACAGTACTGTAGTATTCTATAGTAAAGTGTCGTATTTTTTCATGTGGGCAATGATGGAGAGAAATAGTGGATACTTACAGAGCTATTAACTTCATCACAGCATGAAACCCTTTTCAGTTTTATCAGGGTTACAGGAATGCAGTGTGTGATTCATGACCTCTTTCTTTCGACACTCTTTCTAGGACTATGTTAAAGGGTGGGGTGTCAATAGGGGGAGAGTTAACCTTTTGCTGCAGTGGGCTAAATCAGTCTCACACAAAGTGATTGTTGGTAGTCTTAAACAAATCTACATTGAAACAAAAGTACACACATGGTTATGGGCTTAAAAATATATAGAGTTAAAATGTATTCAATTTTGAGGTTGCATTCCAATATTACACTTTATATACATCACAGAACACTGAAATATATCAAAACTGTTTGACATAGAAACACCAGATTTTTGTCAACAAAAAATGTGACCCTTAAGAGCTTTTAATAACATTCCACCCATGAGGCCAAAGAGGGCGCTTGAAGTCATTGACTGCAGGAAAGGGTTACAAGGAGTTGTAGAGAGGACTTACAGCTGGTGAACATTACCGGAATCTGACATTTCCAGACACTTTTTCCAGTAACAGGACAGGGTGGAGGGTTGCGAAAGGAGGGTTTGGAAGACTTGAGATTCAGAACTTTGAACTTTGTGTTGTCATTGCTTAGCCTTCAGTCTTTTTGGTGTATGTTCTAGGCTGGGTTTGTGGCTGTTACAGGAAGGGGGTTTCCTGTTTAAGAGGTAGGCAAGTCAAATAACCAATCGTTTTCACAGTCCGATTCCCTTGGGAGATCATTTAGGGGGGTATATGAAGTAGTTCCCCTCAAGCTATTGAACATAAACATACTCACATGCACACACACTCTTGCAGAGCTCAGGATCTAGTGGCCGAGGAGTCAACACTGTGGTGAGTCAGAATTTGTTTGTTTGAATTGTATTGACAATCTGTTTGTTATCTGGAAGGGGACAGTATCTAGACCGCGTAGTTTTGCAAAACTATGGACTATATGTGAGGAAGAATTTAACCCTTGATGCCTAAATTATATTATAGTATCATGCAGATGCGGACTCGAGTCATATGACTTGGACTAGTGCTGAGCAATTAACCAACATTTCTGTTATTTTCATTTTTTAAAGAACGAATTGACCAAATTATTTGAATTCCATATTGTTCGTTTTTTTTCTGTGAGCTGGATGCACAGGTTCTGTAGAGATAAATCAGATCAAGCCCCGAACTGTGCAATGCAATAGGCAGTTTTATTTTACAACAGCCCAATATTGTACATAGTTTAGCGCAGAAAACGTGGCAATTAACAATAATGAACATAATCCACTGCGTGCCAGTTTACTTGTCCGGTCTGTGTGGAACAGACATGGAGACGGATAGAAGAGAGAACTTGCAATCAAGAGGGATAGAAAGCAATTGCTTTGTTAGTTATCACTACCTGAAAATACATGATATAAGCGATTGATAGTTGGTATTCAGCAGTCATAAAAGTATGCCTTATTTACTTTGAAGAACTACTAAAATAGTGATTTTTGTCAGACAGCATAGGCAGCAGCTCTATGAGAGGATGACTTGGAAAGAAATAATGAAGTCATCAAACTAAACAAATATTTTATGAAAATAAAATAATGTGAATAAATGATGATTAACATGTGATAAGCCGTAATGGGTAGTCACTACTATCATGGGACTTTTATTAATTGTTTATTCTGTTCTTACAGCATTCAACCCACATAGGACAGGTTAAGCCTGATACAGAGGCTATTTCTTTTGGGCCCATGTATATTTGGTCAATCTACTTGTATATTTTGTATGATATGAAGCTTTCACCATTGGATCACCAAGACCTGTAAATAAATGTACACTCTGAGCACGTCAACCTGCCTTGCCTTCTGCTGATGTCACGCCCTTACGACTGCTACAAGGACCCTATTTTACAATTACATCATCAATTACATTTTGTAGACAAAATAATGAAAAGGGTTGTCTGGTAGCCTCAATAAATAGACAACGATTTGTAGTTGAACAAGTCATTGCATGTATAGATAATTTTTACCTGATTTGAAAAAACTTGTGACTTGTGCATTCTAACTTGCTGTTAGAATGCACAACTTGCACTTGACTCGAGACTTGACCCGTTCTACTTGGGACTCGACTTGAGACTGACCTTGTGACTTGAGACTTGCTTGTGACTCGAATAATAGTGACTTGGTCCCACCTCTGGTATCATGTGGGATGAAGTGCATGGATTTCATTGAGTGTGCCTGGATGTAAATCCTGCTCAACTATCTATTTCCTCATCCACCTCCTTATCTTTCTCCATCCAGTTCTTTCAGAAGTGTCCTGACCAGAGTGTGAGCTGTTCCTGGACCATCCTTCTCCATGGACCGTACCAACAGTCTCCTGGTACTGCTGCATGTCCTGGGTTCAGTTACGGTCAGCCTGGGCTGCTTCTGTGACCACTACGCCTGGAGCTCATGGTCCACCTGCACCAGAACCTGCAACTACGGGACCCAGGAGCGCCGCAGGTAAAATACACAACTTAGTATGAGCAGAGAGATAGCACAGAACTAAATGGTAACTTTACATGAAGTAAAGTTGTGGGGCTTGCTTTATCTCTGTCCAAGTATTTTTATGGTAGTGAAAGAAGCTGAAATGTTTTACTGTACTATTTAAAGTAAAGTAGTTGCATACTGTATAGTCAAAGTAACATTTTGTAAAATAATTGGTCTGATTACTTTGATATACTACTATATAAACCTTATTACTTTGGATTGTTGGGAATTTAGATCACAAAAATGTATAAACTACAGTTGATGCGTTTGAACACTGAAAGAAGACATACAGATGTAGGATCTTAATTTGAGCCAGTTTGCTACAGCAGGAAAATAATTGTGCAGCAACAGGAAATGTGAATTATTATGTGGTTTGTAATTAATTGACATTTTTTGTAGGGGTTGATACATTTTTCATTGAGGCAAATAATTACATTTTAATTGGAAATTATAAACTTTAGAATCCTTTTTAAACCTTGGTTACAATACAAGTTTGCTTTTTCTGCTGTGCAGGAAAATTCTCTGCAACAAAAGAATAATCAAATTAAGATCCTACATCTGTATGACAATGCGATATTCTGTCAGAAGATGGGAATAATAGGCAGGATTATGTGCACAAGACTCTTAGCAAAGCAACTCTGAATCAGGAGACATGCATGATTTACTTTTGTAAAACGTTCAGTGTAACTTAAGTTTAATTTTAGTTCAAATCAAATCCAATTTTATTTGTCACATACACATGGTTAGCAGATGTTAATGTGAGTGTAGCGAAATGCTTGTGCTTCTAGTTCCAACAGTGCAGTAATATCCAACGAGTAATCTAACCTAACAACGAGTAATCTAACCTAACAACAGTTGAATGACGATGTAATGATTAGAAAGTTTTAGGCTATTTGGGGTGAGAAATATGATGGTGCATCTAGTGATTACAGCTTTTTAAAAGTATTTTTGTGGTAGTTGAAGAACTGTGTACAATAGGTTTGTATGTAGACCTACTGATAGCTAGTTGTAGTTATATCTAATAAATAAACTATTTAGACTAACAGTGAAAAGTACATTTCCTGAAGAAAATGTGGTGTGCTTGCTAGCTTATTTTAAAGTATGTATGGTTTTGAAATGGTATAGAGTGATAGTGTCTGCAAGAGTAATGGTGGTGACTGTTTTTATTTTTTATTTAACCTTTATTTTACTAGCCAAGTCAGTTAAGAACAAACTATTATTTTACAATGACGGCCTACCGCGGCCAACCCCTCCCCTAATCCGGACGATGCTGGGCCAATTGTGTGCCTCCCTATGGGACTCCCGATCACGGCCGGTTGTGTTATAGCCCAGGATCGAACCAGGGTCTGTAATGACGCCTCTAGCGCTGAGATGTAGTGCCTTAGACCACTGTGTCACTCGGGAGCCCAATAGTTGAAAAAGTAAGTCGACTAAAATATTGATTGATTGATTGGTTGGTTGAGATGAATGGGCAGCCTGAACATGTGAAAGTTAGTTTGGTGTCTCTTGCTTGAACGGTTCAAGAGTTACAATTATAGTTGGTGGGTATTACAGTATATGCATATGTATGCACACTGTCATTTACATTTACATTTACATTTAAGTCATTTAGCTGACGCTCTTATCCAGAGCGACTTACAAATTGGAAAGTTCATACATATTCATCCTGGTCCCCCCGTGGGGAATGAACCCACAACCCTGGCGTTGCAAGCGCCATGCTCTACCAACTGAGCCACACGGGACCGTTGGCTTGTTGGGGGAGGTTTATGACCCCCATAAATACCTTTCCCTTTTCTCTCTCTCTAATTTATAGAGTTGACTCTTGTAAAGCCTTTGTAACATAGAGAGTCTGGTAACATCAAAAGGTGGGAAACGGAACCATATTTCGGTAATCCAACCAGTTGAAAATATGTGTTGGTACTTAATGAATAGGATGTCAGATCAGTTGACGTCTGAGACATGATTACTGATGATAGGACGACATTAACTGTATCTTGGAAAATCTACACATTCTAGTTATCAGATTCACATGAAATTGTTGTGCAATTTAAATGTTTACATATGAAACTATTTGTGAAAAGAAGAAATGTAATTTTAGCTTCTTAAATGAGAGAACGGTGTGTCATAGAGAAACTCTGCTCACTCAGAGGCCCCGCCCAAGTGAACAGACATGGGTTGTAAACTATGAAACACGCCCTTCTTTCACCACTATGTAAACCCGTTGACGAAAATTCAACTTCCTGTTCCAAGGACGTGCGGACTTGCGGTCCCCACGTTGAAAGGACAAAGATCACCTACAGAACTAAGCCAACCTCAGCGTGAGCTCTGGTTGAACGACAAGAACCTAATGAAATTAGCATCGAATTTCAACGTGAAGATGACGATCCACATGCCGAAAGGATGAATTTCGACTATACCAGCCAGAATATAGCATGAGCTTAAAAGTATGGCAACTTGGTATGAACTTTGAACTCTTATTCACTAAAGAAGTGATACCCTCTCCACCCACTAAACGTGGGCTAGGAGAGGACGGACAGAGTATCCATTCTACCACGCTCCAGTTCACCACTAGACATTCTTCAGAGGACAAGCGATCCATAAATCAATCAGCTCTAATTAGCACATCTAGGAGAGTATGCAAGTGTGTGTGCATGGACTTTGCAGATGTATTTCTCACATGTTCAGCACATAGTATTTGTTATACAGTCCTTCTTTGGGGGGAAGAATTGGCATCTCCTCCTCTTGCTTGCCCCAGCTGCAACCTCAGGTGGATCAGGACAAGATTCAGCCCCCTGAACAGCTTTCACAAGCGCTGCAGAGGCTGCTGTGTGGAGGAGGCGCTCCCTTCTTTGAATGTGTGGTGTTACAAGTGCCTTTCCCAGCTGCTCCAGGAACACCCTCCTCTTGTTACGCTTATCAGGCATCCAGGTAGGGTTGATTTTGTTCCATATCACGAAGGCATTGTATGAGGACACATCAATGATGTTATGGAAGATGACCACCAGCTGGCAGTCATCCTCCTGCAGCTGTAAGTTCCAATCACCTTGTCCAGGTTGTCCACGCCTCTTTTGTTGTGGTTATAGTCCAGGATGATGGCTGGCTTCCTGTCCTCACGATCACTGATCTCAGCCATTTTGTGCAGTGTGCTCAGGAGGACCACATTCTTGTTCCTCTTTGGGAGGTAAGACACTAGAGTGGCGGTGGGGGGAAGGCAAAATTTGATGAGGCCTCTCTCTCCCTTGTTGCGAGGAGTGCAGGGGGGAGCTCAGGCTTGTTCTTTCTACTGTGCCAACCATGGTGATCTTCCTCTTCAGGAGCTGCTGGCTGAGTTCAATCAGTAGTGTGTCTTTGTGGTTGTTGTGGTGTGTAAATTTATAACTGCCGGGTCAAAAATACAATCTTTGTACCCTGGTGGTGTACAGCTTTCATGGAAATATGAACAAAGGCGATGTTTCACTTTTTCTAATGTTGGGGTCATTCTAAGAAAAGTAATCAAATTTCAAGTTTAAGAAAGATAATTTAGGGGGTTTTCTCTGCTGTTAAACACAGTGGCAGGTCATTTTTGACCCTTAAGACAACACAAGGGTTAAACGGTTTAAGAGGAGTAGCGTGTTAAATAACAACAATAATAATAATATTTATAAAAAATCAGAGTATGATGAAAATTTACAGTTTAGCAAGTCCCATCTAATAACAAATTCAGAGTTAGCCTACAATTATAATACTTTTGTATTTGATTTTAAATAGCCTAGTAATAGGGCTTTTAAAATATATTTTCATGATTAATAGGCTGACACATTGCCTTTAGCTACAGAATATCTCACCACCATGTATTTCCAGATCCTCCCCTCTCTCCTTCATTCTTTTCTCCAGAAAGCAGAGAGAGGGGCTGTCAACCGTTTTAATGAAATATGTTTTGCTGTGAAAACATGTTACTATCGATGTTCACAAACAATTTTCATGTAGTTTCCCAATTTAAGCAGTGGGTAGCTGCAGGAACAGGGTTGGAGAGACCATGGCATACAGAATTTGGGCGGAATATCACCTCACATCTGTAAAATACCTGGAGTAGCCTACCAACATGCCGGACATGAGTGAAACGAACCCTGCGGGAAAGTGGCCTCCATTGCAAAAGGATGACATGTCTTTTTTCTCTTGCCCCTTTTCCAGTACATTTGGTAATGGGCCATTCTAAATCTAAACAAATTGTACATATTAGTAAAGATAAGATTACATTTAAATTGAGAATAGTCTGATGGGTGAAAATATGATCACTTGAGGAGAGAACAACGTGTGCAGCAAGGAATAAAGTACAAGCTGGGTTTTTTTCTTAGACTTTCTCAAATCATCGATAGCCTAGTCATGATGCAGCCCATATATCTTCATTTATAAGGCATTCTATGGTTTGCAACATTCACAACTTAAGTTGCCAAATAACTTTAAATATAGCATATAGATAGAACCTGTTTCAAATGATCACTTTCACGCTCATCATAGCGTTCATATGGGCACTCTCGTTCCGGGAATGGAAAAAAAATATTCTTTCTATTTTATTCATCTAAATTCATTTAAATTATTGCTACAATAAAATCATATAATGTAAAATAATGGCAAAGGCACTTATAAGCATTTCTTGTCTGCTAAATGAACAAGCCTATAGCATGGTGCATAGCCAGATAACATACAGTGCATTCGGAAAGTATTCAGACCCCTTCTAAAAAAATCATCATCAATCTAAGCACAATACCCTATAATGACAAAGCAAAAACAGGTTTTTAGACATTTTTGCAAATGTATTAAAAATAAAAAACAAAGAATACCGAATTATTCAGACCATTTCATATGAGACTCGAAATTGAGCTCAGCTGCATACTGTTTCCATTGATCAACCTTGAGATGTTTCTACAACTTGATTGGAATCTACCTGTGGTAAATGTAATTGTTTTGACATGATTTGGAAAGGAACACACCTGTCTATATATACAGTTGAAATCGGAAGTTTACATACACTTAGGTTGGAGTCATTAAAACTAGTTTTTCAACCACTCCTCAAATGTCTTTGTTAAACTTCTTATGGCTGGGGGCAGTATTGAGTAGCTTGGATGAATAAGGTGCCCAGAGTAAACTGCTTGCTACTCAGTCCAAGAAGCTAAGATATGCATATTATTAGTAGATTTGGATAGAAAACACTCTGGAGTTTCTAAAACTGTCTGTGAGTATAACAGAACTCATATGGCAGGCAAAAACCTGAGAAAAAATCCAACCAGGAAGTGGGAAATCTGAGGTTTGTAGGTTTGCCTATCCAATATACAGTGTCTTTGGGGTCATATTGCACTTCCTAAGGCTTCCACTAGATGTCAACAGTCTTTAGAACCTTGTTTGATGCTTCTACTGTGAAGAATGAGGGAAGGAGAGCTCTTTGAGTCAGGTGTCTGGCATGAGCTGGTCACGCGCGCTCCCGTGAGAGTGACCTGCGTTCCATCGCATTTCTGAAGACAAAGGAATTCTCTGGTTGAAACATTATTGAAGATTTATGTTAAAAACATCCTAAAGATTGATTCTATACATCGTTTGACATGTTTCTACGAGCGTCATCAATTTGGATTTTGCAACTAAACGCACAAACAAAAAGGAGGTATTTGGACATAAATTATGGACGTTATCGAACAAAACAAACATTTATTGTGGAACTGGGATTCCTGGGAGTGCATTCTGATGAAGATCAAAGGTAAGTGAATATTTATAAATGCTTATTCTGACATCTGTTGATCCACAACATGGCGGATATTTTTATGGCTTGTTTGGGCTTTGAGCGCTGTACTCAGGTTATAGCCTGGTGTGCTTTTTCTGTAAAGTTTCTTTAAATCTGACACAGCGGTTGCATTAAGGAGAGGTTTATATAAAGTTCCATGTATAATACTTGTATCTTTATCAATGTTTATTATGAGTATTTCTATAAATTGATGTGGCTCTCTGCAAAATCACCGAATGTTTTGGAGGCAAAACATTACTGAACATAATGCGCCAATGTAAACTAAGATTGTTGGATATAATATGAACTTTATCGAACAAAACATACATGTATTGTGTAACATGAGTCCTATGAGTGTCATCTGATGAAGATCATCAAAGGTTAGTGATTAATTTTATCTCTATTTCTGCTTTTTGTGACTCCTCTCTTGGCTGAAAATATGGCTGTGTTTTTCTGTGACTAGGTACTGACCTAACATAATCGTTTGGTGTGCCTTTGTCGTAAAGCCTTTTGGAAATCGGACACTGTGGCTGGATTTAAAACAAGTTCATCTTTAAAATGGTGTAAAATACTTGTATGTTTGAGGAATTTTAATTATGAGATTTCTGTTGTTTGAATTTGGCGCCCTGCACTTTCACTGGCTGTTGTCAAGTCGATCCCGTTAACGGGATCTCAGCTATAAGAAGTTTTAACAAGCTATA
Organism: Salvelinus sp. IW2-2015; assembly: GCF_002910315.2. Taxonomy (NCBI): domain Eukaryota; kingdom Metazoa; phylum Chordata; class Actinopteri; order Salmoniformes; family Salmonidae; genus Salvelinus; species Salvelinus sp. IW2-2015. The sequence goes on from NC_036844.1 coordinate 17,193,402, forward strand.
GTTTTGGCAAGTCGGTTAGGACATCTACTTTCTGCATGACGCAAGTAATTTTTCCAAACAATTGTTTACAGACAGATTATTTAACTTATAATTCACTGTATCACATTTCCAGTGGGTCAGAAGTTTACATACACTAAGTTGACTGTGCCTTTAAACAGCTCGGAAAATCCAGAAAATTTGTCATGGCTTTAGAAGCTTCTGATAGGCCAATTGACTCATTTGAGTCAATTGGAGGTGTACCTGTGGATGTATTTCAAGGCCTAGCTTCAAACTCAGTGCCTCTTTGCTTGACATCATGGGGAAATCAAAATAAATCAGCCAAGACCTCAGAAAAAACATTGTAGATCTCCACGTCTGGTTCATCCTTTGGAGCAATTTACAAACGCCTGAAGGTACCACGTTCATCTGTACAAACAATAGCACGCAAGTATAAACACCATGGGACCTCGCAGCCGTCAAACCGCTCAGGAAGGAGACACGTTCTGTCTCCTAGAGATAAACATACTTTGGTGCGAAAATTGCTAATCAATCCCAGAACAACAGCAAAGGACCTTGTGAAGATGCTGGAGGAAACAAGTACAAAAGTATCAATATCCACAGTAAACGAGTCCTATATCGACATAACCTGAGAGGCCGCTCAGCAAGGAGAAAGCCACTGCTCCAAAACCGCCATAAAAGCCAGACTACGGTTTGCAACTGCACATGGGAACAAAGATCATACTTTTTGGAGAAATGTCCTCTGGTCTGATGAAACAAAAATAGAACTGTTTGGCCATAATGACCATTGTTACGTTTGGAGGAAAAAGGGGGAGGCTTGCAAGCTGAAGAACACCATCCCAACCGTGAAGCACGGGGGTGGCAGCATCATGTTGTGGGGGTGCTTTGCTGCAGGGGGGACTGGTGTACTTCTCAAAAGAGATGGCATCATGAGGAATGAAAATGATGTAGAAATATTGAAGCAACATCTCAAGACATCAGTCAGGAAGTTAAAGCTTGGTTGCAAATGGGTCTTCCAAATGGACAATGACCCCAAGCATACGTCCAAATTTGTGGCAAAATGGCTTTTGCGTTTGTTCAGTGTTTTCATGATCATCTCAGTTTTAAACAAACCTCTTTTGAAATACAATAGAATACGACTTTCTGTGTTTTCACAATTCCCTCCTCTGCAGGAGTATCCAATATGATGACTATTACTGGAAGAATAGTTGTGAGCAGCTGTGTCAGAAGCATGAGAGTCGGGCATGTAATGTCCAGGCCTGCTTCATCCACTGTCAACTCACTGATTGGGCCAACTGGTCCGGGTGCTCCCCGTGTGCCAAAAAACAGGCAAGTGAAAGAATATACACACACAGAGACACACAGACAGAAATACACGCACACACTTCCACCGTCTGTCTCTGACCAGTTTTCTGATGTTGTAGTTAAGGACTCGGTCACTGCTAAGGCCTTCCCAGTTTGGAGGCGTGGAGTGTGATGCTGTTCTGACAGAAGACAGAGCGTGTTACCCATCAACAGAGTGCAAGATGGAAACACTCAACTGCAAAGAGTTTCAGTGTGGCAATGGTAAACAGTCACATATTCACCTACTACATATACAGTATAAACAAAATACTGCATGTGCACATTTAAACAAAACTCTGCTCATGTACATTTCCCCTTGTCGCAGGTCGCTGTATCAGCTCCAAACTAACATGCAATAAACAGAACGACTGTGGGGACAACTCAGATGAGAAGAACTGTGATGAATTCAAAATAGTGTGTCCTGTTGAGAAGAGAGTGGTCCCTGGAGCTGACCTCATAGGAAACGGGTAGGTTAAAGGTCAAAGGCCAGCATAAGACATTGCCTGGAGCAGTGGTCAATGTCATAGTAGATGTTTAGCAGTAGTCAGTGAATACAGAGCAGGACTGCTTCATGTAATTTCTTGATACGTATCCTGTGATTTTAAGAAAAGTAACGTAACTTCAGGGTTAATGCTGCTGGCTTGTGTTACTTTCCTGTTTCAGGTTTGATGCCATGGCAGAGGATATGAGGGGGGCGGTACTGGATAACATGTTCATGGGGGACACCTGCAACTTGAACAAGAGCAGAGGCAGCAGCTACAGGCTGTACTACCGCGTCCCAGCCAATGTAGAAAGCTTTGAGATCAAGGTACAGTACTACTGCATAGAGATCTCATCTTATTCTATTTCCCCATGTTTGACTGGTCTGGGATCAGATCTAGTTGTGGTTCTGCTTCCACAGGTCGAGATCCCAGATGACTTTAAACAGGAACCCCAGCCAGTCTACAGTGAGACCGTCAACCTGGCCTCCCCACCAGTCTCTACCAGCAGTAGTACCTCCAGTGGTGACTCTAGTTTCATCTGGGTCCCGATCTTCTTCTTTGGTTCCAGAAGCCACCACCAATCCAACACAGGCAACTTCAAGCAGGCTATTTCAGCTTCAAAGAAGACGGCAAGCTGCATCTACAGTATATGCACTCTCACATATTCACAATCACTTACATGCATGCAATCACACACACACAAATAAACACCCTGATCACAGTATTGCAACGTAGTGGTAGACCTTGAAGTAGAGGTTTCCCTTAATCACAGATCTAAGATAACATTACCATACCCTCTATCCAAGCAGTATGACTGGCATTTACTGTGAGGCAGGCATACAATCACTGCGTTTCAAAGCTGGGAAAGTAACACTGACGTTATGATTATGTAATCTCACCCTATTCTGCAGGACTCCCAGTTCTTCCGAGTGCACCAGGTGTTACCTGTATCCAGATTCAGGGTGAAGGATTCAGACCTGTACCTGACAGAGCCCTTCTTACAGTTTCTGACCAGCCTGCCTCTGGAGTACAACTACGCCCTCTACAGGGAGATCTTCAAGCACTTTGGGACCCACTACTTTGCCTCCGGGACCTTAGGGGGACACTATGATCTGCTTTACCAATACAGCAGACTGGAGCTTAAGAACAGTGGTACGAGAGCACAACCTTGTAGTCAAAAGGAGGCACAATACCCACTGCCAGTGCATTGTTCTCTCTGATTTCATAAATTGTTAATTTTTTTGTGTTTCATTGTCACAGGTTTAACAGAAGAGCATACCAAAGGATGCCTAAAGTCTGAGTCGAGCATGAATATAATAATATACTCGCGAAGTTCAAATGTTGTAAGATGCTCCGACAATACAATGACTCAAAAACATGAAGGTTGGTTTTTCTAATTACCGTTACATACAAATTTAACATTCAAGATAGACCACCTTGCTCTAGTCGTCTTGACTTTTCACTTGTTCGGTTTCATTAAGTATCTATCTCAATAGTTTTGTTGAGAACTGGCTTTTCACCATTTACTGTTACTTCTGTGTTGGTCAGGCTCTTTCGTGCAGTCGTCAGAAAAGTCTTTCTCCATGGTGCGTGGAGGCAGGACCGGAGAGGCTGCAGCCCTGGCCTGGGAGAATAAAGGGGCTGCCCCTGACAGCACCACTTATAAGAACTGGGCCAAATCACTCATAGACAACCCTGCTGTTGTGGATTATGAGGTCAGAACTCCCTCCATGGAATATAATGAAATAGGATGGAAACAATGAATCCAGTTAATTCACTGATTGTGTATGTTTGGCTGTGATATAGTGAATCCATACCATCTTTTTGAGATACTTTCTGTTTATGACAGCTCTTTCCTAAGACATAAAACATGTCACTTCCTGTGAGAAATTGGTCTCCTTCCTATCTGTCTCCAGCTGTTGCCCATCATCAATCTGGTCAAGGGGATCCCATGTGCTGCCACAAAAAGAAGGCATCTGACCAGAGCTCTGGTGGAGTACCTGGAGGACTTTGACTCCTGCAAGTGTGCCCCCTGCCCTAACAATGCCCGTGCCATCCTCTCTGGCACAGACTGTCAGTGCATCTGCCAGACGGGTACCTACGGGCCCAACTGTGAGCAACGGGCGCAAGACTACACCTCAGGTACACAGCAGCACCCACTCACTAATTGATATACACATTTTTATACAGGATGAGGATTATGTATAGTCCCTGTTGTGTATTGCACAGTCATTTGACAGTGCTCAGTATGTTTGACTGACACCAGACACTGCTGAATGTGGTTTGACTCCTGGTGATTAGTACACACCAAACAGTGCTGAATGTGGTTTGGCTTCTGGTCTGTAAACACCAGGCAGGTCTGAGTGTGGTTTGCTGTGTGGTTTCCTCAGAGGCAGTAGATGGTTACTGGAGCTGCTGGGGGACATGGAGTGCCTGTGATGCATCCCTGAAGAGACATCGTACCAGAGAGTGCAACAACCCCGCTCCCCTGAGGGGGGGCAAACCCTGCCAGGGACCGGTCAGACAGGAGGAGGGATGCTTCATCTCCATCTTCCAAGAGTAAGAGAGACTGACATGTTTAAGCCTTGAGACAATTGAGATATGGATTGTGTATTTGTGCCATTCAGAGGGAGAATGGGCAAGACAAAAGATTTAAGTTCCTTTGAACGGGGTATGGACGCGAGCTGCCCAGTGACGCGAACCACCAGACGAGCCAAATCCCTTTTATGCTCGCTTAGAGGCAAGCAACACTGAAGCATGCACGAGAGCTGGATGACGGTGTGATAACGCTCTTGGTAGCCGATATGAACACTCTTGGTAGCCGATGTGAATCAAACCTTTAAACAGGTCAACATTCACAAAGGCGCTGGGCCAGACGGATTACCAGGACATGTACTCAAAGCATGCGCGGACCAACTGTCAGCTGTCTTCACTGACATTTTAATCTCTCCCTGACGGAGTCTGTAATGCCTACATGTTTCAAGCAGACCACCAAAGTCCCTGTGCCCGAGGAAGCGAAGGTAACCTTCCTAAATGAATACCGCCCCGTGGCAGCCATGAAGTGCTTCGAAAGGCTGGTCATGGCGCACATCAACAGCATCCTCCCGGACACCCTAGACCCACTCCAATTCGCATACCGCCCCAACAGATCCACAGATGATGCAACCTCAATCGTACTCCACACTGCCCTTTCTCACTGGGACAAAAGGAACACCTATGTGAGAATGCTGTTCATTGACTACAGCTCAGCGTTCAACACCATAGTGCCCACGAAGCTCATCACTAAGCTAAGGACTCTGGGACTAAACACCTCCCTCTGCACCTTGTATCTGTTCTTTCTGACGGGCCACCCCTAGGTGGTAAGAGTATGCAACAACACATCTGCCACGCTGATCCTTAACACTGGGGCTCCTCAGGGGTGTGTACTTAGTCCCCTCCTGTATTCCCTGTTCACCTACGACTGCGTGGCCAAACACGACTCCAACACCATCATTAAGTTTTCTGACGACACAACAGTGGTAGGCCTGATCACCGACAACGACGAGACGGCCTATAGGGAGGAGGTCAGAGAACTGGCAGTATTGTGCCAGGACAACGACCTCTCCCTCAATGTGAGCAAGACAAAGGAGCTGATCGTGGACTACAGGAAAAGGCGGGCCGAACAGGCCTCCATTAACATCAACGGGGCTGTAGTGGAGCGGGTCAAGAGTTTCAAGTTCCTTGGTGTCCACATCACCAATGAACTATCATGGTCCAAACATACCAAGACAGTCGTGAAGAGGGCACAACAAAACCTTTTCCCCATCAGGAGACTGAAAAGATTTGGCATGGGTGCCCAGATTCTCAAAAGGTTCTACAGCTGCACCATCGGGAGCATCCTGACTGGTTGCATCACCGCCTGGTATGGCAACTGCTCGGCATCTGACCGTTAGGAGCTACAGAGGGTAGTGCGAACAGCCCAATACATCACTGGGGCCAAGCTTCCTGCCATCCAGGACCTATATAATAGGTGGTGTCAGAGGAAATCCCATAAAATAGTCAGAGACTCCAGTCACCCAAGTTATAGACTGTTTTCTCTGCTACCGCACGGCAAGCGATACTGGAGCACCAAGTCTAGGACCAAAAGGCTCCTCAACAGCTTTTACCCCCAAGTCATAAGACTGCCGAACAATTCATAAAATCGCCACCGGACAATTTACATTGACCCCCCCACCCCCCTCCCTTTTGTACACTCACTGTTTGTTTGTTACCTATGCATAGTCACTTCGCCCCCACCTACATGTACAAATAACCTCAACTAGCCTCTACCCCTGCACTCTGACTCGGTACCAGTGCCCCCTGTATATAGCCTCGTTATTCTTATTGTGTTACTTTTATTCTTACTTTTTATTTTAGTCTACTTGGTAAATATTTTCTTCTTGAACTGCACTGTTAGCTAAGGGTTTGTAAGTAAGCATTTCACGGTAAAGTCTAGTTGTTTGATTTGGTAGTAGGTTCTAGGCGCACCGGTTTGTGTCAAGAACTGCAACGCTGCTGGGTATTTCACGCTCAACAGTTTCCCGTGTGTATCAAAATTATTAACCACCCAAAGGACATCCAGCCAACTTGACACCTGTGGGAAGCATTGGAGTCAACATGGACCAGCATCCCCGTGGAATGCTTTCGGCAACTTGTAGAATCCATGCCCCGACGAATTGAGGCTGTTTTGAGGGAAAAAAGGCAGGATGCAACTCAATATTAGAAAGGTGTTCCTAATGTTTGGTATACCCAGTGTATATTGAAAGCAGGTGTGGTTCCAGTGTTCATCAATACACTTTATGTTAGTGTTTCCTTTATTTTGGCAGTTACCTGTACATACCACTCCAGTAAAATAGAATCGATCAGGAAGAGTGTTGGTCTTCTAGATAAAAACGTACTGTTGATTTATATACCTGAGTGCGTTTCTGATTTTCTGTTGGTCTGTCTTTTCTCCGCAGGCAAAATGTATGTGTTAATGATGAGGACTTTGCCACAGAGGGGCGGGCGGAGGGCTTGCCTCCCGGCGTGGAGGGCTGTCCAAGACCCAAGCGTCCTGCCAACAGTCACCTCAGGGTAGACACAAGCTAACAACGCTAGCTGCTAACAAAGCTGACAGAGCTCACTAAAGATCTCTGAAAGAGTGATATTTCCAAAGGCTCTGGGCCAGCTCTCAGTGATGTCAGTCTTAGTGACCTTTACTTGTTTATACCCTTATTACCATCTTCTTCTTCTTCTTTATTTAGTCTCTCTCTCTCAGGGGCTTTATTGGCATGGTAAACAATTACATTGCCAAAGAAAGTGAAATAAACAATCATAAATTAACAGTAAACATTACACACACAAACATTTTCAAAGAACCGTTTGACATGTTATATTGTTAACTACACTGTTGTAAAAATGTGCAAATAGCTTTTCTTAGTTTTGGGTCAGTCACAGTGGTCAGATATTCTGCCACTGTGTACTCTCTGTTTAGGGACAGATGGCATTCCAATGTTTTCAGTTTTTGGAATTAATTCTTTCCCTCATGATTTGGTTGGGTCTAATGGACTTTTTAACAGAGCCCCAGAACCAGCTGGCTGAGGGGCCTCTTCTCTAGGTTCATCTCTCTGCAGGTTAGGGCTTTATGATGGAAGGTTTGGTCTCTCTCTCTGTCTTCTCAATGTCAGAAAGATAAGCGTTACTATGAGTTTGGCGACATGGAGGAGTTCCTGTGCTTCACAGGGTTTGAAATGGAAGGTTACCAGTTCATCAACTGTCGCCCTGATGGGACCTGGACCCCGCCCACAGGGATGTGCATCAGTAAGTCTGTCCTCTTAGGAACAATCCCTGCATAGAATGCGGACAGAAGGCATAACACTCTGTCCATACCAAACCTCTTTTGTTTGGACAGACTTTGGAATCCATGTTTTGCCAATACAATAGCATCATTTTTCATTTTTTTTCATGTCAAACCATTCTTGTTGAGTATTTGTCCTCCATCTTAGGGAAGGTGTGCTCCCCGCCTGCCGTGCCTGAGGGTATGACTCTGTACCCCTCCAAGAAGGAGTACAAGGTGGACCACTCCGTGGGACTTGACTGCACGGAGAAAGGAATGGTTCCGTCAGAACAGGGCTTCTACACCTGTGCCAAGAGTCTAACCTGGGAGCCTCCACTTCCTAAAGACCTGCACTGCAAAATAGGTAGTCTGTCTCAAAGGGACTTTGAAGAAACATTAGAGGGATGTTGGTGGAAAGTTGGCATCCTTTTAAAGTCCTCATAGAGTTTTTTGACTATCAAGTGGAGATCACATGATTGACAATATAATTCAATTACGTAATTGGATGTTTGTCCTGTCAATGTGTCTGTCCAGATAAGCCATTTGTTCCTGACAATCAATGTGGGAGAGGAGAGAGGCACGTTGGATCCAAATGTATCTGCGTGGCACGTGAGACATGCCTGTGAGCACTTTTACCTACATAATCAAGTCATGAACAATTCAATATTAATGGACTATTAATTGCCTTTTAACGTTAGCTAATCACATGCATCTGAAGGCCACCATAATAATTTGGTTCCCGAATCAGTCTGTTCATCTAGATGTGTCCTCTTCATGGACTGACTAATGACTTCCACATCTGTGTGTGCTCCACCTATGTGTGTGTATTGCAGCCCATACAAACCTGAGTTCTGCATCTTCAATGCTGAAGTTGGCAGTGGTGTGATGATGTCTTACTGTGGTTTCCACTCGGGCCGTTGCCATGGTGACCAGCTCTTCTTCATGAATGTGGGCCCGTGTGACGAGGATGTGGTCAGCCTGGACTGGGCCAAGTTCAGGATCAGCATGGCTGCCAAGAGCTCAGTCCAGGAGCCCTGCGACTCTGACACCTGCTACGAGTGGGAGAGCTGCACCGGTATGACTGACTGACCACAGATTCCCTCTCAGATTTAGATGGCACTTGACCACTTCAGCTGAAATAACCTCAAAAAGTTAACTAGTTTACATGCAAAACAATTAATTATGTTTCAAGGATGAATGTGTCCATAGGGTTTCAACATAGCTAAATCATTTCATATACCTGTGCTCTTTCCCTTTTGTCTTTGTGCAATCAGAGTCCAAACAATGTCTGTGTAAAGTTCCCCGGGACTGTCCTAAGGAGGGAGAACACATGTTCTGTGTGAAGCTGCTGAAGACCCAGAGCAAGAGGAGTGTGAATCTGTGTTTCATGGCTGCCATCAAGTGTAGAAAGATGGAGTTTGAGATTCTCAACGAAGGCCTGTGTGAAGAGTCCACATAACCAGGTCCTACTGTAGCTTTCCTCTTCCTGTATTCTATCACTCTCTCCCTCTCCATTATACCATACAGCACAATTTAACTGTAAAGACTGATGTTCTGAAGGAGCTGATTTTTGTCCCGTTTGAATTGCAGCTTTGTTCAACTTAATTTGTTAATAATCTAGCTTGAAGTTAACTTCTTTGCAGGTTATTTTGTACTTGTATGTATTTTTTTATGTCCTTTTATGACTATTTGCTTATGTGTTTTTATGAAATCAAATATATTTTGGCAAAATGTGGTGTTTAAATGAAATTAACAAAAACAAATCTTTTTTTATCCAATATTATTTTATTTACAACAACTTGCAACTACATGTAACCACCAAAATAAAGGAAACACGAACACAGTGTCTTAATAGTGTCACGTGTGTTCCCTCTCCGGCCTCTAGGTCACCAGGCTGCTCGTTGGGGCGCACACCTGTCACCATCGTCTCGTGCATAATAACACTCACCTGGACTCCATCACCTCCTTGATTACCTGCCCTTTATATGTCACTCCCTTTGGTTTCTTCCCCAGTCGTCATTGTTGCTGTTTCATGTTGGTGCGCTGTTTGTGGTTCTTGTTTTGTTCATTTATTTATTTATTAACTGTATTCACTCCCTGAACTTGCTTCCTGACTCTCAGCATACATCGTTACAAATAGGGTGTTGGGCCACCAGAACAGCTTCAATGCGCATTAACATAGGTTCTGGAACTCTATTGGAGGGACACCATTCTTCAATGAGAAATTCCATCATTTGGTGTTTTGTAGATGGTGGAAAACCCTGTCTCAGGGACCGCTCCAGAATCTCCGTCAAATGGGCATGATACACTAGCACAGGATGCCGTGCGGTGAAACACTGCTTCCCATTCATTTCAATGGAAGGAAAGCAATGAGAAGCGGGGACCTGTGGGTGGTGCGGTGAAACACTGCTTCCCATTCATTTCAATGGAAGGAAAGCAATGAGAAGCGGGGACCTGTGGGTGGTGCGGTGAAAAATATACACTTTTCCCAACTTTATGCAAATCACCAGCGGCAACCGCTGGGCGATGACCAATCATATCGAGTGGTTCCCATGACGAATTTGACCCTATGCGACCCAAGGCTGGAGACTTTTTTTCAGCAAAGATGGCTGACAAAAATACTAGGATGGAAGCAAATGTAAGTGATTATAACGTCATAACGAATCATACGAAAAATGTACAGTTGACAGGAATATGTTAACGTTAATGTTAATGTAGAGACAAACAATTATGCATATTCTTTTCTCATGAAGTTAAATTTACGAAAATCGTGATTTAGCAAGCTAGCTGACTTGCTGGCTAGCTTTATGGGTGTTGTTTTAGGGAATCCTGAAACAACCAGCAAACCAGGCTTTCGTCTTGTGACAGTGGATGTAACGTAAACTCGCGTAAACTCGTACATCGCCTTGGTCCGTACAATTGCCCTTATTTTAGCGCCCCAAAATGTAATACTTCCAGATAAACTGTAATGTCAATACCATTGTAAAGCACAATTTCTCCCCTTTCCAACAGAATAAATGACATGACTTAAACGCTGCCCGTTTCTGCATAATTCAAGCAGTCGGGTCTTTTTAAAAATGGTGGGTGGGGAAGCGAAACTAGCGTGATGGTGAGAAGGAGAGATATTGTGTGGGAAAATTGCTGTCCAATTTATCACCTTATCGCCTCTAAAATGTAAATAAAACACTATAAAGAGTTTATATAATGTGTCATTACATACCTATTTGAAGGTTTGTGTCGAATTTGAATCGGGTTTTTAGGGCGGTGCTGAAGTGATCTTAGAAGTAAACAGCGGCTTTGAGAATGATGATCGCATGCAATGAAGACGCAAAAAATGACTAGGTATCCCCCGTTACCCCCGTCACTGTCCATTTCTTGTTTTTAAAGGATGAGAGAAGTGCTACACCTGGTGGAGAGAGATTGTAAGACAGAAATAGTTGCTTTATGCGTGCTGTACGTTACGACATGACACGTCTAGATGTAACGGAGGGTCCGTTTTTTCAACTTTTCTCCAATACTATAGAGCCATTACCATGTCGATCAACGCTTGAATAGAAACCTAGTTCACACCCCCGATTTTGAAGTCAACACAGTCGCTACAGTCCCATTAGTTTTCTTTGTAGCCTCGTTTGAATGTTGCGGTTGCGCACATTTGTACGGAATGGGGTGAGTTTACGTTAAAGAATCTAGCTAGCTAAAGCATTTACTGCAAATTGAATGTACAATTTTGTAAGCTTGCCTTGCTGATATTTGCCATGCAATGCAGATAGATGAAATAACGTAGCTTGCTATGTTCTTGCTTATTGTGCAGTGGAGAATAAAAATGCCTGTATGCCTATGGATGTGTAGCTAGCTATCTAGCCGATCTGTGCATGTACGCAAACGTTTGGCATACGTATTAGTTCAGAACCTAGCAATGATCCTCAGCTTTCATAGCCAGAAAAGTCTGAATGACATTTACATCTATGGATTGAGTAGAATATAATTGTCACGTTCGTTATAGTGATGAGACCAAAGCGCAGCGTGATTTGAATACATCTTCTTTAATGAAGAAATAACACTGAACGAACTATACAAAAACAACAAAACGAACGTGAAGCTATATAATAATAGTGCTGACACAGGCAACTAACCATAGACAATCACCCACGAAATACTCAAGGAATATGGCTGCCTAAATATGTGTTTTGGTCTTTCTATGTCCACACATGATGAGGAGCCCTGTCAGCCCTTAGGACTGGTTTTGTCCTGGTAATGTTTACTAAATGATCCATGAGTATCTAGAGACCAAACACCTCCCTGGTCTTTGTGGTTTAATCTGTGCTTGAAATTCACTACTCATTTGAGGGGCCTTACAGATAATTGTGTGTGTGGGATACAGAGATGAGGTAGTCATTTGAAAATCATGTTAACCACTATTATTGAACTAATGTGACTTGTTAAGCGGACATTTACTCCTGAACCAATTTAGGATAGATATAACAAAGGGGTTAAACTCTTAATGACTCAAGACATTTCAGCTTTAAAAAAATAAATATTTATTTGAAAAAAATTCTAAAAACAATATTCCACTTTGACATTATGGGGTATTGTGTGAAGATCAGTGACACTAACTCTCAATTTAAATTTCAGGCTGTAACACAAAATGTGGACAAATTCAAGGGGTGTGAATACTTTCTGAAGGTACTGTCCATAGAATACCATTTTTCTTTGGTATCACCTTCCATTAAAAAAGGATCAAATACATTCTCACATCATACATATTTAAACCAGTCAGTCCATGTTGCATACACTAAAAACAGAGGACATTAATACATTCCCTCACAACCGACCGCTGTCCCAAGATCATAGGAAATCCCAGAACATAGTGTCTACAATACTGTAATAAGCTCACAGCTGCTGTCAAACTCCAACTGGCCTACAGTTGTCACTGACTAGTTAGATATTCATTTCCCAGTGACCATACAATTTCTGTACTTACAGCATTTATATAAAATCATTTCAGGTTTTTGCTTTGTCTGACCTTATTTTTTCAATTGACATTTGTCAAAACTAATGAATGCAACAATTTATGTCAAATTGTTTTCTATTCTGCTTGTAGCTCTGGAACGAAAAATTGCGAAACACTTCATTGTCAGGATAAATACGGGCTGGACATGCAGATAAATTAGTCAGTTGACGGCTTGAGCGGAGGGAGCTGGTCAAATGATAGTGATGGAGTCTGCTGATGATATTGTAAAGGGCAAGTCTGGGAACCAGCCTGAGTCATATAGCCACTGGACTTCTCGCCTTCCACTCTGTGAAGCACACACTTGGGGGATGCCTCAGCGGCTCTTGGCTCCAGAAGGCTCACCACACAATTCATAATAGTATCCAGTTCTCTCTATGAGCCGTATGCCTCAGCACTGTATTACTCCATCTCCCATTCCTCTTACACTTCAAGTGAGTCCTCACATGACTGATAAGTTTATCAAATTCGATGACAGCTGCTCGGTCAAGTTTCCTCACTGTAAATGTTGTAGGTCTGGCACTTAACAGGACGTGTGTTCTGTGGGCAGCTCACACAAGGGAGGCCCCCCCTCGCCTTGACATTTGACCCTGAGAACAGGATCCCCATGACAACCAGCAGCTACAGCTCCCATGGATCACCCATTATAAAACACATACCCAAAATATCACATTTACAATCATTATGCATAAATGTACAACTATATACATTGATCTGAAATCCTGCTGGCCAAGTGTCAGAGGCAAGGGGCAATAGGAACAATACAGTGCCAGTGAACAAAATATTAAACAACCCTAAATTACATGAAGTGTGCAATCTGGCTGCTCTCTAATGAGTGCCACTTTCACAGCCAGGGCCTGAGGTGCCAGACCTGCAGACATATTTAGAATGTGCTGGCCTTCCGAGTGGCGCAGCGGTCTAAGGCATTGCATTGCTAGAGGCGTCACTACAGTTCCGGGTTCGATCCCGGGCTGTGCCGCAACCGGCCGTGACCGGGAGACGGCGCACAATTGGCCCAGCGTTTTCCGGGTTAGGGGAGGATATGGCCGGCTGGGATGACCTTGTCCCATCGCACTCTAGCGACTCGTGGTGGCCAGGCGCATGCACGCTGACTTCGGGTCGCAAGCTGTACGGTGTTTGGTACATTGGTGGGCTGGCTTCAGGGTTAAGCGAGCAGTGTGTCAAGAAGCAGTGCGGCTTGGTGGGGTTGTGTTTTTCGGAGGACGCATGGCTCTCGACCTTCGCCTCTCCAGAGTCCGTACAGGAGTTGCAGCGATGGGCCAAGATTAACTACCAATTGGATATCACGAAATTGGGGATAAAAACAGAAAAAGGGTTCAAAAGTACAATAATAATAAAATTAAAATAACATTTACACTGTTCCAGTTAGCAGGAGCTGCCCGTTGTTGTGGCAGGGATGTTCCTCTGCCAGGTACTCCTCTGTAGCTCTCATGAGAAGGAGCTTCTTCAGCTCGGCATACTGCACCTCCTTCTCCAGCTCATACATTGGTCGCAGCTACGCTCTTAAAAATAAAGGTGCAAGTTGGAACCAAATAAGGTTATTGAGAGCGATGTCATTGGAACCATTTTAGGGTGAGGGTGTCTAAAGAACAATAAACCATCAAAAAACAGAAATGTTTCAGACCTTTAGAACCGGAATTTAATAGCCCTGCTCTAGGGTTTTAAGCATTATTTACATATTTCCCAGGGTGCCTTTCAAGTGAATTTTTGAGTTACCAGTACCATCCATGTCTGTGCTTGCTAGTGTTAGAGACATGGTTGTTGCATTCATTTTCAGTCCTGTGGCTTTCACCAAGTGAGATCCTAGGTTAGTGTTATCATTCAAATTAAATTCTTTAAGACAAAACATGTTTCAATAAGGCCTTCTTTTGAGACTATAGTTTTACCTTAATACAGTGGTCCTATTTGAATCCAGACAGAATGGGGATATCCAGCATTTTGAATGTGTAATCACCAGCAACCTCCAATTCAGAACGATTGCCAGGGTTGGGAAGACTAAGATATGCTACTACCTTAAACATCTAAACTGGAAAATCCATTTCAGTAACGGTTGCAATAAGTCCAACAGATGGGAATAGTTTTTAAAAATTGCGTACGGTTAAGTAATCAATGTACATACAAAAACATAGACGTTGAAACAAACAACAAAAAATCTGCAATAGAGCATGCTGGAAAATATGATAACGATGGGCATGGCTTTGGTTCAACTCTGGTTATTAACACCAACACTGGGGTTCTTTTACACCACTGAATGTTAATTGAACTCTTGAATCAACACTATAAATGTTACACTGAAAACATTAGTTAACACTGGTCAATTTTCTGTGTGCTATGAAAGAGACACATCTGCAGGCATCTACAGTATGTATTTCAAGAACCTTTTAGAATTCTAAAGAACAAATGCCACGTCAAGAACCCCACACTTAATGCAAAGGTTCTTTATTGGGCAAAAGTTATCCAAGGAACCTAAAAAGCTGGGGAAGAACCTTTATATATTTTTTAAGTTTACAATATGGGTGGACATGATATAGTATAACATGTCATCCCGCCAAAAGTTTGTTTATATATATATTATGACTAAAAAGGTTATAATGATAGGAGATGGATGCTCGTTGGATGTGGCAGGGCTTGCAAACCATTACAGACTACAAAAGGGAAGCACAGCTGAGAGCTGCCCAGTGACACGAGCCTACCAGATGAGCTAAACTACTTCTATGCTCGCTTCGAGGCAAATAACACTAACATGCATGAGAGCACCAGCTGTTCCGGGAGACTGTGTGATCACGCTCTCCGCAGCCGATGTGAGTAAGACCTTCAAACAGGTCAACATTCATAAGGCCGCAGGACCAGACGGATTACCAGGAGGTGTACTGCGAGCATGCGCTGACCAACTGGAAAGTGTCTTCACTGACATGTTCAATCTCTCACTGTCCGAGTCTGTAATACCAACATATTTTAAGCAGACAACCATATCCCTGTGCCCAAGAACACTAAGGTAACCTGCCTAAATGTCTACCGACCCGTAGCACTCACATCTGTAGCCATGAAATTCTTTGAAAGGCTGGTCATGGCGCACATCAGCACCATTATCGCAGAAACCCTAGACCCTCTCCAATTTACATACTGCCCCAACATATCCACAGATGATGCAATCTCCATTGCACGCCACACTGCCCTTTCACACCTGGACAAAAGGAACACCTATTTGAGAATGCTATTCATTGACTACAGTTCAGCGTTCAACACCATAGTGCCCTCAAAGCTCATCAATAAGCTGAGGTCCCTGGGACTAAACACCTCCCTCTGCAACTGGATCCTGGACTTCCTGACGGGCCGCCCCCAGGTGGTAAGGGTAGGTAACAACATCCGCCACACTGATCCTCAACACAGGGGCCCCTCAGGGGTGCGTGCTCAGTCCCCTCCTGTACTCTCTGTTCACTCATGACTGCACGGCCAGGCACGACTCCAACACCATCATTAAACTTGCCGATGACACAACAGTGGTAGGCCTTATCACCGGCAACGACGAGATGGCTTATAGGGAGGAGGTCAGAGACCTCGCCGTGTGGTGCCAGGACAACAACCGCTCCCTCAACGTGATCAAGACAAAGGAGATGATTGTGGACTCCAGGAAAAAGAGGACCGAGCACTCCCCCATTCTCATCGACGGGGCTGCAGTGGAGCAGGTTGAGAGCTTCCAGTTCCTTGGTGTCAACATCACCAACAAACTAACATGGTCCAAGTACACCAAGACAGTCGTGAAGAGGGCACGACAAAACCCATTTCCCCTCAGGAGACTGAAAAGATTTGGCATGGGTCCTCAGATCTTCAAAAGGTTCTACAGCTGCACCGTTGAGAGCATCCTGACCGGTTACATCACTGCCTGGTATGGCAACTGCTCGGCCTTCGACCGCAAGGCACTACAGTGGGTAGTGCGAACGGCCCAGTACATCACTAGGGCCAAGATTCCTGCCATCCAGGACCTCTATACTAGGCCGTGTCAGAAGAAGGCCCTAAAAATTGTCAAAGATTCCAGCCAACCTAGTCATAGACTGTTCTCTCTGTTACCACACGGCAAGCGGTACCGGAGTGCCAAGTCTAGGTTCAAGAGGCTTCTAAACAGCTTCTACCCCAAGCCATAAGACTCCTGAACACCTGCATGTACATACTACCTCAAGTAACTGGTGCCCCCGCACTGTGACTCTGTATCGGTACCCCCTGTATATGGTCTCGCTATTGTTATTTCACTGCTGCTCTTTAAATTACTTGTTACTTTTATCTCTTATCTGTATTTTTTTTTAACTGCATTAATGGTTAGTGGCTCGTAAGTAAGCATTTCACTAAGGTCTACACCTGTTGTATTCGGTGCATGTGACTAATAAAATTTGATTATGCTACCTTCATGTTGATGACCCGAGGGAAGTCCTTGACAGAGCAGACCCACTGGTCATACATCTGTCCATTGGCCTCTGGGTTCTCCAGGTCCAGGACACTCTGACCAGCTATGGAGGACGTGTCTCCACCGATGACATAGGTCTTAATAGACAGCTTATTCTACTCTGAAAACAGGATCATGGTTGACAAAGGTGATTACATACGATGAGTCTGTTATTGACAATTCAGAACTATTCGATTCAGTAGCTTTCTATACTTAACAATTCAGACTTGAACTTTTCTACTATAACATTTGATTCATTGTAGCACTTGTTGTAAATATGTAACTGGTGTACMAAGGGTGACATTCCTCTGGAGTTCTTGAGAATACACCAGATTTTCACGTGGTTTTGACCACTTTCCCGAACAAGAAGAACTTCTTCCTAACACACCGTTGGCACTAGATCTGTCATGCCTTCAAAATCAGAGGAAATAAGTTGAAAAGGATTTGTATATGCATAATTGCTAACTCCTCAAAATACACTGAACATTTACAAAAACGCAACATGCAATAATTTCAAAGATTTTACTAAACTACAGTTCATTTAAGGAAAATCAGTCAATTACATTTTTTTTATTTAGGCCCTAGTCTATGGATTTCACATGACTGGGAATACAGATAAACTCAGCAAAAAAAAAGATATAAAGGAGCTCTCCACAATGAATTTCAATAGAAAAAAAGTTTTACTATGAATGACACTGAGGGGCAACGCTTAATCCATTTGGATTATTATATAAAAATTATTTTAAATGTTTAGTAGTTCGAAACCTTACATTCTTGACCATGCTGTAGGTCAAGTAACTTTTGTTACATGTAACATGTTTGTGGACTTCACCAGGCAGAGGTTTCTCTCCCCTCTCACTGTCAACTGCGTTTATTTTCAGCAAACTTGCGTAAATATTTGTGTAAATATTTGTATGAATATAACAAGATTCAACAACAGACATAATCTGAACAAGTTCCACAGACATGTGACAAACAGAAATGGAATAATGTGTCCCTGAACTAAAGGGGGGGGGGGGACAAAATCAAAAGTAATAGTCAGTATCTGGTGTGGCCACCAGCTGCATTAAGTACTGCAGTGCATCATCTCCTCATGGACTGCATCAGATTTGCCAGTTCTTGCTGTGAGATGCTACCCCACTCTTCCACCAAGGCACCTGCAAGTTCCTGAACATTTCTGGGGGGAGTGGCCCTAGCCCTCAACCTCCGATCCAACAGATCCCAGACGTGCTCAATGGGATTGAGATCCGGGCTCTTCACTGGCCATGGCAGAACACTGACATTCCTGTCTTGCAGGAAATCACACACAGAACAAGCAGTATGGCTGGTGACATTGTCATGCTGGAGGGTCATGTCAGGATGAGCCTGCAGGAAGGGTACCACATGAGGGAGGAGGATGTCTTCCCTGTAACGCACAGCATTGAGATTGCCTGCAACTTTGATGACAATTTGCCCACGAAGGACCACTGCGCCACCTTCCTGTGAGCACAGCACAACCAGGTGAGTGCAAAAATGTATTGTATGCTGCTGTATAAATTATTACATTTGCCAGGGAGATATGTATACTGTAGCTAAGAAAGCAATACAAAGTGTATGTTGTGTAGATGTTAGTAGCCAATGTCTCACCCTGATAATTTGGTCTATTTTCCCCTCTTAATTTCGCCTACTGTTCTGACTTGGTGGTGCGCATGTAGTTTATAGCCTGTTTCAGAGAAATGTAATCATCAAATATTGTAAGAGCTTTCATTTTCTGCTAATATGCCCCACTCCTCACTTTCACAATTTGGTTGTGCATCAGCAGTTATACTCTTGTCACTGGCAGTCACTTAATTTTGATCTAAACTTCAGTCCGACTAGCGACTGGGCACACAGGGCACGTGTCCAGGGGCCCTGACTTTCCCTATTGACTAACAAAATCATTCTTACTCAGATATTCTATTAATGTGGCATAAATCATGTCTAGAAAAAGCATAACATTTATTATAAAGTTGCAAGGTTTCTCTGCCCCATGGCAAAAAGGTGTAGAATTGCAGGAAATTCATTTTTAAAACGCATTATCCCCACTTTTAAGAGGGGGGCCACTAAAACTAATGATTTGCTGCAAGGGGGCAACCAAATCTCGCTTGGAGCCCCCAAAAGGATAGTCGGCTCTGAATTGATTACATATTTCCGTCCTGTTTATTCACCTGGCACTACTTGGTTCATGCACTTTTATATGTTGATTTGCCCCTGACATGTATTTTCTCTCTTCCTCCTAGACCATCACACCCTACCTACCGGCCTTACAATCCAACAGAATCCAGGAGCAAACACCCCCCCCCCCGCCTCAGTTTGCCTTTGCTGTGTGTGAAATTAATTGAGAATGCAAATCTCGTCATTGCATTCTGACCGATGGTGGCAGCAACAATCCTGAACTTAACTTAGTCCACCCTAGTCTTTCACTTTAGATGGTGTCATTGTTTTTATGATGGTATTGTGTAACACTGCATGTATAATCATGAAATTTAAGTGGTTTTGTTCAAACAGCACTGCTACTTTTTCTGAGTAGGGAACAGGTTGCGTAACAATTGTTTTTCCTGGTTGAGCCTCTCTGTGCCGTACCATTAGTGCAAAGGTCACAATGCTGAATTTACCCAAGTTAGACACATTGTATGAGTTTGACTACCCCAGTTGCTCTCAAGTGTATATAATGTATGATATCATGCAGACAATACATCCCTGTGCCATCTGCTGCTGTATCATCCCATCCTGAACCAAAAAAAACACTTAGCACTTGAGTGACTCTGTAAAATTATGAAACTCAAGAACAAATTTAGTTATGCCATTTTAAAAGAGTAAATCAATCTGCCATGGATCATACCATGTACACCTTTGAATGACCAGTCATTGCATTGTAGGCCTAGACTTCAGCAAGCTGATTCTATTGTAAGTCACAGGCACGTTGTAGCCGACTGACTCCTAACTGTCAATACCTTCAAGTCTGCAGGCCTATTTATACCTTTCTCCCAGAGTTGTGTTGTGTACATGCATTTGTAGCACTATGGTCATGTGGAATGTTAAAAGAAGGATTCTGTGCACTGCAGAAAGGCTTGGAGTCACTGGGTTCAGATCTGCTGCATTGGTCTTAGATTTGGGGACACCTATCAAGAAACACAAACAGTGATCAGAGTTGAGTCATTCATTATAATGGAAGCACAGATCCTTCAGTGTTGATTTAATGAGTCAGTAGTTATCCCATGATTCATCTGTCGAGATATGATGGGTTTGTCAAACTCACAGTAAAGTCTGTGCCAGTGCACGCTCTGATGTCATCAGGAGTCAGCCCCTCCCAGATCTCTATGAGAGTGAGGCCGCTGGCCTTGTCAACATCAAAAACTGCCTGGGCGATGGGGGGGAAGTGTAAGCGACTGCATACAGGGAGAGGAGATTGACACTGCCTGCAGCTGACAAGCCTAACTTTATTTAAAAAGCTCACCTTTTCAGTGATGATCCTATCCACACACTGCTTCCCTGTCAGTGGGAGAGTACAACTCTCCAGGATTTTGTGTTTGTCCCCCTTAAGTTTGTAAGGAGAAAAGGTTTACTGTAGGGTACACTCCTATAGTGTATTAGGTACAGTAGTAAGGTCCAAAACCATATGTATGAAGTACCAGGGGTAGTGTCATTGTGTACCTTAGCAGAATGCTCCATGGTCACCACCACTTTGGTTCCTGCACTTGCCACTAGGTCCATAGCTCCTCCCATTCCTTTCACCATCTTTCCCTTTGGAAGTCAATGAAGAGAGCATACACATGTTGAAACATTATATACACGTATTCCTACAATTGGCCAGGTTGAAAGAGACATGATCATACCGGGATCATCCAGTTGGCCAGGTCCCCATACTTAGACACCTGCATGGCCCCCAACATGGTCAGGTCAATGTGGCCACTGAAAGTAGAGGTGGTTCATGTTACCTTCAGATACTCCAAAGGAAAAAGTGATACTAAGGTTAGCGGAGCTAAAGATCGGGGAGTACAGTAGGTGGTTTGAGCACTCACCCCCTGATCATAGCGAATGATTCATCACTGGAGAAAAACGCAGCTCCAGGAACCACAGTTACAACCTCTTTACCTAAATAACACAAACAGAGACTGGGTAGGAGGGTAAAGGTCAGGAAAGATGTTCCAAGAAAGCTTTGATTTGAGGATAGCATGTCCAAAGACTTTCTTCAACTTTGTAGGTGTAGTGTTGACGTATGGGCTTGCTGTACGCACCTGCATTGATAAGGTCTGGGTCTACCTCACTTTCGGTGGGATAAGGACCCTTTTTATAATGCATAGACAAAACAACACAATGACACAGACACACACACAGGGCTATGTCAAAGAGAGGGTGCCCGCTTTCCTGAATGCACATTCTATTTGTATCTGTAAATCTAACAGTTTAATATGGCTCACCAGGCCCAGAAGTCCATTCTCACTCTGTAGGTGCACAGTGATGTCAGAGTTGATGAAGTTGCTGGCCAGCATGGGGATCCCAATACCAAGGTTTGCTGAAGAGGCTATAGTCAAGGGACCTATTAATAACCAATCACATCCACCACGTCTACATATTGTATATACCTAGGGCTGTTTGGTGACCATATTACTTCCACACTGGCAGTCATGAGTCATGAAGGCAGTCAAATTCCATGTTTAGTCATGGTAATTAGGCTTCTCCAAGCTCTGATGCTGCTAATGGTCATTAGTAGTCTACCAAACTTGCTAACTGCCTGGTACACCGAACTCTACTGTTCCTCTAATCACTCTGACATCAATGCAAATGTAATCAAAAATATAATCAAACACTTCATGTGAGCCCATGAGCTCATGTTGTGCAACATTTCTATAGGCTATGTAATTGCATGAGAAAACAGAGTGATGGCCTCTCAGCTTTCTATAGGCTAGTCCTTCTATATTTATTTCTCAACTTTCCTTATATTAAGCACATTGTTTATCTCTACAACAGGAGTATAGGCTACCTGGCTGGCATGAAAATGAACCACGGGAAAAGTGTCCTAAATTCGCTGTTTAAGTACAAAGATTACATGTCCGTCCGTCCCCCCCTGCTTCGAGACAGGTGCATGATAATGGTCCACAAATCTCAAACATATTATTTAGTATTGGTAAAAATTCAAATCAAGAATAGTCTGATGGGTGACAATATTAGCCTATCACTTGTGAATTATATATTTTAACTTGTGAATGATGCCCAGCATAAGGCAAGAAACAATGCTTTTTTTTGCGACTTCTTCGAATCATATACGCACACCTCATGTAGCCTAATTTTGATAAGGTTTGTATCGCAACTAAAGTGGCCAAATAACTTCTTAATTTTAAGAACATTTAATCTGCTTACAAAGGGTGTCATACATAAGGATCGCATGAGTTTCAAGTTTGGGGAAGAATTTTCACCTTAAAAATGCACTTTTAGTATAATAAAAGCATTATATGCATAATCGCATTTGCGGAAACCTCTCACTCAACATCAACAAAACTAAGGAGATGATCGTGGACTTCAGGAAACTGCAGCGGGAGCACCCCCCTATCCACATCGACGGTACCGCAGTGGAGAAGGTGGAAAGCGTACACATCACTGACAAACTGAAAAGGTCCACCGACACAGACAGTGTGGTGAAGAAGGCGCAACAGCGCCTCTGGGTGAAGAAGGCGCAACAGCGCGTCTTCAACGTCAGGAGGCTGAAGAAATTTGGCTTAACAACTAAAACCCTCACAAATTTTTACAGATGCACAATTGAGAGTATCCTGTCGGGCTATATCACTACCTCGTAAGGCAACTGCACCGCCCACAACTGCAAAGCTCTCCAGCTGGTGGTGCGGTCTGCCCAACGTATTACCAGGGCCAAACTTCCCGCCCTCCAGGACACCTACAGCACCCAATGCCATAGGAAGGCCAAAAAGATCATCAAGGACATCAACCACCTGAGCCAATGCCTGTTCACCCTGCTATCATCCAGAAGGCGAGGTCAGTACAGGTGCATCAAAGCTGGGACCGAGAGACTGAAGAACAGCTTCTATCTCAAGGCCATCAGACTGCTAAAAGGCCATCGCTAGCACATCAGAGGCGGCTGCCTATAGACATAGATATTAGGAATCACTGGCCACTTTTAGAAATGGATCACTAGCAACTTTAATGTCTCCGTATCTTGCATTACTCATCTCATATGTATAAACTGTACTCTGTACTATTCTACAGTATCTTAGTCACTTTAATTGTGTGTAAATATTGCATCACTCATCTCATATGTATATACTGTATTCTATACTACACCACTGTATCTTAGTCCAATGCCGCTCTGACATATGTATATATGCTTAATCCATTCCTTACTTAGATTTACATGTATTTGGGTATATGTTGTGAAACTTTTAGATTTACTTGTTAGATATTACTGCACTGTCAGAGCTAAAAGTACAAGCATTTCACTACACCCGCAATAACATCTGCTAAACACGTGTATGTGACCAATAAATTTGATGGAATGGAACATTCGAGCATATAGCATACTGCCGTGTGCGCATTGCTGCGCTTATAATGTGAAGAAATAGCCTAATAGTTTATCAACATTTTCTGCCACATGTTCTGATCTGTTGGGTCCACCACATTATGTAAAAAAAAAACTAGTGATGCTAGTGGTTGAATTAATTTTGGATCTATCGCATTTTA
The DNA here is from genome assembly GCF_002910315.2 of Salvelinus sp. IW2-2015. Taxonomy (NCBI): domain Eukaryota; kingdom Metazoa; phylum Chordata; class Actinopteri; order Salmoniformes; family Salmonidae; genus Salvelinus; species Salvelinus sp. IW2-2015. The sequence continues at coordinate 17,217,233 of NC_036844.1, forward strand.
CAACTGTTCCAGACTATGTTTGGAATATTTATTTCTCACACAGAACAGGTCAACTTTTGTACTATGGGGGATAGTCGATTGACATAGGCTAGTGCTTTTGCTGTTAGTTAGGCCTTTCTCATCTTGTTGGCTGACGAAAAGTAAATGTGGACAGTTTTTCCAATAAGAATCTCAGAATTGGATAAGGACGCACACAGTTGCGTCCCCGATGTGTCTGTCTTCACTTGTAGCCTGTGAGAAAGACCCGATCACGTGATGGAGAGCCATGTGAGTGAGAGGTGCTTCGGAGCACGCAGCACTCAGGGAGAAGGGCACAACGGCCACTGGCCACAAAAGGCATGGATCTTTTTAGGATGCATTACGGCCACAAAGGGGATGACCCAGAGAAATTCAAGGCATCGTCAAATTGTGAATGAGAGACTGAAGTGTGAACAGCCTGCGCAAATAAACAGAGCAGAGCTCATGAGCTCATGTCTTTCAAAATTAAGCATATAGAGTAACTATTTCTTTGTTAACCGCTCAACACAGAATAGCCGCATGTGCACACTCCCTCAAATCGTTTGGAGAAAATATCCTTTCAATTTAATTCAGCTTTGTTCAATTGTATTCTTCATACTATAAAATAATGCCACGGAATTCTAAGCAAATCTTGTCTGCTAAATGAATTTCTTTAGAACTGTCTAAAATAAAGAATGGATTTATTGTGGTGTAGACTATATTACATGGCTTTATTAGACATCAGTGGCTTGTAGGCTGTGTGCAAGCCAGGAGATGCTAAATGTGTTTGTTAATTAACTGTCAATTACCGTGAGACCGACCAGTTATTTTGCTTGACAATCACCGGCTGAGGAAATTTCGCGACCGCCATAGCCCTATATGTACCTCACGTGTATCAATATCAATCCACACTGTTCCCTCCGGCCCTGATCCTGTGTAAAGGATACCATACATCCCATCCTGGAACTCCAGTGCTGCCCTCCTGATGATCCTCTCTCGGAGCAGGTCTGCCTTCCTCTTGGGTTTGGGCGTCTCCATAGAGCCTTTCTGGACCGTTCTCTTCTGCACAGTGAACAGGGATTATTGCCAATCAATAGCACAGAGAAAACAACCGATCGCACATTACCTGCCACCAACAGACTGACAGACACAGACAGGCAGGCTTACCTCTATCCTCTTCTCATACACTGCCCCCTTCACAATCCTGTCAACATAGATGCTGGGGACATGTATATCTTCTGGAGCAAAGGTCCCCACATCTACAATCTCTTCTACCTAAGACAGCAGTAACCAAAGACCCAGTTAGGGTTTAAAAGTCTGGGGTAAGGTTCAGTAAACTCTTAGGCCACACATGATAGTTGAAGAAACTGTTCATTGAAACTGGTTCATTGACGTGCTAACCTCCACTACGGTGACTTTAGCTGCTTTACACATGGGCTGGTTGAAGTTCCGTGCTGTTTTTCTATAGAAAGACAAAGACAGTATCATGAACTGTTTATTGTATGCTGATATGCCAGGTAGAGTCAGTGCATGAACTATATAATCATTCACAGTGACAGTCGCTGTTGATTGATTTTGAATGTTAGCACTAGCAGTGGCGCAACATCATGCTAGAAAATGCTGACCTCTTGTGGAGTTTGAATATAACACGTTCTTATGATTGTTGTGAAGGTTGTTGAAAAATCAGCCAACCCCACCTGAACACAATGTTACCGGCTCGATCAGCTTTCCAGGCCTTGATCAGAGCAAAGTCCCCTGTGATGGCTCTCTCCATGACATAGTGGATGCCATTGAACTCCCTCACCTGTGGGATAATGACATCACATGTGTGAGGGTCAGGAGTAAAAGCTGAGCTGACCCCATAGTGTCCACCTCTATCTCTCTAATATTACCGGGTCTTTCTTGGAAAAAAAGATGTCAAGTATCCTGGGTAAATAAAGGTTCAATATGAATATCTGTGTGTGTTTTTGCATACCTCTCTCTTCTTGCTAGCGATGGCCACACTGCCGTCTGTGTTGTATTTGATGGGTGAGCCTCCCTCCTGGATCAGTGTGCCATACCCAGTGGGCGTGAAGAAGGCAGGGACCCCAGCACCGCCGGCACGTACCCTCTCTGCCAGGGTACCCTTCAGTAGATGTATTATATATGAAAGTCATAACACGATCTAACACGCAGGCTATAACAAGATACAAAAATTGTATAACAAACTTGTTATAGCGAGCATGACATGCAAATCCATTTTTCATTACAAACCAAATGGAGAAAATACTTTAGAGTGACACACAGTCATTAGAGTCTAACCTGAGGCGTTAGCTCCACCTCCAGTTCCCCTGAAAGGTACTGTCTCTCAAACTCTGCATTCTCCCCAACGTAGGAAGAAATCATCCGCTTGATCTGCTTGGTCCTCAGCAGCAGACCAAGACCAAAATTATCCACGCTGCACACACACACACACACACAGACAGATTTATCCACACTAGAATAACAGAAATACATTTCTATCTTGCTTAGATACATACAACACATGCACAAAAACAACTATACTCAAAGGCACTCACACACACACTCATTTTGTAGTAGCCTAATTACCCAGCGTTGTTGCTGACTGCTGTGATACCTTTCACTCCAGTCTTCAATAAACTCCCAATCAGATTCTCGGGTATTCCACATAAACCAAACCCTGGAAAACATTCAGAAGAATACATTAAACTCTGAATTATCCTATACATTACCCAAACTAATGTACAAGCGCAAACATGGAATGTTAATGATTAGCGCTTAAACAAATATGACATATTGTTTTCCCAGAAGCAGAAGATTTGCATGAGGTTTGAAACGCAAAACGTTTGAATTTGACATTTGACTAAAGCATAAATATGTGATGAAAAAGGCCTGAGAGCAGGTACAGTATGCTACCTCCGACCAGTAGAGTGGAGCCATCTGGGATGTCTTTCACTGCCTCTGTGGGGTCGGTAAAGAAACGGGCATCCCTGGGGCAGGAGGTGGAGAAGTAACAGCCACACACCCGAGGGTGAGCAACACACTGAAATAACCACATGACAATTTGGACAAGGACATCACAGTAAACCTGGATTTGACCAGTGAATCAATAGAGTTAGTTCAATCCCCCTCAATGAAATTGATACAAATGTGCATGTTGTTATTTCGTGCCCCCATTTTGTCCGGAGAAAAAGGTATGTTAGAGTTGTGGCAAAAATGGTTCATTCAAAGTGATTCACGTAGCACGGGGCCTGGTTTCTCTCATGGACTAACATTCATTCTAGAATAAAAACTTGTAGAAAAGCTTGAAGGTTTCCTACTTGATTTATACAAAGGCTCTCCACTCAGACAGTTCTCATCCATAAGAATTCTGAGTGACCCATTCACAGTATTATAGCACTCCCACATACAGTGCTTTCGGAAAGTATTCAGACCCCTTGACTTTTTACGCTACAGCCTTATTCTAAAATGGATTAAAGTCCTATAGGTGCCTTTAGGCAAACTCCAAGCGGGCTGTCATGAGCCTTTTACTGAGGAATGGTTTTTGTCTGGCCACACTACCATAAAGGCCTGATTGGTGGAGTGCTGCAGAAACGGTTGTCCATCTGGAAGGTTCTCCAATCTCCACAGAGGAACTCTGGAGCTCTGTCAGAGTGACCATCGGATTCTTGGTCACCTCCCTGACCAAGGCCCTTCTCCCCGATTGCTCAGTTTGGCCGGGCAGCCAGCTCTAGGAAGAGTATTGGTGGTTCCAAACTTCTTCCATTAAGAATGATGTAGGCCACTGTGTTCTTGGGGACCTTCAATGCTGCATAAATGTTTTGGTACCCTTCCCCAGATCTGTGCCTCGACACAATCCTGTCTCGGAGCTCTACGGACAATTCCTTCGACCTCATGGCTCTGACATGCACTGTCAATTGTGGGACCTTATATAGACAGGTGTGTGCCTTTCCAATTGTATTTTTTTATTTAATATTTAACCTTAATTTAATTAACTAGAAAAGTCAGTTAAGAACACATTCTTATTTACAATGAAGGCCTACCAAAAGGCAAAAGGCCTCCTGCGGGGATTAAAAATAAAAAATAAAAATAATATAAATATAGGACAAAACACACATCACAACGAGACAACACAACACTACATGAAGAGAGAACTAAGACAACAACATAGCAAGGCAGCAACACATGACGACACAGCATGGTAGCAACACAACATAACAACAACATGGTAGCAACACAACATGGTAGCAGCACAAAACATGGTACAAACATAATTGGACACGGACAACAGCACAAAGGGCAATAAGGTAGAGACAATACATCACACAAAGCAGCCACAACGGTCAGTAAGAGTGTCCATGATTGAGTCTTTGAATGTAGAGATTGAGATAACTGTCCAGTTTGAGTGTTTGTTGCAGCTCGTTCCAGTCGCTAGCTGGGGAAAAAAATGTAATGTGCAACAATTTCTAAAAACCTGTTTTTACTTTGTCATTATGGGGTATTGTGTGTAGATTGATGAGGGGGAAAAAAATATTTAATCAATTTTAGAATAAGGCTGTAAGGTAACCAAATGTGGAAAAAGGGAAGGGGTCCGAAAACTTTCCATATGCACTGTATGTACTTCAGAGACAAGAATAAAACACTTGAGGTTCAGAACAGATACTCTTGTGAGGTTCATAACAGTTCCATACCATTAAACAGTATCAATAGTTACAATTTAGCACACAAACGTTACATTGTATATGGAGCAATACAATACTACCTTGATATACTGGATTAATAAACAACATATTACCTAATGTTCAGGTTTATTATACACATAACACAATTTGTTGTGGTAAAATTATAAAGTTGTTCATACCTTGCCATACTGCATAGACAGTATTCCTTTTTGTCTTCTCACTGAAGATATGTTTCTATGAAATTGCTCTGATTTTGACAGAATTCTGAAGGACGCCATTTTCAGAATCTGTCAGTCAGTCTTTCAGAAAACTGAGTGTTGGAGGTTTGCAGTACAGGTCATTCCCCCTGGGCCCAGTCAACAATCAGGCCAGGAGGGGTGGGGGCATCCCTGGAGTGACAGTGGAATTGACCAATTAAAAGTGATACTGCTTATTAGTACCATAGTGACCTAAAGTTTAAATGTAGGCTTTCAAAGCACCTCGTGAAAGGGCAAGTCCCTGTTTCCCCCACATTCAAGTGAAAACCTAAAAAGGCATGAGACCAGGTAGCATAATCACAGGATCAACATGGAAGACCACATCTTGAGAAGTATTTCGAGCTTTCAATTCCAAACTTTGTTAGGGAGAGAGCATGTGCATGGAGGGTAGGGAGTCTCACTTGACAGACTTCAGAGAATGAGTTGAGTCAGGGGCTCCTCACATGCCAAACACTCTCTCTAGAGCCAGCGAGATAATGACTCTGAACAGTGTGGCAGATTTGTGAAGGAATACATCTTCAGACCCTATCTTCTAGATAATAGAACCTCTCCCAGGGCTGAGTGCCATGAGAGGAGAATGTATTCCATCTACTGTATGTAATCTAGACATAGATTTTCCACAGCTGCTATGATTTGTTTGGTGAAGGGAAAAAAGTCAAAACCATGTTACTTTCAATAACATAATCCCTCAACTAACCAACCAACCAACATAAAAAACATGGAAACCATTTCAAGTTGTTTTAGTTGTATGAACAAAATACACATGGTATACACTTCCTGCTAAATGTTTGTCTTTCAGTTGTGAGTGCACTTCAGTGTGCAGGCTATGCCCACTCTAGTAGATGAGACTGGGGGTTAAAAAATATGGACTCATCCCCTCCTTATAACCTAACGTTGAATAGGTGAAAGTGAGTATTCCACTTCATTGAACTCTTCAATCCATACTGCGAGGAAAAAATCTATGGAAATGGCGTCCTAAATCAATGGATGGGCCTTACATGCCCCATAGCCACCACATGTGCGTCTGTGAGAGCGGACATTGAAGAGGTCATAGACTACTTACAGATGAACAAGAAAAACAACTTGCACAATCTCGAAAGGCGGTTCCGTAAAATAATTGAGGACAATTGTCACCGGGTGTAAATTATGACAAAGGTTTCTTTTCACGACTGAACTGTAAAGTATGTAATTTGTGTGCGTAAAATGCGTAAACAACTTCTCCGAAATCATTTGTGATCTTGCCTGTTATGTTAAATATTTACCAGCAGGTGGCGCTTTCACGATGCCACAGAGTGGTGGATTCGATTATGCTGAGCCGCGGGGCACCGGGTTTATGGACCGAATTATTGCAGGATCTTGTAGGATCTTGTAGGGAGCCGTAGTCGGAAAAAAAATACAGGCTAAAGTAAAAATATATATTATTTTACTGCAACCACCAACCACAGGAGCCTGCTCACAATGTTCAAAATACACCAGAGAGCATTTTCCCCCCACAGATTATCAATAGCTTCTAAAAAAAAAAAAAACATAGCTGTGGTATAATGTCAAATCTACCATTCCAGTGTTTTAATTGCTATATTGTATTTACTTCTCCACCATGGCCTATTTATTGCCTTTACTTCCCTTATCTCACCTCATTTGCTCACATTGTATATAGACTTATTTTTCTACTGTATTATTGACTATGTTTGTTTACTCCATGTGTAACTCTGTGTTGTTATATGTGTCGAACTGCTTTGCTTTATCTTGGCCAGGTCGCAGTTGTAAATGAGAACTTGTTCTCAACTTGCCTACCTGGTTAAATAAAGGTGAAAAAAAAATAATAATAACACAAGCAGATACTGTATTCCTACAGTCGGCAGAGCCACAATTTGGGCAGCATGCGGGCCAAATATAGAACAGCTTGTTGTGGCCATAGACATATAATCCATAGAAGGGTTTTGGAACCTCTTTAGCTGGCAATTTGACTGTTAAACTAATGGGTACACTAGCAATGGCTGCCATTGATATATATATTTATATGGTTGTCAATTTGCCTTTGCAAATTTCTTAATCTGGTCATGGACTCGTGATTTGAACCGGAAAACATGGTGAGGGAGGCAACCCCTTCTCAAATCGAACACTAGCCTAATCTGCATAGCTCGGTTGTGTTGTCAACAAGGCAGCATGGTGCATCGTCCAGAAACATACATCTGTGTTTGAATTTTCAAACTACTTTTCATTGGGGGACGTTTTTATCAAAAGCATTCACTTTTGCATGTGAAAACACAGAATCCTACTCATTACTGCACGTGATCAATTAGGCCTATATCACTTATGTTTTAGGCCCACATCCCTTTTGTTTTTAACCGATTTCGTCTGCTTTCAACTGGACACCTGGCTCACGAACGAATGCAATTTACTTTCACCCGGTGAAACGCTTACCCGGCCAGATTAATCGAATCCCCTTAATGGCAGCAGTAACGCACGCAGAGCGCCCAGCCACAGATTGACAGAATTGAATCAAGGGGAAGAGTGTACGAGATAGAGAAAGCTATGAGTCTTGCTACAATATGTAATTTTTGGAATATGGTAACGTTTAAATGTTGAGTTTGGGGATTTTTTCCACCAAGGCGTGACCGTTTTTGGTGGTGGTCTAGCAGATTGCGGTCCGTGGTTGAGACGAGTGTTCCGCTTCATCAAGTATTGAAGAAACCAACAGCGATTTACAACTTGCTTATACCGTGAGTAGATACCGGCCTCCCAATTGTTCATTGCTAACTGGGCTAGTACAGGGATTTCTCAACCATATCTGCCATAGAACTACACAGCTGATTCAAATAACCAACTCATCTTCAAGCTTTGATCATTTGAATCAGCTGTGTAGTTACAGGGCAAAAAAACATAACGTGCACCCGGAGGGCCCCAGGACCGAGTTTGGGAAACCCTGGTCTACTAGGCCTATCCTACTGTTAAGATGATAATATTTTGTTCTTCGCGGTAGGCTATATACAATATCTACTGCATATGTGCACGTTTTGTTAATTTAAAGCCAAATGGCTCAATTTCAAAACAATCTCTCAATGTAATTAGCCTATGAATTGGTCAATTCAATTATTCCAAAGTCTAAATCCTGTAGACCTACATGTAAAATGTGTGCAAAAAAGTAAATAGGCGAAGCAATGACAAGTCACGTTTTGTATTCATAATTGTAGCCTACACCAAACGAAATAAAATAACACATGTTGCGGCCTCCCAAGAAGAGTTGGCACTGCCAAAGTAAATAATGAGTATCAGGACTTTTGAGGAGAGAGTACAGCATGCAATGGCTCACACTGTCTGTTGATGAATACAGAAAATAAACGCATCCAATTTTAATTTCTGCTTATTGTCACCATGAAGGGAGTTATATTTACCATTAGTTCACACGACAGGTAATTTTGTGTAGCATGTATTAGGGGTTTCTACCAAACTGACTTGTTGCGAATAAAAGTCTGAGCGTGATGATGTAGTTCAACGTCAGGGTTGTGGGTTTGATTCCCAAGTGGGACCAGTATGGGAAGAAGTACAAAAATGTATATACTCACTACTGTGAGGCCCTCTGGATAAGAGTGAATGCTAAATTACTAAAACATATTTTTTGTATTTTTATGGATAGGCATTTACAATATTAAAACATATTACTTCTTGAGTTTCTACTGTTAGTATATAAAACAGGAAGACAACAACAAGAAGTGTCTTAGTACACCACACCTAAAATATGTACACTATTTAGACCATTGTGTTAGTGCCCCATTCTCCTTTCCTTCCCCACGCCCCTCCCATATCCTCTCCCCCTCGATCGAATCCTGTTTTTCTCAGATCAGCTTTCAGTAAAAACAAACACATACAAATCTGTTTGTCGTTTAAGATTAACATTTTACACTCTGCGGTAGTTTTTTTTTAAGACTGGTATGTTTTGGTTGGCATACAGCAATAGTGATTGAAGAAAAATGAGAGGATTGTTGTTTAAGAAGAACGCCTATATTTTCCATAGAGCGGGGGAAATAACTTGAATCGGGCCAGGATGTAGGATGGTTTGATTTCACAAACAAGTGCTGGACACAACCCAGCCCAGAGTTGTTGGCTGCAGATCTTGAATGTCATGTTCAGCAATGGACTGTTGACTTTGTCATGTTTCGTAACGCGACCGAATGGTCAAACTCAATACCCCCCAGGAAAACCAGGAATTGTGGACAGCGCTCACACTACTGAGTCACTCGTTGTCCGTGACATCAGACATCAGGCGTGTGCAATTGCCCCTTCGCTTAGCCCGGCGCCTACATGTTTCTGCAACCAACCGCAGCACTCCCAATGGATAGCAACTGTCTCGAGTTCGACACCTCCGACAAGTTCATGTTTAAATCCCATGAAAGCCAGTGAGGGCTATAAAACAGTTTTGCCTTGACTGCATGCTGACTTTGACTTCAGAGCCATTCAGCTAGCTACACTAATGTTACAGATTTTAACCAGGTTCCCGTGAAGCAATTGTAATGACAGTCCACCACAAGATACCCAATAGTTTCTTACCACAAGATACCCAAGAGTTTCTTGATCAGCCATGGGTAGTTGTGTTTAATTTAATTGTTTATTAGTCACACCGTTTTTGAGATCATTGTGAAGGGATTTCTCCAGTGGTTGAATGGGGAATTGGTCATTCCGGGAAAATGTTATCTGAGGTTGCAACAGTAACCAAGGGGGGCGGGTCTTAGCAAAGGGTACATTTAAAATACCTAAACTGTGTTCGAATACCAATATACTAACATACTGTATACAACTAGTTAATTTTAGTATACTATAAACAAACAGTATCCTTTCAGTTGAGTGTACTAGTGCTTCACCTGTCTACCGGAAGTTTATGCTGTTGGTTTGCAACTTCTTGCTAGCTTGTTAGCGTAACAAATACTAGCTAGACATCTTATGACTTCATTGTAGTAACAATGTCCATTGAGAATGCACAACACCTATACCGCTAAGAATGATGTGAATAATCAAGTCAATAAATGTTGGATAGCATATAGTTAATATACTGGCAAGTTTGATGTATTAATAGCCAACTAACGTTACCGGTACATACAAGCAACTGCTGTAATACTATGCTATGCTGTTCGTTATCCTGGCGACTGTGGCATAGCTAACAAATTAACATAAAGTGTAACTTAATTTATTTTAAAAGTAATTACTTTATTACATTGCTCAAAATGTTCTTAACATTTGTCATAAAATACATACCGACCCACCCTCCCGGATCCGGGATCCTCCTCATCAGAAACGCTGACTAGCATAGCCTAGCCTAGCGCCACAGGGAATATAATATAATTTCATGAAATCACAAGTCCAATACAGCAAATGAAAGATAAACATCTTGTGAATCCAGCCAACATGTCCGATTTTTAAAATGTTTTACAGCGAAAACACAACATATATTTATGTTAGCTCACCACAATATCCCAAAACACACTGCCATTTTTTCACCGCAAAGATAGCTTTCACAAAACCCACAAATAGAGATAAAATTAATCACTAACCTTTGAACAACTTCATCAGATGACAGTCTTATAACATCATGTTATACAATACATTTATGTTTTGTTCGAAAATGTGCATATTTATAGCTACAAATCCTGGGTTTACATTGTGAACATGGCGCCAAAATACTCCAAATTGTCCGGAGAAATTTTAGAGAGTCACATAATCTAACAGAAAAACTCATCATAAACTTTGCTGAAAAATACATGTTGGGCAAATAAATAAAGATACACTGGTTCTTAATGCAACTGCTGTGTTAGATTAAAAAAAATAACTTTAGTAAAAAGCACAGCATGCAATAATCTGAGACAGCGCTCAGCCATTCTCCGCCATGTTGGAGTCAACGTATTCAACAAAAATACGAAATAACATCATAAATATTCTCTTACCTTTGCTGAACTTTCATCAGAATGCAGTCCCATGAATCCTTGTTCCACAATAAATCGTTGTTTTGTTTTAGAATGTCCATTTCTTCTGTCGAATTAGCAACTTTGGTTAGCATGGTGGAGCTCAAGTGTCCATGAAGATTTTACGCATGAACGAAAAATTCAAAAAGTCATAATAATAGTCGAATAAACTGGTCAAACTCAGTTGATAATCCATCTTTAGTATGTTTTTCAGAAATAGATCCAATAACGTCCCAGACGGAGCATTTCTTCGTGTCTACCTAACGCATTGCAGAAAACGATGTGACAAACCCTAGTGCGCAGCAAAATACTGCCAATATGGCTGACCTGTCACTCCAAAAGCTCTCATTCGGTCCCACATCAGGCTAGACACCTCATTCAACGTTCTACTGCCTGTTGACATCTAGTGGAAGGCGTATGAAGTGCATACATATCCATAAATACAAGGCAATTGAATAGGCGAGGCCTGTCACAGAGACCCATTTCAGAATTTTCACTTCTTGTTTGGAACTTTGCCTGCCAAATGAGTTCTGTTTTACTCACAGATATAATTCAAACAGTTTTAGAAACTTCAGAGTGTTTTCTATCCAATAGTAATAATAATATGCATATCATATGATCTAGAACAGAGTACGAGGCTGTTTAATTTGGGCACTATTTTTTCCCAAAGTGGAAATGGCGCCCCCTATTAAGAAGATTAAAGCAATTTGTATTCACTCACGTCGTTTTTGGCTGCATCTTTTCCGCCATTTTCTTAAAATCAGAAAATGTTGTGAAGCCACAGCCATTGCATTATGTGTCCTAAAAGCGCGGAAATCGTGCCCACTGCTTGTATACTTCGTATTTTGGTGAATGTAGGACAACATCCAGGAACTTTTGGCATACTATATCCATACTATTTTTATTTTTTATTTTACCTTTATTTAACTAGGCAAGTCAGTTAAGAACAAATTCTTATTTTCAATGATGGCCTAGTGCACATATGTCAGAGTCAAGGCCCGCGGGCCACATCCGGCCCGCGAGAAGGTTTTTTACGGCCCCTGGGATGATCTTGATTTATTATTAGAACCGGCCCGCAGACCGCAGCAAGCCGGCAGCCCGCAGATCTTTTACACGCACCAATACTACATTTCCCACAATGCAACGGTGACGCACCGAGCAGTAGGCTGCTTCATTTCAATATTTATTGGCACAGCAGTCGTCAGCATCACAGTAAAATTAACTTTCAGATACCCATCAAAAATGGCAAAACGGAAGGTGGACACTGAGAACCGGGGGTTTCAAACAAGGTGGGAGTCGGAGTATATAAAAAAGAGAGAAGAGATGCACCTCGATTGTGGACACGGAGCGGACTGTGGCGAAGATACGGAAAGATGCAAGAGGAAAACGCGACAGGTGAGCTGACAGCTTATCATTGTATCATACACACAGAAGCGTTGTGCGGTAAAGCCTTGAAAATGGAGCATGTAATGAGCATCATCACGCGCACAGTTAACTTTATCAGAGCCAAAGGTTTGAATCACCGCCAGTTAAGGCATTTCTGACGGAGTTAGAAACGGAGCATGGTGATTTGCCTTATCACACAGAGGTGCGATGGCTAAGCCAGGGAAAGGTGCTTCAAAGATGTTTCGAGCTTCGTGAGGAGATTTGTCTGTTTCTTGGACAGCAAAGGGAAAGACACAACACAACTCCGAGACGAAATGTTTCTGTGTGAAATGGCTTTTCTGTGTGACATTACGAGTCATCTGAATGCAATGAACTTGCAGCTGCAGGGTGGGATCATGTCATCTCTGATATGTACAGTACAGTGAAGGCATTTAAAACCAAACTGACTCTGTGGGAGACGCAGATGCGGAAAGAAAATTTGAGCCACTTTCCCAGCTGCAGACCATGAAAGAGAAGCTCTCTACCAGTGCGTTCCCGAGCGCACAGTTGGCTGATAAATAGGTATGCTTGCCGCTGACTTTCGACGCCGATTTGCTGACTTTGAAGCACAAAAAAGCAGGTTGGAATGCTGCGGTAACCCATTTGCTGTTTGACGTGGAAAGCTCACCCACCAAGACCTCAAATGGAGTTGATTTGACCGTCATGTAATGATGCACTGAGGGCAAAATATGCGGCAGTGGTGCTGCGGAGTTCGCACCGTTTCGCTCCCCAGCACAATGCCGCCAGCTGCGCATCCAGGCCTGCTCAAACGTTGTCTATGTTTGGCATGCACATACCTGTTGTGAACAACTGTTTTCTTTGATGAACTGAAACAAAGACATCACACAGAAGTCGACTTACTGCTTGAACACTCCACTCAATTCTGAGATTTCTCAGCTCAGAGCCTTACCCGAACATTGATGAACTTGTTGGAAAAGATGGGACACCACACGTTATTCACCCTCAAACTCAAACAAGTGACATTACTGTGCAATCACATATTTAGAGTTTTTACTCAGTTCAAGTTTAGAAGTTAAAGTTTAATATTTGTTTTCACTGGCATGTTAACTTCTCCTTAAACAAAGTGTTGTTTTTGATTAATAGATTTTTGCACTTTAATTTTATTGTATTTCAATCCAATTATATTTTAAAAAAATATTCTAGAGTTGAGTGGATGATAGAAAATTTTTATTTTTTATTGTTTTTTGCCATATGTATAAGTATTTAGCCGCACTTTTGCTAAAATACGAACATAT
>NC_036844.1:17230828-17261041 GCF_002910315.2 Salvelinus sp. IW2-2015
ATTATGTTCACGGAGGTAGCTGGAAAACCTGTGTGTCTTCTGTGGGAGGAAAGTGTGCGGTACTGAAGAGTATAATCTGAGGCGACATTATGAAACAAACACGCGGACAAAAACAAGAATATGGACATGGAACAAAGGCTACAAAGCAGAGGAATTAAACGAGGCCCAACTCCGACAGGCTCTGTTCAAAAAAGCCAATCACAAGGCCAGCTGCTGTCAAGCCAGTTTATTTGGCAGAAGAGATCGCTAAATCAGCCGGCCATTTACGGAGGGGATTTCATCAAAAACTGCATGATTAAAGTTTGACGAAGTTTGCCCAGAAAAAAGCAACTCTTTTTAAATGTGAGTCTGAGCAGAACACCTGCCGAGAGAGTAGACCAGTTGTCCATCAATCTAAAGAGCAGCTTGTGAAAAGGGAAAATTTCATTGCATATCCTTGGCTGTGATGAAGCACCGACATTTCTGACATTGCCAGTTGTCAATTTTCATCCCGAGTGGACTCCAGCCTAAGTGACAGAGGAGTTTTTGCTTTACGTCCTATGCATGCACAACTACGGGGCATGATTTGTATGAAGAAGTGTCAAATGTGAAATGAGATGGAGCTGCCTTGGAAAAACTCTGGGTTGACAACCGACGGAGCACCTGCGATGTGTGGACACAGGAGCGGACTGGTGGCGAAGATCGGAAAAGATGCAAGAGGAAAACGCGACAGTGAGCTGACAGCTTATCATTGTATCATACACACAAATTGTGCGGTAAGCCTTGAAAATGGAGCCTGTAATGAGCATCATCACGCGCACAGTTAACTTTATCAGAGCCAAAGGTTTGAATCACCGCCAGTTCAAGGCATTTCTGACGGAGTTAGAAACGGAGCATGGTATTTGCCTTATCACACAGAGGTGCGATGGCTAAGCCAGGGAAAGGTGCTTCAAAGATGTTTCGAGCTTCGTGAGGAGAATTTGTCTTTCTTGACAGCAAAGGGAAACACAACACAACTCCGAGACGAAATGTTTCTCTGTGTGAAATGGCTTTTCTGTGTGACATTACGAGTCATCTGAATGCAATGAACTTGCAGCTGCAGGGTGGGATCATGTCACTCTGATATGTACAGTACAGTGAAGGCATTTAAAACCAAACTGACCTGTGGGAGACGCAGATGCGGAAAGAAAATTTGAGCCACTTTCCCAGCTGCAGACCATGAAAGAGAACTCTCTACCAGTGCGTTCCCGAGCGCACAGTTGGCTGATAAAATAGGTATGCTTGCCGCTGACTTCGACGCCGATTTGCTGACTTTGAAGCACAAAAAAGCAGGTTGGAAAAAATATAGGCTACTGATGGTGCCTTGAATACCGGTTTCTTTCATTTAATGTTCATGTTATGGGGATTTTTATATAAAGGAAATTTGTCTTTTGTGTCTGTTGAAAATTAAAGATTACTGACAGAGCCATAAGAAAATATTGCTTTATTTATCTGATCATATTGGAATATATTTGTTAGGTTTTCAGTAGGTTCAATTAGGTTCACTAGACTATATGCGTCATTTAAAAAATTTTCAATGAACATTCGAACAGTCCGGCCCTCGGCTTGTAGCTAAATTTTTTATTTGGCCCTCCGTCCATTTGACTTTGACACCCGTGGCCTAGTGGGTTAACTGCCTTGTTCAGGGGCAGAACTACAGATTTCTACCTTGTCAGCTCAGGAATTTGAACTTGCAACCTTTCGGTTACTAGCCCAACGCTCTATAACCTCTAGGCTACCCTGACCCTAACTATGACCAATACGCATACTACACACTCAATTTACATCACAAATAGTATGGTTAGTATGTGTATTCAAACACAGCTATAGTTTATCAAATAAAATTTGTGGTCACATACACATGGTTAGCAGATTTGAATACGAGTGTAGCGAAATGCTTGTGCTTCTAAATCCGACAGTGCAGTAATATCTAACAAGTAATCTGCCAATTCCCCAACAACTAGCTAATACACACAAATCTAAAGGGGTGAATGAGAATATGTACATATAAATATATGGATGAGCGATGGCCGAGCGGCATAGGCAAGGTGCAATAGATATGATATGAGTAAATGTAAGATATGTAAACATTATTTAAGTGGCATCATTTAAAGTGCCATTGTTTAAAGCAAGGCTCTCCAACCCTGATCCTGGAGAGCTACCGTCCTGTAGATTTTCACTTTAACCCTAATCAAGCGCACCTGATACTAATAATTACCTGGATAAGCTGAATCAGGTTAGTTAAAACTGGGGTTGGAGCGGAAAAACTACAGGAGAGTAGCTCTCCAGGAACAGGGTTGGAGAGCCCTGGTTTAAAGTGACTAGTGATCCATTTATTAATGTGGCCAGTGATTGGGTCTCAATGTAGGCAGCAGCCTCTCTGAGTTAGTGATGGCTGTTTAGCAGTCTGACGGCCTTCAGATTGAAGCTGTTTTTCAGTCTCTCGGTCCCAGCTTTGATGCACCTGTACTGATCTCACCTTCTGGATGGTAGCGGTGTGAACAGGCAGTGGCTCGGGTGGCTGTTGTCCTTGATTAACATTTTGGCCTTTCTGTGACATTGGGTGCTGTAGGTGTCATGGAGGGCAGGTAGTTTGCCCCCAGTAATGCGTTGTGCAGACCGCACAAACCTCTGGAGAGCCTTGCAGTTGTGGGCGGTGCAGTTGCCTTACCAGGGGGTGATGCAGACCGACAGGATACTCTCAATTGTGCATCTGTAAAAGTTTGTCAGGGTTTTGGGTGACAAGCCAAATTTCCTCAGCCTCCTAAGGTTGAAGAGGTGCTGTTGTGCCTTCTTCACCAACCTGACCGGAACATATCCCAGTCCGCATGATCAAAACAATCTTGAAGCGTGGATTCAGATTGGTCAGACCAGCGTTGAGTGGTTCTAGTCACTGGTACATCCTGTTTGAGTTTCTGCCTATAAGACGGTAGGAGCAAGATGGCGTCATGGTCGGATTTGCCGAAGGGAGGGCGGGGAGGGCTTTGTATGCATCGCGGAAGTTAGTGGAAGTGATCGCGTGTATTACCCCGGCAAGTACTACAATCAGTATGCTGGTAAAATTTAGGTAGCCTTGTTCTCAAATTTGCGTTGTTAAAATCCCCAGCTACAATAAATGCATCCTCAGGATATATGGTTTCCAGTTTACATATCCAGTGAAGTTCCTTGAGGGCCGTCGTGGTGTCTGGTTGAGGTGGAATGTACACAGCTGTGATGATAACTGACGAGAATTCTCTTGGTTGGTAATATGGCCGGCATTTGATTGTAAGGAATTTTAGGTCGGGTGAGCAGAAGGACTTGAGTTCCTGTATGTTATGATTAGACCATGAGTCGTTAATCATAAAGCATACACCCCCGCCCTTCCTCTTCCCAGAGAGGTGTTTCTCTGTCTGCGCGCTGCATGGAGAAGCCCGGTGGCTGAACCGACTCTGACAACATATCCCGAGAGAGCCATGTTTCCGTGAAACAGAGGATGTTACAATCTCTGATGTCTCTCTGGAAGGCAACACTTGCTCGAATTTCATCTAGCTTGTTGTCAAGAGACTGGACATTGGCGAGTAGTATACTCGGGAGCGGTGGGCAATGTGCACGTCTACGGAGCCTGACCAGGAGGCCGCTCCTTCTGCCCCACCGTTGTTTTGGGTCGGCTTCTGGGATTAGATCCGTTGTCCTGGGTGGTGGTCCAAACAGAGGATCTGCTTCAGGAAAGTCGTATTCCTGGTCGTAATGTTGGTAAATTGACATCGCTCTTATATCCAATAGTTTTTCCCGGCTGTACGTAATAAGACTTAAGATTTCCTGGGGTAACAATGTAAGAAATAGTACATAAAAAACGAAATACTACATAGTTTCCTAAGGACTCGAAGCGATGCGACCATCTCTGTCGGCACCATCTTGTGGCTTCCCGCGTGGGGCAGCGGGCTAAGGCACTGCATCGAAGTGCTAAGGCGTCACTACAGACTGGGGTTCAATCCCAGGCTGTGTCACAGCTGGCCGGGAGTCACTTAGGGCGGCCCACAATTGGCCCAGCGTCGTCCGCTTTGGCCAGGGGGCTTTTCTTGACTAAATGTGCTCTAGAAACTCCTAACTTCAGTCATCAATTGAATGTTTTTTTCCTCCTACACATTGATGCGTCTGGCTTCCGGGTTAAGGGAGCAGGTGTTAAGAAGCAGCGCGGCTTGGCGGGTCATGTTTCAGAGGACGCATGACTCGACAATAGCCTCTCCCGAGCACGTTGGTGAGTTGCAGCGATGAGACAAGATCGTACCTACCAATTGGATATCACGAAGAAAAAAACAACATAGTTTTCTTTTTCGGATCTCCCTTGGAGTGTCCAGTTACTATATACACTGAGTTTTCCAAACAGTAGGAACAACTTTTGCCTTCAAAACAGCCTCATTTCGATGGGGCATGGACACTACAAGGTGTCGAAAGCGTTCGACAGGGATGCTGGCCCATGTTGACTCCAATGATTCCCACAGTTTTGTCAAGTTGGATGGATGTCCTTTGGGTGGTGGACCATTCTTGATACACACAGGAAACTGTTGACTGTGGAAAAATGGCATCTACTACCATACCCTGTTCAAAGGCACTTAAGTATTTTCTTGCCCATTCACCCTCTGAATGGCACACATACACAATCCATGTCTCAAATCTTAAAATCCTTATTTAGCCTGTCTCCTCCCCTTCATCTACACTGATTGAAGTGGATTGAACAAGTGACATCAATAAGGAATTATAGCTTTCACCTGGTCAGTCTGTCATTGAAAGAACAGGTGTTCTTAAATGCTTTGTATACTCTGTGTATAGTGGGAGAGCAGTCTGTTTCATGGAAGCTCAGAGTTCAAACTTCAAGAATGTAACATAATATTTAGACAGAGGACAATGGGCTCAAATGCAGCGAATGATATGTTGAGACCTAGAAGAATAGATAAGCTACTATGAATACATATACAATACACAGGCAATGGTGGGGATCACAGTACCAGACTCTGGACTTATACTGTATGTTTCGGTTTGTAAGCAAACCCTACTTAATGGCAGCAGGCCAGCTTAAGGGTGATGTTCAGTGGGGTTAACACAGTAAAATGACTAACTCTTCTCTCTCATGTTTTTCTAGGGATGAACAGCATGGCAACCTCCCACATTCTCTTAATCTGCCTTCTCCTCATCCTAACAGTTGTATCGCAGGAGCCGCTAACTTCTGAACAAGGTACCTTTGATTAATGATGAACCAGACCAAACCAGAGGGGCTTTCCTTTCACTGGACGATCAATACAGACCTATCAGATTCCTAGAAGTCAAGTACTTCCTATGCATGTATAATTCGTAGTAAGGACAGTCTTGTATGTACACTATGTAGTATTATATACATAGGGGAGAACCGGGATGAATGTAACACTTTTAGTTTTTTCCCTAATTACTTAGAGATCGATAAAGCTAGAGACACCATATTTTATGACGAACAACTTACAGTATATATGTCCTCTACCATAAGCAACTGTTTTGTCTCTAGGGTAAATTAGTTGAAATTAAATAGACCAAGACCAGAACTACTGCAATGTTACTTTCGTAACTGCCAGCGGGGCGAGAGTAACACAGCCTTGGGGTGGAAGTGACAGCTTGTAAAAAGTGCACAATATCTGTCTTATCCCCATGTTTCTGGTTTGTAATGCTCATTACTTTCAACAAATGTACTATCAGACATCATTTCATGTGTCGATTTGAATAATTCATGTTAAAGGTTAGAAGTGTATGAAAATGGACCTTGCGTCAACATCTCAATGTTGCGCAATCACAATATTTTGACGTACAATATTAATCAGGCTAAAATTAATCACATAATAGTTGTATTAACCATCATTTCCTAATCTCACTTTAATGGGAATGTAGAAAGAGATGTGTTTCACCATTTTAATTACTATTCATGCATAGCCCTACCAATAAGGTGTGCTCCAGCTGTCCTTGTCATGTGCACTCCTCGTGTCTTGATAGAATAAAACATTTTTATTTTCTTCACAAATGGCAAACTCATCATGCTTATCACATTTCCATGGCTTGACACAAGGTAATTGACCCACATAATTATAAATATATGTATATATTTTTAACCACTAACTTGTTGATTTAAAGCTTGTGAGAAGCGGCTCCATCAAGTCAATTTATTAAGGCATAATTCTAATGTCATGTAATGTTCAAACATTGTCACTTGTTGATATCTTGCTGACATTATAAAAGCAATATGAACGGTGCTTAAACGGTTTATTCTATTTTATTCCAGGTTCCTCAGTTAACATTGTTACTTTCGTCCCACCCCTTTCTCCTGTAACTTCTCCCAGGCTAACACCCAAGACTAGCTAGCATGATACTTGAAATCTATGCTGTCATTTAGTCACTAGATGGGTTAAGAAAGTGACATGTTTGGAACCTTAACAACCTCTCAATGTTGTTTTTCCTCATTTGGCGTGATGCATTTAATAAATGGCCTCCCGAAGAACATGGAGGCCAGTGGTTATTTAGAGTTACATGTTCAAGCTTCTTCAATCAGCTGCCTTGGCTGTCAGGGGAACGCGCTTCGCCCCCCTCCGCATTAAAACAGCCATTTCCTATCTCCGTCCCTACTATTACCTAGCAGCTGAACAAACACAACCCTCTCTTTCCCTTTAATCAAAGTCATGGTGAATGTTTGGACTTTTCAGTCCTAACGTGAGAGAGTAATTCATGATAGTATCCAAAAATAAATGTGCATCTAAAATAAATATACAGCAAGCATTTACCTGTTCTGTTTTGTTCAAGAAATGAAAGTCAATTACTTGTGCAATGTTCCATTTTCCCATTTATGGTAGAGGAAAGCTTTAGTGAAGGACATCTGTTATATATTGTACTTATGTGGGCACTTTAAAGCAGTAGCTGCAACCAAGGTATTCTCCTTCAATTGAACAGCTTTAAAGCACTGAGAGGTAAAACCTTGGCTTAAAAAGCTTTTCTTTCTGTTTGTGTCTCCACCTCCTGCACCTCCCACCCATTTATCTCAGACAATAACCTCTTAGGATGGAGTACTGCTGATTCTCAGAAAAAAGTGTCAATTATATTTTTGTCTGGGATCTTAAATTCTTTCAACTATTCTGACAGAGTGAAGTAACACTTACTGAAAACAGAGGAACTTTGTCGAAGCAACACTGTCAAAGCCTATACAAATCTGAGACAAAACAGACTCATGGTAGAGTGAAAGCCTCTACTCAATCAGTCATCGCTAAAGAGCTCTAATATAAAGTGTATAATGTTACGTAACATGAAAGAACACTAATGAAAGTGTGACTTCATCATAAAGGCCTGAACCACCTAGGAATAAAACTTCCTGCACTCAAACTTTGTTCATTCAACACTCTTGAATGAAGGGGGCCTCTGAATATCTAAACCGTTTCCCACAGTGCACTACTCACTGCTCCCACACTGCCCCCTTCAGAATTCCTGGGAATCCAGTTCCTGGAAAGCACTCAATGTGCAGCGTGCCCCGTGCAACACTATGTGCCCATACGTGCATGCTTATTTAAAGAACATGTTCTAACAGATTATATTAGTCTGTATAATACACTAAACACAGTGCCATAGCATTATCATAAAACATATTGCGTTTTCACAAATAACTGCTATATTCAATTATTTATGTAACATTTAAACCAGAGTGTGTAATGAAATCATTCATACTGTATATCTGTGATCTAGTCCTCTGAGAGTTGTTTAACTGTGTGCCAGGCAGTTACAGTATGATGATACCCCCTGGTGTGTAGGGGAGAACCGGGACGAAAGTAACACATACATTTTCTCAGATAACTATGTCATTCTAGCTTCTGCGTTAAGTCGGCATGTTCCTAAAGCGGAGGACGGAGCTCCCTGTTCTAAAAAAAACAGCCCAGCCATGTTTCGCAGAGTTAAACAAAAAGTGCTTTTGAGCGATTGAAGGTGGGGGAAAAGAACAGACCCGGAAGGGTTTTTCATTTGTAGAGTTTAAGGCAATAGCACCATCCCTTTCATCTGTATAATAGTAAATGTGTATATGGGATATATCAGTGACATTGGAGAGAGATAATAGTTAATTTTCCTCTATACATCATCCAGTTCTAGCACTCCTTGCATGTGTACTCTACAGGGAGTTACATTAAAAGGTACATGTACATTTAGAAGCCCCTTGATTAAAATAGACATTTCCTCCCTCCATACCTCCTATTTGACAGCAGCCGATCAAACACAACGCTCTCTTTCCTTTGATTAGTCATGATGAATGTTTTGACATTTCAGTCCTAATGTGAGAGATTTTACGAGATAAATGAGTACGTTTTGTATCGTTATTAAAGGCAATTAAATGTACTCTGCACCTCAGGGATGTCAGGGTAAACGGGTTGTAATGGAAAAGAGTTCACCTTCCAGCGACTGGAAATACTAGAATAACTGGAACTCAAAAGTGTATGTTTTCTTGGAAAGTGTCTTTTGAAGTTAGAGCTTCAACGTTTTGTTGGAGCCAGTGATACCTGCTGCGCACCTTTGCTTCTGTGAAAACTAGCGACCTGAACTTGGCGAACACTAATCAAACAGCACTCACGTCCACATTCAAGAACATTCACAAGTACTCACATATATATTTACACGTGCACATTTACATTCAGAAAATATTGGGTAAGTCAAAATGGGGACTGGATGTAGTCTCAATTTCTGCATAGCACACACAGATGCACGCCCGCACACACACACACACACACACCACTAGTCCCTGAATCCCAATCAGTCACAGGAAATGTACCTAGTATGAAACCCTTGAGCGTTGCCAGGTGTTGGATAGATTTTTCCTCTTAATTCTAAGGGAGTTCCTGGTAGGAAAGGATCTGGTAAACAGGTTATTTTTAACCTTTGTGCCCCCTTCCCCCCTTGTTGAGCTGCTAACCAAGCCAGTGGTATGCATCACTCCTCAGAAGAGCAATACACCGTTGAAGCTGCCATCTCCCTAGGCGCCAGGGCCCTTCAATCAGCTGTTGTGCTGTCCCACTCATCTGTGTTGTGGCAGACTGACAGCTCTTCCCAGTGTCATTATGGGAGATGGTACTTAAGTCCCTCCTCAGGGCTGTGAACAGACGAGTGTTTACCTTAAGCTCCCCTCTCCCAGAGGACACATTAGTATAATCATTTAATATAGCACAGACAGACCAGGACAGCACTTACCTGTCATAAACAAGATAGAATGATAATTTACCATTCCTACAGCTTATTTCTTGGTTCCTTTTATCTCAATGAGCAGAAGGTAACAAGATAAGCAACATTACAGCGTGTTCATGTGTAGAGGGAGTAATTGGCTTCTGAGAAAATCATTCCAATTGAGCAATTTAATTAGCAATTTAATTGTCCGTTGTCATTTCCTGCAGAAACAGAAGATATCTAAACAGTAGTGTCCATTACTGTGAGTGGAGGTTTCACACCTTGTACTATATAGTTCTGAGAACCGGTAACGGAGAGGATTTACCCGAAAGTCCTGTGGGCAGTATAGTCTGGCTGACAATTTGAAGGTCTACGGATACTTCCAGGAAAACGCAGCTGTCCGCCCTGTGGCTATGCCACTCAGATGAGTTATGTTAAGCTCTGTTTGTCTTACACATGAAGAGCAGCTCAGCACTGTAAATGGTCTCTATATACAGCAACGGGCGTAGTTCAACTTGACTGGGTGTGTGTCATTTTAGGATAATTGAAAATGGGTGCAAAGTTCATGTTTAAGTTAGAGTTTTGACTGTTTGCAAGCCTTATAGACTGTGTGTGCTCACCTCTCTCTTTCTCACGCTCTCCCTCTCAGCCCTGCCCCAGATCCGCCCCCAGATCACTGGCTGTGTCTCCCATGACATGAACACGTTCCGCTGCAGATGGAATGTCGGAACATTCCAGAACCTCACAGAACCCAGAGACCTGCGGATGTTCTACTACATCAATAACAAGAAGTGAGAGAAAGAAGAGTTTTGTTCACTGATGAGAGCCAAATCATTTTTCTTGTGAAAGTTATTGTAGTTATTAGCATAATGTGAGTCTCCCTCTTAACTACATGTCAGGTGCATGATGTTAGTCTTTCTAGCAATCAGCACAGTATTAAACCCCCCATGTTGTCTCCCCATGCCTGCAGCATATCTCCCAAAGAGTGGAGTGAGTGTCCTAACTACATGGCTGACGGGATAGACGAGTGCTTCTTCAATGAAAGCTACACAAAGGTCTGGATGACCTACAGTGTCCAACTCCGCTCTGGAGATCAGGATAATCTCTATGATGAGGTCATCTTCACTGTGGAAGACATCGGTGAGCCTGACCTCTGACCTCCTAAACCATAGTTACCTATACAGCGCTTTCAGAAAGTATTCACACCCCTTGACTTTTTCCACATTTTGTTGCGTTACAGCCTGAATTTAAAAAGTGACATTTTGAAATACTGAATTTTATATATCACTATTATTCTACAATGGAGAAAATAGACTAAATAAAGAAAAACCCTTGAATGAGTAGGTGTTCTAAAATGTTTGACTGGTACTGTGTGTGTGTGTGTGTGTGGTGTGTGTGTGTGTGTGTGTGTGTGTGTGTGTGTATATATATATAATATATAACTCTCTACCGGTCAAATTTTAGAACACCTACTCGTTCAAGCGTTTTGCTTTATTTTTACAAATTTTCTACATTGTAGAATAATAGTGGAGACATCAAAACTATGAAATAACACATTTGGAATCATGTGGAATCATGTAGTAAACAAAAAAGTTAATCAAAAACTATTTTATATTTGAGACTTCAAATAGCCACCCTTTGCCTTGATGACAGCTTTGCACACTATTGGCATTCTCTCAAGCATTTATTTGGGCTGCAATTTCTGAGGCTGGTAACTCTAATGAACTTATCCTCTGCAGCAGAGGTAACTCTGGGTCTTCCATTCCTGTTGCGGTGAGAACCAGTTGAGAACCATGAGAACCGGTTTCATCATAGGGCTTGATGGTCCGCAATGACTGACCTTCATGTCGGACTGTTGTTTTTCTTTGCTTATGAGGTGTTCTTGCCATAAAATGGACTTGGTCTTTTACCAAATAGGGCTGTCTTCTGTAGGCCCCTCTACCTTGTCACAACACAACTGATTGGCTCAAACGCATTGAGAAGGTAATAAATTCCACAATTGAACTTTTAACAAGGCACACCTGTTAATTTAATTGCATTCCAGGTGACTACCTCATGAAGCTGGTTGAGAGAATGCCAAGAGTGTGTAAAGCTGTCATCAAGGCAAAGGGTGGCTATTTGAAGTCTCAAATATAAAATAGTTTTTGATTTGTTTAACACTTTTTTGGTTACTACATGATTCCATATATGTTATTTCATGTTATTTCATAGTTTGTCTTCACTATTATTCTACAATGTCAAACATTTTAAAAAATGTTTAAAAATAAAGAAAAACCCTTGAATGAGTAGGTGTTCTAAAACTTTTTGAACGGTAGTGTGTGTATGTACAGTACTGTGCAAAAGTTTTAGGCAGGTGTGAATAAATGCTGTAAAGTAAGAATACTTTCAAAAATAGACATGTTAATAGATTATATTTATCAATTAACTGACTAAATGCAAAGTGAGTGAACAGAAGAAAAGTCTAAATCAAATCCATATTTGGTGTGACCACCCTTTGCCTTCAAAACAGCATCAATTCTTCTGTGGTCCCGTGTGGCTCAGTTGGTAGAGCATGGCGCTTGCAACGCCAGGGTTGTGGGTTCATTCCCCACGGGGGGACCAGGATGAAAATGTATGAACTTTCCAATTTGTAAGTCGCTCTGGATAAGAGCGTCAGCTAAATGACTTAAATGATGTAAATGTAGGTACACTTGCACAAAGTCAGGGATTTTGTAGGCATATAGTCAGGTGTATGATTAAACAATTTTACCAAACAGGTGCTATTGATCATCAATTCAATATATAGGTTGAAACACAATCATTAACAGAAACAGCTATGTAGGAGGAATAAAACTGGGTGAGGAACAGCCAAACTCAGCTAACAAGGTGAGGTTGCTGAAGACAGTTTACTGTCAAGTCATACACCTTGGGAAGACTGAGCACAGCAACAAGACACAAGGTAGTTATACTGCATCAGCAAGGTCTCTTCCAGGCAGATATTTCAAGGCATACACGGGTTTCCAGATGTGCTGTCCAAGCTCTTTTGAAGAAGCACAAAGAAACAGGCAACGTTGAGGACCGTAGACGCAGTGGTCGACCAAGGAAACTTACTGCATCAAATGAAAGACACATTATGGTTACTTCCCTTCGCAATTGGAAGATGTCCAGCAATGCCATCAGCTCAGAAATTGCAGAAAACAGTGGGACCCTGGTACACACATCTACTGTCTGGAGAACTCTGGTCAGAAGTGGCCTTCATGGAAGACTTGCGGCCAAAAATCCATACCTCTGACGTGGAAACAAGGCCAAGAAACTCAACTATGCACGAAAACACAGGAACTGGGGTGTAGAAAAATGGCAGCATGTGCTCTGGACTGAGGAGTCAACATGTGAAATATTTGGCTGTAGCAGAAGGCAGTTTGTTTGCCGAAGGGCTGGAGAGCGGTACACGAAAGAGTGTCTGCAGGCAACAGTGAAGCATGTTGGAGGTTCCTTGCAAGTTTGGGGCTGCGTTTCTGCAGATGGAGTTGGGGATTTGGTTAGAATTAATGGTTTCCTCAATGCTGAGAAGTACAGGCAGATACTTACCATCATGCAATAACATCAGGGAGGCATCTGATTGGCCCCAAATGTATTCTGCAGCATGACAACGACCCCAAACATGCAGCGAAAGTCATTAAGAACTATCTTCAGCGTAAAGAAGAACAAGAAGAACAACAACATTGATGTTAATGGGTGCCTGTTTGGTCCACCTTTTCCTGTAGTCCACGATCAGCTCCTTTGTCTTGCTCACATTGAGGGAGAGGTTGTTGTCCTGGCATCATACTGCGAGGTCTCTGACCTCCCTATAGGCTGTCTCATCCTTGTTGGTAATCAGGCCTACCACTGTTGTCATCAGCAAACTTAATGATGGTGTTGGGCCAATCAGTCGTGGGTGAATAGGGAGTACAGGTGGGGACTAAGCACATACCCTTGAGGGGCCCCAGTGTTGAGGATCAGTGTGGCAGACGTGTTGTTAACTACCCTTACTACCTGGTGGCAGCCCGTCAAGAAGTCCAGGATCCAGTTGCAGAGGGGGGTGTTCAGTCCCAGGGTCCTTAGCTTAGTGATGAGCTTTGTGGGCACGATGGTGTTGAACGCTGAGCTGTAGTCAATGAACAGCATTCTCACATAGGTGTTCCTTTTGTCCAGGTGGGAAAGGGCAGTGTGGAGTGCAATTGAGTCATCTGTGGATCTGTTGCAGCAGTATGCCAATTGGAGTGGGTCTAGGGTATCCGGCATGATTCTGTTGACCAGCCTTTCAAAGCACTTCATGGCTACCGACGTGAGTGTTCCATGGTGGTAATTTAGGCAGGTTACCTCGCTTCCTTGGGCACAAGGTGGTCTGCTTGAAACATGTAGGTATTACAGACTCGGTCAGGGAGAGGTTGAAAATGTCAGTGAAGACACTTGCCAGTTGGTCCGCGCATGAGTACGCGTCCTGGTAATCCATCTGCCTCCACGGCTTTGTGAATGTTGACCTGTTTAAAGAACTTGCTCACATTATCTACCGAGAGCGTTATCACACAGTTGTCCGAACAGCTGGTGCTCGAATGCATGCTTCAGTGTTGCTTGCCTCGAAGCGAGCATAAAATGCATTTAGCTCGTCTGGTGGCTCACTGGGCAGCGCGTGGCTGGGTTTCCCTTTGTAGTCCATAATAGTTTTTAAACCCTGCCACATCCGACGTGAGTCAGAGCTGGTGTAGTGGGATTCAGTCTTAATCCTGTATTGACGCTTTGTATGTTTGATTAGTGTCTGGATTAGTGTCCCACTCCTTGAAAGTGGCAGCTCTAACCTTAAGCTTGATGCGTATGTTGCCTGTAATCCATGGCTTCTGGTTGGGATATGTACAGTACGTACAGTCACTGTGGGGGCAACGTCGTCGATGCACTTCTTGATGAAGACGATGATTGAGGTGGTATACTCCTCAATGTCCTTGGATGAATCCCGGAACATATTCCAGTATTCCAGGCTAATAAAACAGTCCTGTAGCGTAGCATCCGCGACATCTGACCACTTCTGTATTGAGCGAGTCACTGTTACTTCCTGCTTTAGTTTTTGCTTGTAAGCAGGAATGAGGATAGAATTATGGTCAGATTTGCCAAATGGAGGGTGAGGGAGAGCTATTGTGAAGTGGAACATCTAGGGCCAACAACGGCTCAGCCGTGATGTGGTAGGCCACACAAGCTCACAGAACAGGACCGCTGTGCATAGCATGTAAAAATTGTCTGTCCTCGGGTTGCAACACTCACTACGGAGTTCCAAACTGCCTCTGGAAGCAACGTCAGCACAATAACTGTTCTTCGTGAAATGGGTTTCCATGGCCGAGCAGCTGCACACAGGCCTAAGATGGCCATGCGCAATCCCAGGCGTCGGCTGAAGTGGTGTAAAGCTTGCTGCCATTGGACTCTGGAGCAGTGGAAACGCATTCTCTGGAGTGATGAATCACGCTTCACCATCTGGCTGTCCAGCAGACGAATCTGGGTTTGGCGGATGCCAGAAGAACGCTACCTACCCGAATGCATAGTGCCAACTGTAAAGTTTGGTGGAGGTGGAATAATGGTTCAGGCTAGGCCCCTTAGTTCCAGTGAAGGGAAAACTTAACTCTACAGCATATGATGACATTCTAGACGATTCTGTGCTTCCAAATTTGTGGCAACAGTTTGGGGTAGGTCCTTTCCTGTTTTAGCATGACAATGCCCCCGTGCACAAAGCGAGGTACATACAGGAATGGTTTGTCAAGATCGGTGTGGAAGAACTTTACTGGCCTGCACAGAGCCCTGACCTCAACCCCATCAAACACCTTTGGGATGAATTGGAACGCCGACTGCGAGCCAGGCCTAATCGCCCGACCTCACTAATGCTCTTGTGGCTGAATAGATGCAAGTCCCTGCAGCAATGTTCCAACATCTAGTGGAAAGCATTCCCAGAAGAGTGGAGGCTGTTATAGCTGCAAAGCGGGGACCAAATCCATATTAATGCCCATGATTTTGGAATGAGATGTTCGACAAGCTGGTGTCCACATAGTTTTGGTCATGCAGTGTGTGTGTGTACAGTATATTGCCTAGTTGTGTAGATATATTGAATTTTGTATGTGCCATTCTGCATTTCAAGTGATGAACCTACGAATGTTTTCCAGTGGAACCAGACCCTCCAATAGCGCTGAACTGGACCCTGCTGAATGTGGGTCTAACCGGGAGCCACTTTGACATCATGGTGAGCTGGGAGCCGCCACACTCTGCAGACGTGTCGATGGGCTGGATGACGCTACAATACGAGGTGCAGTACCGTGAGGTCAATTCAACACTGTGGAGGATGGTGAGTCTACACCCTAGCAGTTAGCTGACTAGTGGTGGCTATTCTGCATGATACATTTGCGAGACATTCTACTGCACTGATGGATAAAGTAACACAAGCATTTCACTGCACCTGCCAGAAGACCTGCAAATCTGTGTATGCAACCAATTAACTTTGATTTGATTACCCTTCCATGAGGACTCTGACTCTTTTGGTCAAACTGTTGCAGATCTCACCATTGTGTAATTTCAGAATCTTTACATTGGGCTTTATTCAATCCGTATCGAGGAAGTTCAGCATTACAGCATGGTTTAAATTCCCGCGTTAGCGGAGACTGCATTCACGGTAAACAGTGTATATTGTCAGCTAAATCGTAAATGACCTTACCATTTCTATCACGCAATCTGCAACGCTTCAGCGACACATTGAATAGATTCCTAAATGTAGTTTTCAGTGCTCATATACACCTTCATCTGGCCAGACCTGCTAAGACTGCTGTCCATGTAATTTTGACATGACCAAGTTTTACTGCATTATTTTAAAAGTACCTAATAATCAAAAGTCTTATGCCTCCTTCTCCCACATTGTGATTTAGAACAGACAGCCTCTTTCCCACTCTGTTCTCTCATTCTCCCTCTTTCACGTTATCGCCCTCCATGCAAGGGAACAGGATTCTAATCTTGGGGGTAATCTACCAAAGTGACATACCAGAGGCTCTACTGCTTTTGTTGATTCAGGTCCTTATATGGATGAAACCTGCAGGTGTACGTTGTCTCGCCTGCTGTGTGGGTGCTATTCACCAACTTACTGGTGTGAAACCTCTCTGTTTTGACTGCACCCCCCAGGTGGACCTTGAGAAGGGGATGCAGCGATCGCTGTACGGGCTGCGCACCAACACAGATCACGAGGTCAGGGTGAGGTGCAAGACGCTGGCATCCCGTAACTTTGGGGAATTCAGCGACTCCATAGTCATACACATCCCCACTAAAGGTACTGACATGCATAGTTTTTATATACTGTCATATAAAATGTAACATGTTATAACATATATGATGTCTCTGTTTTGAATCATATTAATTGCCTTCTATATATGTGTGCTCAGAGTCCCGATTTCCAGTTACTGTCCTGCTTGTCTTTGCTGCCTTGGGTTTAGCAGTCATCCTAATACTGCTCATCTATTCCCAGCAACAGAAGTAAGATATTTACTGTTGCCTGTTACTCTGTCTTAAAATAATATGTTCAACCTCTTCAGATAAATATAAAGTCTTATGCAACATGTGTGCCTGTTAATAAGTATTCCTATACCTTTCTTCAAGGTTGATGATGATTCTCCTGCCTCCAATTCCTGGTCCCAAAATCAAAGGAATCGACCCTGAGCTCTTCAAGGTATTAATTTGATACAATTTTAAAAAGCGGGGAGACAATGTGAAGTACCAGCGAGGTTGTAATAAATGTATGTTTCTCCTTTAAACTAACTCTGAGGTATTATCTGTCGTTGTCCATAGAAAGGTAAGTTGGCTGAGCTGACCTCCATCCTGGGCGGCCACCCTGACCTGAGGCCAGAGCTGTACTGTGAAGACCCCTGGGTGGAGTTCATCGAGCTGGACATGGAGGAGCCCAACGACAGGCTGACTGAGCTGGACACACAGTGCTTGATGGACCGCTCGCCCTCCTCAGACTGTCCCCCTCTCACCATTGGCTTCGGAGATGACGACTCTGGCCGGGCCAGCTGCTGTGACCCTGATCTGCCTGAACCAGAGGCCTTCCCCTTCCATCTCCTCCTCTCCAACACCAGCCCCAGCCTGGAGCCCTCTGGTGCCAGCACTGAGGCCAGCTCCCCAGTCCAGACCCCCACCACAGGGAAGACTCTCTGGGCTGTCCCTGGCAGGGAGGACCTCTACACCCAAGTGAGCGAGGTGAGACCCACTGGCGAAGTGCTGCTGATGCCTGAGGAGCAGAGCAAGGTTGAGAAGAATGCAGAGGAGAAGGCTGAGGAGAGAAAGGAGAAAGAGAAGCCGAGGAAGGAGTTTCAGCTGCTGGTGGTGAATGCTGACGGGGGAGGTTACACCACAGAGTTAGATGCTGGGAAGATGAGTGCCAAACTCCCCACTGGGAGAGGCAGCCAGCCTGCTCGAACAGAGGATAGTAGTCTTGTGCAGGGACAGCCCTTTGGGGAGTACCAGAGCCTGTACTTTGAGGCTGAAATTCCCCCCATCCCACCTGCCTCTCCCGTCTCCCCACTGCCCCCTGTCTCTGTCTACACCATGGTGGAGGGAGTGGACAGGCAGAACAGCCTCCTTCTGAAGCCCAGCCCCCCACCTGCACCCCAGCCAGCCCTAACCAAGCTGCCCCTTCCTACACCTACACCAGAGGGATACCTGACCCCTGACCTACTAGGCAATATTACACCATAACTCAGAGGTGTAGAGACTATGCTATTACACACAGATCAGAGGTGGCATTGGAATTCAGTGACTATAAATCAAAGAGTAGGGTGCCAAATGTTATACCTCCAAAAATGAGGGGGGTTCCCCTGCCTGCCCCACCTCTTATCCTTCCTTCTCCCAACATGACCGCTACAGACATTTTGAGGTTTGGTAAGAAGGATGGGGAGGTCAGGAGAGGGGTCTGTTCTTCAAGGTCTGAACTGATGTGCCACACCTGTCTGCTAACACCTTAACTGAGAAAACAAAGGATATAGAAGGCGAAGGGATTATGGTCTCTCATAGGAGCTGGCCGTATGAAATATCTTAACATATTACTAATATTTTTGAAGAACATTATCTATAAGTGACTTTAATTGCCAGCACAAGATACAGATAGTTAACTTAGTGGTGTTGTTGATAATGTTGTTTACAGATCGGAATATTGTCAAAAGGGAAACATTTGGTGAACAAGTGGGAATACACCATCTGTGTTCTGCTGATTGACTGTGGCTTCTCAACCAGTCTATAAGAGTAGGTCATTGTGTTGTTTTTCCATATATACACAAATGTGTTTATCAAAAAATTATATCTTTTTTCTGCTTACTATGATGTACGCTTACAAAAAGGGGACTATCAAATGAGTGTCAGATGATCCTTCTGCGGAACTGATAATGGTAATGGTTCCTTACTGTACAGCTTATAAGGTTATAAATAAACATCTTTCACATTTAAACTGTACTGATTCCATTCATTTGATGTAGTACTGATGCTTTGAGTTGTAGCTATTGGACTAGGCTCCATTTGATTTCACAGCGTCAACAAATACCGATCGATTGGTGGATATCTTCTGATTGCACTCACCTGCAACACTGACCCCATTGCATGCGCAGACATGAGTTCCCACCATTGCTTAAAACTGATGTATGAACTTGATAGGTAGCTTAGCATATTGGAGAATAAAATAATGTTTCTCTCTTTTCTGAACAGCCCCATTTTGAAGCTAGAGATGAAGTTTACAGCAGTAAGTCTGGATAAGTTTATTGATAATTTCGCTCTTCTGGAACCGGTAACTTTAACCAGAAGCAGGCGAAGCTAGTGCATCAATTAACTTAGCTAGCTATTAGCTAACTAACGTTAACTGTTAAGATATCCTGGTCATAGTAGGCTATGTTGAACTCACCTTTTAACGTTTGAATCTATGATCCGTAGCATTTAAATGGATTTTAAAGGAGCCACTGTTGATGATTCGTTACTTGAGAAATGAGACCAAGTTAAGACGCTGGACAGGGTGGATCGGTATATAGTAAGACAGTTTATTCGGATGTAAAGATATCTGAGCATAACGTGCACGGACTCGTTCATTTAGCTCAGAAGGAACTAGCCGAAGGGAGTCCCTAAACAGAGCGTGCATTAGGTTTTATACACAATATGAAGTTGGTTGATTCTGGTAGTTCTGCTCTTCTGACTGGTCGGTGAAGAGTTGGAGGCGGGCCTGGCTCTAGCCAGAACAGGGGGCCCATTCCGTGTGGGCACAGCAGAGTCCTCTGCTCTTGGCACCCGACCAGTAGGAGAGGGGGTGAGGTGGGTGTGTTCATCGGATGAAATGTATGTGTGTCAAAGACAGTGAAATAAGGGGAACTGGGGTTAAGGGTTTCCTGATTAGAGGGAGTGTGTGCAATGACTTGAGTCAATCAGATGAGTTTTGGAGTTCTATGTTTTGTGCGATTAGAATCTGCTAGGACTAGAATGCTCTTTGTGTTATTGGGAACTGTGTTTTGAGCAACAGCAGTTTCATGTCTAGTCATGGGTGTGTTGTGCAAGTGTTAATCATATGGTTGCAGGCAGGCTCTTAACCTGTCTCACTCCCCCGTTCCGCTAGCGGGAACTCTCCCACTTCCACTGAAAAGGCAGAGCGCGAAATTCAAAAAAATGTTTTTAAATATTTAACTTTCACACATTAACAAGTCCAATACAGCATATGAAAGGTACACATCTTGTGAATCAAGCCAACATGTCCGATTTTTTAAATGTTTTACAGGGAAGACAAAATATGTAAATCTATTAGCTAACCACGTCAGCAAAAGAGAGCACTTTTCTAACTCCATCAGTTTTTTACTCCGTCACTAGCTATCACTAATTCGACCACAATAAAGATATATATAGCCACTAACCAAGAAACAACTTCATAAGATGACAGTCTGATAACATATTTATTGTATAGCAATGTTTTTTTTTGAAAAATGTGCATATTTATGGTATAAATCATAAATTACATTTCAGCTTACAATCAGAAATTGCCACCGAAAGCAGCCATAACATTTACAGACAACCAACGTCAAATAACTAATTACTCATCATAAACATATCTGAGAATACATTACTGTGCAGCAATTGAAAGACAGGATTCTTGTGTTCCAGACAATATTTCAGATTATTAAATGTTTTATAGCGAAAACAAAATGTAGCGCTAAATTAGCATAGCACGCCAGCCAGAACCAGCTGGGCGCCCACGACCAGTTCACATGCCCGACCGATATATGAAATAACATTATAAATTGGGTCTTACTTTGCTGATCTTCATCAGAATGTTGATCAAGATGTCCTTATCCAGATGAGTCGTTCATTCCATTCAGAATGGTACCTTTCCCACTTTCATTTAGCATGGGTACTAGTCGAGTGGCACGGATCTCTCCAAGTAAACAAAGTCACACAACGGAAACACGGCAAAACTCCCGAAAAAATTCAAATAATCTTGATTAAACTATATTGAAAAAACATACATTACGATGATATGCGTCTCATTTATCAAATCAAATCCGAGCCGGAGATAGTTGACATCCGAAACGGCAAGCAAAACAAAACACAATCTCTCTTCTAAGTCGCGCGCTTCAGACTTCCGGAAATGGACGGGCACGTCAAAGAAATAGGTCTTATTTCACGTCAGAACAAGATAAACACAAAATTTCTCCCTCTGACGTCCTCTTGACACCCAGAGGAAGGCGTATGAGGTGTGTTTCGGGTCATAGGTGGCATGACCATGTATAGGCAGAGCGTTGAAGCGAGCATAGACATCTTGCATTCTACTTCCTGTTCAGGGAAAGTGCTGCCAAATGACTTCTGTTCCACTCAGAGAAAAAATTCAAACGTTTTTAGAAACTAGAGGTTGTTTTCTATCCAATAGTAATAAAAATATGCATATTGTACTAGCAAGAATTGAGTACGAGGCCGTTTAAAAATCATACGATTTTCACCAAAAGTGAAAATAGCACCCCTGGTCCCCAACAGGTTTTAAGCAGCCCATGGGCACTAAAGTCACCAAATGATGCTCAATATATGTGCTTGATATATGAGCTATGCATATGAATATATGCATATATGACAAATATATATGACACCACCCATCAGGATTGTGTTATCTTTAGTGATAGAGGGAGAGAGACCGGTCATGAGCAGATGAGCTTCCACATTTTTCAGCATGTTTTAATTTTTTTCTATCTAGAGTTAGACAAACTTGGATTTTTTGTCAGGGACATATACAAGATACTACTCTAAACAAAACTCCAAACATACAACCTGATTTTGGATGGAATTACCTGAACGCTTCCTACACCCAAGGATTATTATTCCCAAACTATACAGCAAATGCTCTCTCAAACAAACAGAAACCTGAAAACACCATCCAACCTGGAACTGAGTAAGTAATGCTTAGTCGGAAGCTATTTTTTACTTTCAAAAGCCAGAAGAAAATTGCATTACAATGATATATATTACTTTATAAGAATGAATGCTAAGGCTACCAAGCTTGCTAGGAAAAAGAGATACAATTTCAATTAGCACTGACGTGTGAAACGAGAGGTGTCAGAGCCCCAACCAAATGGAGAGGCCTTAGAAGCACCCTCCTGCTGTTCAGAGGTAATTCAAATACAGTACCCTCTGTATGTAAAGAATAAAATAAAAATATATACTTTTTGCTGACTATTATAAAAATGGGAACATAAGCAACATTATCTTCCACACAGACCATCCCCTGGCTTGGCACAGTGCTATATTAACACACTACCCCTCTGATAAGAGGGGGGGGGGTGTTACCGATGGGTGGAAATTTAGGATACTAGACAACGAGGACTCTGAATCTGCTAATATACATCTCTATAAGTCTGGAACAGTATTAGTACAGGGCAACCGCAAACAGTTTCAGCTGGACTTTCACCTAATCAAAGAAATAGCTCAGCAGGAGAAGCTCTCCCTTGAGAAAGATACACCCCCCCCCCCCCGAGCGGGTCAGACCAGACCTCTTCATTACATAACCCCACAGATGAGCAACCCCAAGCAGTAAGTCAACCTCCCAGCACAGAATACTACTCCCTCATTGAAATGAGGGATAAATTCACCCAGCTGGGGGAAGGCAGGTGGAGCTGGAACAGCAGGTGATTACACTCCAATCAGCACAGACCCAAACAACAGTTCAGCACAACAACACCCCCTTAACTAGACCTGGAGAGCTAGAGGTGGAGAGGACATATCTGCACTCTGGACTGTAGTGAGACAACATCTACAGGAGAAAGAGCAGGAGCAGGAGAAGAACAGAGCACTAGAGGAAAGGATCAGACTGCTGGAGGAGAGGGGGATGGCGTGTGACAGAGAACAACCCATTAGAGAGGTGGCCACCCCCGTAGAGAAGCCAGCAGAACAGCCCACCTCAGCTCCCGACAAGTCTCGACACCACTGCAGAACAGTCCACCCCAGACCCACCCCCCCAGTCAGCCCCCCACATACCCCCCCCCACCCCCCCCCCCCCCCCCCCCCCACGCCCACTAAGGACATACACAAGACACAGATTGTACTCATTATGGAGTCAAACAGAAAATATATACAAGAAAATAACTTTTTACCAAACAGTGTCCAAACACCCAGCGCGCCCTAGACCTGCTGTTTGAGGACCAACTATTGTCACCCACCCACATAATAATACACACAGGCACAAATGACCTGAGAGCACAGCAGGAAAGGGTGGGCACAGCACTCGAGGTGATTGAAAAAGCTTCTAATACTTTCTCCAACACACAAGTGGTTATCTCCACCTTGCTACCACAAAAATGCTTCCACCCTGCTACCATACAGCAGGTAAACGCAAGTATTTCCCGTGAGTGTGTCTCAAAACCAAATGTTTACCTGGCCCACCACTCAACCCTGGACTTGAACAGCCTTTATGACCAGGTCCACCTATACAAGGCAGCAGTGCCCACCTTCGCCCGGGCGCTAAAGGACATCGCTCTCAAATGCAGCCCCAACACTTCACAGAGGAGCAACAAGGCCCCCGGACCTACACATAGAGGACCCACGCCGAGAGGACCTACATCCAGACCACAACACCACCAGCCACATCCACACCCCCACCCCAATCAATCAACACCCCCCCCCAAGTCAACCATGCCCACACCCCATTTAGGCCCCCTCAGATCAGACCTATGCCCCTCCACTCCCGCAAAGAGGGCGTCAACATGGAAGTCACACATATACGCCCAGGCCGTGAGCAGGCAAACAGGCCCAAGCCCCACTCTTACACTAGCCCAAGCCAATGGCATGTACCAGATGCTCAGAAGGCTGTGCTCACACTTACTGGCCTGAGGCCAAACCACATGACCTACAACATTGGACACTTTATGGAACACAAAGCCTTCATTATCTCATCCTGGAATATCCAAGGCCTGAGGTCATCTGCCTTTGGCCTAAAGAGCAGGAACCTGGACTTCACCAAAGAAATCGGAAATACTGACATTGTCATTCTACAGGAAACATGGTATAGAGGAGATGGACCCACTGGTTGCACTCTAGGGTACAGAGGGCTGGTACTCCCATCCACAAAACTACCAGGTGTGAAACAGGGAAGGGACTCAGGGAGTATGCTAATTTGTTATAGAGCAGACCTAACTCACAATATTAAATTAATCAAAACAGGGACATTTTACATTTGGCTAGAAATTCAAAAGGAAATGATCTTAACAGAGAAAAATGTCCACTTGTGTGCTACCTATATCCCTCTACTAGAATCCCCATACTTAATGAAGACAGCTTCTCCATCCTGGAGGGGGAAATCAGGCATTTCCAGGCCCAGGGACATGTACAAGTCTGTGGCGACCTAAATGTCAGAACCGGACAAGAAACTGACACCCTCAGTACAAGGGGGACAAACACCTGCCTGGAGGTGACAGCATTCCCTCCCCCATATGCCCCCCTAGGCACAACTATGACAACATAACCAACAAAAAATGGGTCACAACTCCTGCAGCTCTGTCGCACGCTGGGTATGTACAGTTGAAGTCGGAAGTTTACATACACTTAGGTTGGAGTCATTAAAACTCATTTTTCAACCACTCCACAAATTTCTTGTTAACAAACTATAGTTTTGGCGGTTAGTCGGTTAGGACATCTACTTTGTGTATGACACAAATTTTTCCAACAATTGTTTACAGATTATTTCACTTATAATTCACTGAATCACAATTCCAGTGGTCAGAGGTTTACATACACTAAGTTGACTGCCTTTAAACAGCTTGGAAAATTCCAGAAAATTATGTTATGGCTTTAGAAGCTTCTGATAGGCTAATTGACATAATTTGAGTCAATTGGAGGTGTACCTGTGGATGTATTTCAAGGCCTACCTTCAAACTCAGTGCCTCTTTGCTTGACATGGGAAAATCAAAAGAAATCAGCCAAGACCTCAGAAAAAGAATTGTAGACCTCCACAAGTCTGGTTCATCCTTGGGAGCAATTTCCAAAAGCCTGAATGTACCACGTTCATCTGTACAAACAATAGTGCGCAAGTATACACATCATGGAACCACGCAGCCGTCAAACCGCTCAGAAAGGAGACATGTTCTGTCTCCTAGAGATGAACGTACTTTGGTGCGAAAAGTGCAAATCAATCCCAGAACAACAGCAAAGGATCTTGTGAAAATGCTGGAGGAAACAGGTCCAAAAGTATCTATATCCACAGTAAAACGAGTCCTATATCGACATAACCTGAAAGGCTGCTCAGCAAGGAAGAAGCCACTGCTACAAAACCGCCATTAAAAAGACTGACTACAGTTTGCAACTGCACATGGGGACAAAGATGGTACTTTTTGGGGAAATGTCCTCTGGTCTGATGAAACAAAAATAGAACTGTTTGGCCATAATGACCATCATTATGTTTGGAGGAAAAAAAGGACAGGCTTGCAAGCCGAAGAACACCGTCCTAACTGTGAAGCACGGGGGTGGCAGCATCATGTTGTGAAGGGTGCTTTGCTGCAGGAGGGACTGGTGCACTTCACAAAATAGATGGCATCATGAGGAAAGAAAAATATGGCGATATATTGAAGCAACATCTCAAGACATCAGTCAGGAAGTTAAAGCTTGGTCGCAAATGGGTCTTCCAAATGGACAATGACCCCAAGCATACTTACAAAGTTGTGGCAAAATGGCTTAAGGACAACAAAGTCAAGGTATTGGAGTGGCCATCACAAAGCCCTGACCTCAATCCTATAGAAAATTTGTGGGCAGAACTGAAAAAGCGTGTGCGAGCAAGGATGCCTACAAACCTGACTCAGTTACACCAGCTGTCAGGAGGAATGAGCCAAAGTTCACCCAACTTATTGTGGGAAGCTTGTGG
Source organism: Salvelinus sp. IW2-2015 (assembly GCF_002910315.2). Lineage (NCBI taxonomy): Eukaryota > Metazoa > Chordata > Actinopteri > Salmoniformes > Salmonidae > Salvelinus > Salvelinus sp. IW2-2015. The sequence continues at coordinate 17,256,426 of NC_036844.1, forward strand.
AAGGCTACCCGAAACGTATGACCCAAGTTAAACAATTTATAGGCATGCTATCAAATACTAATTGAGTGTATGTAAACTTCTGACCCACTGGGAATGTGATAAATAAAAGCTGAAATACATTTTTCTCTATTATTCTGACATTTCACATTCTTCAAATAAAGTGGTGATCCTAACTGGATTTTTAATTTTTACTTGGATTAAGTGTCAGGAATTGTGAAAAACTGAGTTTAAATGTATTTGGCTAAGGTGTATGTAAACTTCCGACTTCAACTGTAAATAGTTCATGGTAGGTTTCGAAGGGACTCCTATGGTAGGTACACCTATAGCTAATCTCTTGGCAGTAGTACTGTAGACTACTTTATCACTGACCTCAACCCAGAGTCTCTCAGAGCGTTCATAGTCAGCCCACTGACACCCCTATCAGATCACAGCAAAATCACAGTCTACTTGAACAGAGCAATACTCAATCATGAGGCATCAAAGCTAAAGGAACTGAGTAATATTAAGAAATGCTATAGATGGAAGAATGTAGTGTGGAAACCTACCAAAAAACAATTAGGCCACAACAAATTCAATCCCTTTTAGACAACTTCCTGGACAAAACGTTTCACTGTAATAGTGAAGGTTTAAACTTGGCATTAGTAAATCTAAACAGTATATTTGACCTCTCAGCTTCCCTATCAAATCGAAGAAATTCAAACAGAAAACCCAAGAAAATTAACAACAATGACAAATGGTTTCATGAAAAATGCAAAAACCTAAGAAAGAAATTAAGAAACCTGTCCAACCAAAAACATAGAGACCCAGAGTCTTCGCCTTCACTATGGTGAATCACTGAAACAATACAGAAATACACTACGGGAAAAGATAGAACAGCATGTCAGAAATCAGCTCAATGTAATTGAAGAATCCATAGACTTTAACCACTTCTGGGAAAATTGGAAAACACTAAACATACAACAACATGAAGCGTTATCTATCCAAAATGGAGATGTATGGGTAAACCACTTCTCCAATCTTTTTGGCTCTATTACCATGAACAAACAGCAAAAACATATGCATGATCAAATACAAATCTTAGAATCAACTATTAAAGACTACCAGAACCCACTGGATTCTCCAATTACCTTGAATGAACTACAGGACAAAATAAAAACCCTCCAACCCAAAAAGGCCTGTGGTGTTGACAGTATCCTCAATGAAATTATAAAATATACAGACAACAAATTCCAATTGGCTATACTTAAACTCTTTAACATCGTCCTTACATCTGGAATCTTCCCCAATATTTGGAACCAAGGACTGATCACCCCAATCCACAAAAGTGGAGACAAATCTGACCCCAATAACTACCGTGGGATATGTGTCAACAGCAATCTTGGAAAAATCATCTGCATTATCATTAACAGTACACTTGTACATTTCCTCAGTGAAAACAATGTACTGAGCAAATGTCAAATTGGCTTTTAACCAAATTATTGTACGACAGACCTCATATTCACTGGCACACCCTAACTGACAAACAAACAAAACAAACAAAACAAAACAAAGGCAGTCTTCTCATGCTTTGTTGATTTCAAAAAAGCCTTCAACTCAATTTGGCATGCGAGTCTGGTATACAAATTGATGGAAAGAGGTGTTGGGGGAAAAACATACGACATTATAAAATCCATGTCCACAAACAACAAGTCTGCGGTAAAAAAAAATTCACAGGGCTGTGGGGTGAGACAGGGATGCAGCTTAAGCCACACCCTCTTCAACATATATATCAACGAATTGGCAAGGGCACTAGAACAGTCTGCAGCCCCCGGCCTCACCCTACTAGAATCTGAAGTCTAATGTCTACTGTTTGCTGATGATCTGGTGCTTCTGTCACCAACCAATTAGGGCCTACAGCAGCACCTAGATCTTCTGCACAGATTCTGCCAGACCTGGGTGCTGACAGTAAACCTTAGTAAGACCAAAATAATGGTGTTCCAAAAAAGGTCCAGTCGCCAGGACCACAAATACAAATTACATCTAGACACCGTTGCCCTAGAGCACACAAAAAACGATACATACCTTGGCCTAAACATCAGCGCCACATGTAACTTCCACAAAGCTGCAAACGATCTGAGAGACAAGGCAAGAAGGGCCATCTATGCCATCAAAAGGAACATAAAATTCGACATACCAATAAGGATCTGGCTAAAAATACTTGAATCAGTTATAGAACCCATTTCCCTTTATGGTTGTGAGTTCTGGGGTCCGCTCACCAACCAATAATTCACAAAATGGGACAAACACCAAATTGAGACTGCATGCAGAATTCTGCAACAATATCCCCAGTGTACAATGTAAAACACCAAATAATGCATGCAGAGCAGAATTAGGCCGATACCCTCTAATTATCAAAATCCAGAAAATACCATTAAATTAAACCACTTAAAAGGAAGCAATTCCCAAACCTTCCACAACAAAGCCATCACTTACTGGTCCTGGGGCTCTGTTCACAAACACGAACATACCCCACAGAGCCCCAGGACAGCAACACAATTAGACACAACCAAATCATAAGAAAACTAAAATATGATTACTTGACACATTGGAAATAATGATCAAAAACAGAGCAAACTAGAATGTTATTTGGCCCTAAACAGAGAGTACACAGTGGCAGAATACCTGACCACGGTGACTCGCCCAAACTTAAGGAAAGCTTTGACTATGTACAGACTCAGTGAGCATAGCCTTGCTATTGAGAAAAGCCGCCGTAGGCAGCCCTGGCTCTCAAGAGAAGACAGGCTGTGTGCACACTGCCCACAAAATGGTGGAAACTGAGCTGCACTTCCTAACCTCCTGCCAAATGTATGACCATATTAGAGACACATATTTCCCTCAGATTACACAGATCCACAAAGAATTCGAAAACAAACCCAATTTTGAAAAACTCCCATATCTACTGGGTGAAATACCACAGTGTGCCATCACAGCAGCAAGATTTGTGACCTGTTGCCACAAGAAAAGGGCAACCAGTGAAGAACAAACACCATTTTAAATACAGCCCATATTTATGTTTATTTATTTAACATTTGCACCTCGTTACAACACTGTATATATACATAATATGACATTTGACATGTCTTTATTCCTTTGGAACTTCTGTGAGTGTAATGTTTACTGTTCATTTTTATAGTTTATTTCACTTTTGTTTATTATCTACTTCACCTGCTTTGGCAATGTTAACATATGTTTCCCATGCCAATAACGCCCCTTGAATTGAATTGATAGCTCTTTGGTCTGGTGTGAATAGTCAACAAAGTGACCAATACTAGAATGTTGGTATTTACATTAGTACTTGGAACTTTTACTAAAGTCCAGTTCCAATCAAACATGAACTTGTATTGCAGCTGTCCTTCTCAAAGTAAGGTAAATAGGCCTCAATGATAAACGATATTTTAAAAGCGATATTTAAAGTCTGTGTCTCCCTCTGGTGGTACTGTAATGTAACATCAGTCCACCTGAAGATGTCCTGCAGAGAGAGATGAGACGTGAGGGGACTAGAGCAGCAGTGTGAGCTGAGGGAATAGTCTCCTCTGTTAGATACAGTACTTCATCTATTGTCTAATTCTAAGCTGTTTTGAAAAGGTTGGAATAAAATTAAATGGTAACACTCTGCTTTTCAGCTTTTAATTATCCTCTGTAAGATAGTGTCAGATCTGAAAAAGCAGTGTGAGAGGACAGTAGAGGTGAGGGCAGAAGGATTAAATTAACTGACTCGAACAATTATATTCTTGCATAATTAAATAGTTTGGATTCAAAATTGACATGACAAAACAGAGAAACAAAATGTGTTGCCACTGCTTCCCCCTTGTGGGCAGGAGGGGTAGGCTGAGGTTCAGAGGCTGGTGGCAGAGATTGTAGCTGTGGGACAGAGATATCAGAGGGAGCTCGAGATTGTGACAGCAGCACAGGAGAGAGGTGGAATGCGCTCACAGAGCAAACATAAGCACATATTACACAAACACACTGAGTGACTGATAGTGATCCTCATTCCTGCTCATGGAGAGCTGCTGTGTTTCATGTTTGTATCCCATCTTAGTGCAACCACCCAATTCAATTTATACTCAACACACCTTGATATGCTGAAGCAAGTGTTTCATCATTGTGTACGTGTAGGTATGTACGGCAGGACCAAATTGGAAAAATAGATAGGAGCAAGCCCATGTAATGCTTTGTAGATTAGCAGTAGAATCTTGAAATCAGCCCTAGCCTTAACAGGAACCTACCAGGTACAAGCCTAATTGGTTGTAACCATGGTCACCCTCTTAGATATCATCCTGACCAGCCTGCCCTTTAAATACACCTCTGATGTCTTCAACCAGGATCTCAGCGATCAGTGCCTCGTTGCGTGCGTCCGTAATGGGTCCGCGATCAAACTACCACCCCTCATCACTGTCAAATACTCCCTAAAACACTTCAGCGAGCAGGCCTTTCTAATCGACATAAGAGCACCCCCTCCCCACTGCACTGGGGCTAGGAGACACTGTCACAACCGATAATTTCAATAAACATTTTTCTATGGCTGGCCATGCTTTCCAACTGGCTACCCCCACCCCGGCCAACAGCTCTGCACCCCC
>NC_036844.1:17261063-17297895 GCF_002910315.2 Salvelinus sp. IW2-2015
CTTCTCCTTCACCCAAATCCAGACAGCTGATATTCTGAAATAGCTCAAAATCTGAATCCCTACAAATCAGCTGGGCTAGACAATCTGGACCCTCTCTTTCTAAAATGATTCGCCGAAATTGTTGCAACCCCTATTACTAGCCTATTCAACATCTCTTTCGTATCGTCTGAGATCCCCAAAGATTGGAAAGCTGCCGTGGTGATCCTATTCAAAGGGGGTGACACTCTAGACCCAAACTGTTATAGACCTATATCCATCCTGCCCTGCCTTTCTAAAATCTTCGAAAGCCAAGTTAATAAACAGATCACCGACCATTTTGAATCCCACCGTACCTTCTCCACGATGCAATCTTGTTTCCGAGCTGGTCATGGATTCACCTCAGCCACTCTCAAGGTCCTAAACGATATCATAACCGCCATCGATAAAAGACAGTACTGTGCAGCCATCTTCATCGACCTGGCCAAGGCTTTCTACAATGGCAATCACCACATTCTTATCGGCAGACTCAATAGCCTTCGTTTCTCAAATGACTGCCTCACCTGGTTCACCAACTACTTCTCAGACAGAGTTCAGTGTGTCAAATCGGAGGGCCTGTTGTCCGGACCTCTAGCAGTCTCTATGGGGGTACCATAGGGTTCAATTCTCGGGCCGACTCTTTTCTCTGTATACATCAATGATGTCGCTCTAGCTGCTGGTGATTCTCTGATCCACCTCTATGCAGACGACACCATTCTGTATACATCTGGTCCTTCTTTGGACACGGTGTTAACAAACCTCCAAACTAGCTTCAATGCCATACAACACTCTTTCCGTGGCCTCCAACTGCTTTTAAACCCTAGTAAAACCAAATGCATGCTCTTCAACCGATTGCTGCCCGCACCCGCCTGTCCGACTAGCATCACTACTCTGGACGATTCTGACCTAGAATATGTGGACAACTACAAATACCTAGGTATCTGGTTAGACTGTAAACTCTCCTTCCAGACTCACATTAAGCATATACAATCCAAAATGAAATCTAGAATCTGCTTCCTTTTTCACAACAAAGCCTCCTTCACTCCTTCATGCTGCCAAACATACCCTCGTAAAACTGACTGTCCTACCAATCCTTGACTTCGGCGATGTCATTTTCCATATAGCCTCCAACACTCTACTCAGCAAATTGGATGCAGTCTATCACAGTGCCATCCGTTTTGTCACCAAAGCCCCATATACTACCCACCACTGCGACCTGTATGCTCTTGTTGGCTGGCCCTCGCTACATATCGTCGCCAAACCCACTGGCTCCAGGTCATCTTTAAGTCTTTGCTAGGTAAAGCCCCGCCTTATCTCAGCTCACTGGTCACCATAGCAACACCCACTTGTGCGCGCTCCAGCAGGTATATTTTACTGGTCATCCCCAAAGCCAACACTTACTTTGGCTGCTTTTCCTTCCAGTTCTCTGCTGCCAATGACTGGAACGAACTGAAAAGAATCACTGAATCTGGAGACTTGTATCTCCCTCTCTAACTTTAAGCATCAGCTGTCAGAGCAGCTTACTGATCACTGTACCTGTACACAGCCAATCTGTAAATAGCACACCCAACTACCTCATCCCCATATTGTTATTTATCTTCTTTCTATTTTGCACCCCAGTATCTCTACTTGCACATCTATCACTCCAGTGTTAATGCTAAATTGTAATTATTTCGACCTCTATGGCCTATTTATTGCCTTAAGGGAGTTATCTTCTACATTTGCACACACTATACATAGATTTTTCTATTGTGTTTTTGACTGTACGTTTGTTTATGTGTAACTCTGTGTTGTTGTTTTTGTCACACTGCTTTGCTTTATCTTGGCCAGGTCGCAGTTGTAAATGAGAACTTGTTCTCAACTGGCCTACCTGGTTAAATAAAGTTGAAATAATAAATAAAACACAGGAAGCCAGTGTAGAGAGGCTAGCACTGGAGTAATACGATACATTTTTGGGGGTTTTAGTCTAGATTCTAGCAGCTGTGTTTAGCACTAACTGAAGTTTATTTAGGGCTTTATCCAGATAGCCCGGAAAGTAGAGCATTGCGGTAGTCTAATCTAAGTGACAAAGGCATGGATACATTTTTCTGCTTCATTTTTGGACAGAAAGTTTCAGATTTTTTCAATGTTATGTAAAAAAAAAAAAAGGTAAAAATAATTAATACATAAATAAATAAAGAAATACGTTTTTTTTCTTTCTCTGAGGTCTTGGCTGATTTCTTTGGATTTTCCCATGATGTCAAGCAAAGAGGCACTGAGTTTGAAGGTAGGCCTTGAAATACATCCACAGGTACACCTCCTATCAGAAGCTTCTAAAGCCATGACATCATTTTCTGGAATTTTCCAAGCTGTTTAAAGGCACAGTCAACTTAGTGTATGTAAACTTCTGACCCACTGGAATTGTGATACAGTGAATTATAAGTTAAATAATCTGTCTGTAAACAATTGTTGGAAAAATTACTTGTGTCATGCACAAAGTAGATGTCCTTACCGAATTGCCAAAACTATAGTTTGTCAACAAGAAATTTGTGGAGTGGTTGAAAAACAAGTTTTAATGACTCCAACCTAAGTGTATGTAAACTTCCGACTTCAACTGTATAGTAGGTAGGCTAGCTTGTAGTCACAATAATTTACTTCTGTTTTTTGCTGGCAGGATAGTGCAAAGGTACATCTGGTTTGATTTGCTGCTCTAGGTAAAGATATGCATGGCTGAGTTTGATGGACAGATCAATACTAACACTGTTTCTTCTGCTGTCAGTTTGGTGCTAAATTTACCAGAGGCATAAATATCATACCCCCCAAGAAATGAAACCTCCCCTGTTATTGTAACAGTGAGAGGTTAGGATGTCTTGGGGGTGTGGTATAAAATGCTAGCCTCCCCTGTTATTGTAACGGTGAGAGGCTAGGATGTCTTGGGGGTATGATATTGGTGCATCTGTAACTTTCTCACTCATCATTATTCACGATTCATTCAGGATTATCTGTAATCATGGTAGCATCCACATTCATGTAGAAGTGTTAGAAACATATTATATTCTTATTTACAATTAAAGTGACTCCAAAATGACACAATACATTATTTACCATTCATTTCTATCGGCCACAAAATAATCTGAAACACAACCAAAACAAACAGCAAATGCATTCCAAAAAATTGGGTCACAAGCTTGATGTAGTCATTGCGTGCTAGGAATATGAGACTAAATACTTCACTTTTTACTACTTTAATACACATATAAGTGAATTTGTCCCAATACTTTTGGTCCCTTAAAATGTGGATGAAAATACCCTGAAATTAAAGCTGACAGTCTGCACTTTAACCTCATAGTTATTGTATCATTTCAAATCCAAAACAACAACAAATGTGTCGCTGTCCCAATACTTTTGGAGCTCTCCGTAGCTTTAACTGTAGTACACACAAATGGAAGAGGTGTCCAACTGTAGAGAGTTCTACAGAATATGCAAGAGTGAAATTCATCTACAGTAGTGACTTTGTATGCTTTTGGTATAGTGTTCCTGCTGTTTACTTGACTGCAGTCATGTTGGTTTGTGAAAATGTTAAGATATTGTTGTGGAAATTCTTACACAGTACACTTGAAGTCAATCTTAAATGAGTCATTGTTTATTGTCAGCGCGCTGGAGAGGTTCCAACAAACTTAATGCAGCATAGTGAACGTCTGTTAGGAGCTCTAATGGGGCAGTCCTGTTTAGTTCTCTTATATACTGCAGACAAGGCATATTTACATGATTAATTAATCATTGACGTTTGCTTCATTCATGTGACCGACCAAGACTGAGTCATGCATGTGACAGACCAATACCTCACAAGGCTTCTTCTCTCTAAGCTGAGACCTTGAAACTGAGATATCCCTTTTTCTTAACAAGATTCTGGGTGTACTGCCAAATTGCGGACCCTGATAGTGAGGATTCGTTCAATCAGTCACTTGCATGAGCACAGAAAATGGTTATTAGAAGAAATGTATAAAATAGAAAAGCACCAACATTAAATTTTGCATCACAATATTTTCATGACGGCAGTGATATGAACGATCATTGTCTTCGAACTATATTTGAAAGTGGATTTGTTATTTGAGTTTAATTTCACAGAGAATGAGGGTTAAAAGTATCACAACAATTCTCATGAATTCATGCATTTATTTTAGAACAAGTAATCCTTTAATCAAATAATGGTCATTTCCTGCAGAAGAGTGTTGTCATTGCTGGAGTCTGCCGTCTACACTGCCAACCTTATGCCCTTTCTGGTGACTTATGGGGAACCGGCATGTGTGTTTTAACACGGGTCCTCTACTCAGGTAAACAAAGCCTGTATCTATTCAAGCCTTTAATCCAATAGATAGATGTCTGCCCCCCCCCCCCGCACCAGTCATCCCCAGAGAGAGAAAGGAAGCTAACTGTTCCTTTACGTAAGATACCAGGAAGACTCCCATATTCAAGGAATTAAGACGCTGTTCCCCCTCAGGCCAAGGCAATACGTCAATTATTGCGTATTGATTGACCTCATTAATTTGGATCACAAACAATAGTTAATCCTCTCCCTCATAGAGAGTTGAATAACATGTAGGGCGCCTTGGGTAGCAGGTACCCAGGTATGTAGGGGTTAAATTGAGATGGGTTAAGTAGTAGAACTGTTATGAACCTTGTTGCTTTTATGTAAAATAAATAAATGGCTAAATCCATGAACATCAAGCGTGTTATTTTCCAACGTAAAATAATGGAGCTTCACACAGGAAGGTGTGAAGGTGCTCCTACACAAAAAATGCTTTAGCACATAAAACGTATACCAGAAGACACAGTATTGATGTCACTTAACTACTTATCACTAGACTGCGAACAGATAGTATGAGTCCCATTGTATTTCTCTCTCGCACAAGGGCAAGTTCAGTACACCTGAAAATGAGGGGCTGCATTTGAGCAACTTGTTGTTGTTAGATTTACTGTAATCTCTTTATCTGTGGTGTGCTGTGTCTATGAAGGGAATAGGCCAAGCTAATCTCTCTCAGGGAACATTGAGTAACAGTGTTACATGACGTCTGGTCCTCCCCGTTGCTCACTGCAATCAACAGGTCAACCTTGTGTGGCATGGCAGGAAGCCCTTTGGTTGCATAGCACATGTGTTCTCTACAGTCAAGGCCAAAGGGTCCAAAAATGCACATTCCTTCACATTCCTAAAACCCTATGCAGTGCACTTACAGTGCTGTGAAAAAGTATTTGCCATTTTCACATTTTCTCTACTTTTTGCGTATTTTTGTTATCAGATGTTCAACCAAAACCTAATATTATATAAAAGGAACCTGAGTGAACAAATAACACAACAATTACATACTTATGTAATGTATTTCATAAACAAAGTTATGCAACACCCAATGGCCCTGTGTGGAAAGTAATTTACCCCTTACACTCAATAACTGGTTGTGCCACCATTAGCTGCAATGACTCCAACCAGACGCTTCCTGTAGTTGTTGATCCGTCTCTCACATCGCGGTGGAGGAGTTTTGGCCAACTCTTCCAGGCAGAACGGCTTTAACTCAGCAACATTTGTGGGTTTTCAAGCACCAACTGCTCATTTCAAGTCCTGCCACAACATCTCGATTGGAATTAGGTCTGAACATTCCAAAGCTTCAAATATGTTACCTTTTAACCATTTACATGTAGACTTGATTGTGTGTTTTGGATATTTTGTCTTGCTGCACTTCAGCTCACAGACTGATGGCCTGACATTTTCCTGTAGAATTATCTGATACAGAGCAGAATTCATGGTTCCTTCTATTAAGGCAAGTCGTCCATGTCCTGAGGCAGCAAAGCATCCCCAAACCATCACACTACCACCACGCTTGACCGATGGTATAAGGTTCTTACTGTGGAATGCAATGCTTGGTTTTTGTATTAGTCACATGCGCCGAATACAACAGATGTAGACCTTACAGGGAAATGCTTACTTACAAGCCCCTAACCAACAATGCAGTTTAAAAATATGAATAATAAATAGAAGGAACAAGTAATTAAACAGCAGCAGTAAAATATCAATAGCGAGACTATATACAGGGGGTACAGTACAGAGTCAATGTGCGGGTGCAACGGTTAGTCAAGGTTATTGCGCTAATATGTACATATACGTAGGTAGAATTAGAGTTATTAAAGTGACTATGCATAGATAATAACAGAGAGTAGCAGCGTAGAAGGAGGGGGCCATACAAATAGTATGGGTAGCCATTTGATTAGCTGTTGAGGAGTCTTATGGCTTGGGGGTTGAAGCTGTTTAGAAGCCTCTTGGACCTAGACTTGCCACTCCGGGACCGCTTGTCGTGTGGTAGCAGAGAGAATAGTCTATGACTAGGGTGGCTGGAGTCTTTTACAATTTTAAGGGCCTTCCTCTGACACCGCCTGGTATAGAGGTCCTGGATGGCAGAAAGTTTGAGGAGGGGACTGAGCACGCACCACTGAGGGGCCCCTGTGTTATGAATCAGCGAGGCGGATGTGTTGTTACCTACCCTTACCACCTGGGGGCGGCCCGTCAGGAAGTCCAGGATCCAGTTGCAGAGGGAGGTGTTTAGCCCCAGGGTCCTTAGCTTATTGATGAGCTTTGAGGGCACTATGGTGTTGAACGCTGAGCTGTAGTCAATGAATAGCATTCTCACATCGGTGTTCCTTTTCTCCAGGTGGAAAAGGGCAGTGTAGAGTGCAATAGAGATTGCATCATCTGTGGATCTGTTAGGGCAGTATGCAAATTTGAGTGGGTCTAGGGTTTCTGGGATAATGATGTTGATGTGAGCCATGACCAGCCTTTCAAAGCACTTCATGGCTACAGATGTGAGTGCCACGGGTTGGTAGTCATTTAGGCAGTTTACCTTAGTGTTCTTGGGCACAGGGACTATGGTAGTCTGCTTAAAACATGTTGGTATTACAGACTCGGTCAGGGAGAGTTTGAAAATGTCAGAGAAGACACTTGCCAGTTGGTCAGCGTATGCTCGCAGTACACGTCCTGGTAATCCGTCTGGCCCTGCAACCTTGTGAATGTTGACCTGTTTAAAGGTCTTACTCACATCGGCTGCGGAGAGCGTGATCACACAGTCATCCGGAACATCTGGTGCTCTCATGCATGTTTCAGTGTTATATGCCTCGAAGTGAGCATAGAAGTAGTTTAGCTCGTCTGATAGGCTCGTGTCACTGGGCAACTCTCAGCTGTGCTGTCCTTTGTCGTCTGTAATGTTTTGCAAGCCCTGCCACATCCGAGTATAGTACAATTCGATCTTAGTCCTGCATTGACGCTTTGCCTGTTTGATGGTTCATTGGAGGGCATAGATGTTGCCTGTAATCCATGGCTTCTGGTTAGGGTATGTACGTACGGTCACTGTGGGGACAATGTCATCGATGTACTTATTGATGAAGCCAATGACTGACGTGATGTACTCCTCAATGCCATCGGAACAATCCCGGAACATATTCCAGTCTGTGCTAGCATGTTGTCCAAAAAGTTATACTTTTGACTCATCTGTCCATAGTAAATTATTCCAAGAGTCTTGATGATAATCAAGGTGCTTTTTGGCAAACTTGAGTCAACTTTTTGGACGAGATGGGTCCCATTTATTATAATGGCACAAGGCGAGACCCACATGCAGACACAGGAGGCAGATGGTAAAGCTCCGATATTTATTATAACAAAGGGAGTAGGCAAAGGCAGGTCGGGGACAGGCGAGAGTTCATAAACCAGGTCCGAGTCCAAACAGTACCAGACGATAGGCAGTCTCGAGGTCAGGACAGGCAGGGGTCAGAAACCAGATCTGAGTCCAAAACAGTACAAGGGGATAGGCAGGCTGGTAGTCAGAAAAGGCAGAGTGGTCAGGCAGGCGGGTTCGGAGTCAGTACAGGCAAGGGTTGAAACCAGGAGGACTAGAACAAACAGAGACTGGGAGAAATAGGAGCAAGGAAAAGTCAAGCTGGTTGACTTGGCAAACAAGACAAACTGGCACAGAGAGACAGGAAACACAGGGATATATACACTGGGGATAATAAGCGACACCTGGAGGCTGTGGAGACAATCACAAGGACCGGTGAACCAGATCAGGGTGTGACAATTATGTCTGGTTGAAAATCAACAAATCGGAAGTTTTGGAATGGCCTAGTCAAAGTCCAGACCTAATCCAAATTCAGATTTTGTGGCAGGACTTTAAACGAACAGTTCATGCTGGAAAACCCACAAATGTCGCTGAGCTAAAGCAGTTCTGCATGCAAGAGTGGGCCAAAATCCCTCCACAGAGATGTGAGAGACTGATCAACAACTACATGAAGCATTTGGTTGCAGTCATTGCTGCTAAAGGTGCCAAACCAGTTTTTGAGTGTAAGGGGGCAATTATTTTTTCACACTGGCGAATTGGGTGTTGCATAACTTTGTTAATTAAATAAATAAAATAAGTATCCAATTTTTTTGTTATTTGTAAACTCAGGTTCCCTTTATCTAATATTAGGGTTTGGTTGAAGATCTGATAACATTCAGTATCAAAAATAGAGAAAATCAGAAAGTGGGCAAATACTTTTTCACAGCACTGTATATATATATTTTTTAATGTAACCTTTATTTAACTAGGCAAGTCAGTTTATAAGAACAAATTCTTATTTGCAATGACAACCTACCGGGGAACAGTGGGTTAACTGCCTTGTTCAGGGGCAGAACGACAGATTTTTACCTTGTCAGCTCAGGGATTTGATCCAGCAACCATTCGGTTACTGGCCCAATGCTCTAACTAAACAGCTGACAGTATCCCCCCCCCCAAAACAGCTGAGTTGGCTGGGAATACTGTACATGTTATGATCCCATCTACCCTTATTCTGCATGCTCTGTAGCCTTTTACATTAGCAACTTGAGGAGATTGGGATACATCTAAATAGAGCTTGGGGATTAGAGTGCATGACACCACCTTGATCCCTTATTTGCGGGGGGAGGGTATAGGAGACACCGTCAGAGACAGGTGAGGAGAGTTAATTTTACGTTGACTCTGCAGCTTGAATAGGCTGATGCTCTCCAGGACCATTACCAGGCGTACAGATCAGAGCTGGGGAGACCTGGGAGAACAGCTATAGACATATTCTGAGACCGTCAGTGGAAATCTGAACCGAAAAGCTAAATGGAGTTGGATATTTGTATTTCAGAGTTTAACAGACATTGAGGAGGATTGGAGATCTCCCGCTTGCTCCATAGAAAGGATTTGATGGATTTTACCATGACTTCTGAAGCTGCTGTGTGGGTATCCAAAGGTGCTGAGAATCATGAAAATGTCTGATATGGGATAAAAGCAGAGCGACAGCTTTCAAACTTGAAGGTGAGATATGTAAAAAGATGTTCTCTCTTCTCAAGCTGGTATTATCGTATAAATCATTGTAAAACACTGACAATAACTTTCTTTCTAAAACATCAAATGTTGATGCACTGTAAAACTATTATAATATTATATAATAGTAGGGGAGAGTGGGTTAAGTTGAGCCAAAGGAGTAAGTTTAGCCACCGTTGTTTTTAGAAACCATACACAAAATGTATAATTTGACCAAATATTTAGGAGCCATGGTTGAGCCAATGGAAAGTTGAGCAAATTGAAGAGTTTTCTTCCCAGGTGAAATGCAAGGCATTATCACTGGGACATGATGTAACAACAGGGCCTGGCTAGGGTTTCAAAGTTACCAGTAATTCACCAATGTTACCGGAATCTTGGAAAATCTATGGCAATCTATCGTAACTTTGGTCATTTATACACTACCGGTCAAAAGTTTTAGAACCCCCACTCATTCAAGGGTTTTTCTTTATTTTTACTATTTTCTACATTGTAGAATAATAGTGAAGACATCAAAACTATGGAATAACAAATATGGAATCATGTAGTAACCAAAAAAATGTTAAACAAATCAAAATATATTTGAGATTCTTCAAATAGCCACCCTTTGCCTTGATGACAGTTTTGCACACTCTTGGCATTCTCTCAACCAGCTTCACCTGGAATGCTATTCCAACAGTCTTGTATGTTGAGCACTTGTTGGCTGCTTTTCCTTCACTCTGCGGTCCGACTCATCCCAAACCATCTCAATTTGGTTGAGGTCGGATTGTGGACGCCACGTCATCTGATGCAGCTCTCCATCACTCTCCTTCTTGATAAAATAGCCATTTCACAGCCTGGAGGTGTGTTGGGTCATTGTCCTGTTGAAAAACAAATGATAGCCCCACTAAGCCCAAACCAGATGGGATGGTGTATCGCTGCAGAATGCTGTGGTAGCCATGCTGGTTAAGTGTGCCTTGAATTCTAAATAAATCACAGACAGTCTCACCAGCAAAGCACCCCCACACCATAACACCGCCTCCTCCATGCTTTACAGTGGGAACCACACATGCGGAGATCATCCGTTTACCTACTCTGCGTCTCACAAAGACACGGCAGTTGGAACCAAAAATCTCCCATTTGGACTCCACACCAAAGGACACATTTCCGCCGGTCTAATGTCCATTGCTCGTGTTTCTTGGCCCAAGCAAGTCTCTTCTTCTTATTGGTGTCCTTTAGTGGTGGTTTCTTTGCAACAATTCTACCATGAATGCCTGATTCACGCAGTCTCCTCTGATCAGTTGATGTTGAGATGTGTCTGTTACTTGAACTTGGCAAAGCATTTATTTGGGCTGCAATTTCTGAGGCTGGTAACTCGAATGAACTTATCCTCTGCAGCAGAGGTAACTCTGGGTCTTCCTTTCCTGTGGTGGTCCTCATGAGAGACAGTTTCATCATAGCGCTTGATGGTTTTTGCGACTGCACTTAAAGAAACTTTCAAAGTTCTTGAAATTTTCCAGATTGACTGACCATCATGTTTTAATGTAATGATGGACTGTCATTTCTATAGGGCCATCTGCTGTATACCCCCCTACCTTGTCACAACACAACTGACTGCCTAAAATGCATTAAGATGGAAAGAAATTCCACAAATTAACTTTTAAGAAGCTGTTAATTGAAATGCATTCCAGGTGACTACCTCATTAATCTGGTTAAGAGAATGCCAAGAGTGTGCAAAGCCGTCATCAAGGCAAAGGATGGCTATTTGAAGAATCTTAAATGTAAAATATTTTTTCTTTTGTTTAACACTTTTTTGGTTACTACGTGATCTCATATGTGTTATTTCATAGTTCTGATGTCTTCACTATTATTCTATAATGTTGAAAATAGTAAAAATAAATAATAACCCCTTGAATGAGTGGGTGTTCTAAAACTTTTGACCGGTAGTGTACTTTAAAAAAAAGTATTCATATATATATTAGAAAATTCTTATATCTGTGTCCTTGAGTTTGTAGTAGATAGACCATATGGTTCAAGAGCAAATAGCCTACTTAATGAAAAAAGCATCTAATCAACAATGTCATTATTTGCAATGACCTCTTCAACTCTTTCAACTATTGACTTTGTCCACAAGTGCCACCAGTTTGACACAAAACATTGACAACAAATACATATTGACATAGTAAAATAAATCTAAGTGTGTAATTTTTTGGGGAAAGGATATTAAATTCTGAAACTCATATTAGACACCAATGTTATTCACTAAGTTGATGGTTAATATTTAGAATAATTTTACAGCTTTGTCATTCAATTTTTTTGTTGTTGAAATAATTGCATTTATTTATTTCATATACACTAAACAAACATCTAAAGTCTTGGTCCCATGTTTCATTAGCTGAAATAAAAGATCCCAGAAATGTTCCATATGCACAAAAATCTAATTTCTCTCATATGTGGTGCACAAATTTGTTTACATCCCTGTTAGTGAGCATTTATCCTTTGCCAAGATAATCCATCCACCTGACAGGTGTGGCATATCAAGAAGCTGATTACACAGGTGCAACTTGTGCTGGGGACAATAGAATGCGCAGTTTTGTCACATACCACAATGTCAAAGATGTCTCAAGTTTTGAGGGAGGGTGCAATTGTCATGCTGTCTGCAGGAATGTCTACCAGAGCTGTTGCAAGAGAATCGAATGTTCATTTCTTTACCATAAGCCGCTTCCAATGTTGTTTTAGAGAATTTGGCAGTACGTCCAACCGGCCTCACAAACGCAGACCACATGTAACCACGCCAGCCCAGGGCCTCCACATCCGGCTTCTTCACCTGCGGGATCATCTGAGACCAGCCACCCGGACAGCTGATGAAACTGTAGGTTTGAACAACCGAAGAATTTCTGCACAAACTGTCAGAAACCGTCTCAGGGAAGCTCATCTGCGTGCTCGTCGTCCTCACCAGGGTCTTGACTGACTGCAGTGCGACGTCGTAACCGACTTCTTTGGGCAAATGCTCACTTTCGATGACCACTGGCACACTGGAGAAGTGTGCTCTTCACAGAGGAATACCAGTTTCAACTGTACCGGGCAGATGGCAGACAGTATGGCGTTGTGTGGGCAAGCAGTTTTCTGATGTCAATGTTGTGAACAAAGTGCTTCATGGTGGCGGTGGGGTTATGGTATGGGCAGTCATAAGCTACGGACAACGAACACAATTGCATTTTATCAATGGCAATTTCCATGCACAGAGATATTGTGATGAGATCCTGAGGCCCATTGTCGTGCCATTCATCAGCTGCAATCTACTCATGTTTCAGCATGATAATACACGGCCCCATGTTGTAAGGATCTGTACACAATTCCTGAAGGCTGAAAATGTCTCAGTTCTTCCATGGCCTGCATACTCACCAGATGTCACCCATTGAGCATGTTTAGGATGCTCTGGATTGACGTGTACGACAGCGTGTTCCAGTTCCCGCCAATATCCAGCAACTTTGCACAGGCATTGAAGAGAAGTGGGACAACATTCCACAGGCCACAATCAACAGCCTGATCAATTATATGCGAAGGAGATGTGTCATGCTGCATGAGGCAAATGGTGGTCACACCAGATTCTGACTGGTTTTCAGATCCACGCCCCTACCTTTTTGTAAGGTATCTGTGACCAACAGATGCATATGTGTATTCCCAGTCGTGAAATCCATAGATCAGAGCCTAATTTATTTATTTCAATTGACTGTCTTCCTTATATGAGCTGTATCTCAGTAAAAACGTTGAAATGGTTGCGTTTATATTTTTGTTCAGTGTATTTTACATGTCATAATTTCAGAAAGAGGGCCAGAGATAATTACAGACATCTGTGATAATCTGAAGTACACAGAAGGGCAACTAGAAGTCTTTTGATAGATTACATAAAATCCTTGAATGATACCAATATTCTGGTATTTTACTGCTAAACTTCGGAAAGTTTCAGTAAAATACCCTCCCTTTGCAACTGTAGGCCTGACGTATGTTGAAAGTGTTTGTTCGGTGTTAAGCCTGTGTTAAAAGATGCTTTTAACACGATTGTGTTAAATTGTGTTTGGGAAATTAAGATAGAAATGTTTTTAAAAAGGTAGCAAGATTTAATTCAGTACAGAAATTTGTAGGTGGCTTAACCCAGGGTAATTTGTGCCAAGCGACCACTTTTTTGTACAAGCTATGCTTCTATAACTGTAATGTTTACATGAATTCTGCTTATTTCCAAGAATACACAACATCCTGAAATATATGTAGATACTGTACCTTTGTTAGAAAGAATACTATATTTCCCTTGGCTGAATGATACTGAATGTCGGGGGAAAAAATCTCAATTTACCCCACTCTCTCCTTTATATAATTCAATTCAAACTTACTGTCTAGGACATCCATCATACTATTGACTATTGGGTTCTCAAGATGACTGTATATAATTTATTTCCTGTCCACAGTCCATAACCTGTCATGACCTGAGCCGTAGTAAGGATGCCAGGGGGGCAGTACCAGGTGTCCACCAGGAGGAGGACTCTCCACAGCCGCTATAGCCTGTCAGTCAGCTCGTTAGGTCGGCAGGATGAGGAGGAGGATACCCCGCCACCATGCCTCAGCCCTCTGGAGAAGCTCACCACCAAAATGTGTCAGGATGAGCAGACCATCAAGGAGCTGATCGTGGGCCGTAGGATTGGCTTCTACAAGGTCCGTGGTGAGATCGGCTCTGGAACCTTCTCCCACGTCAAAATGGCCTTCCACTCCCTCACCAAAGGCAAGGGCCCCACAAGGGCTGACCGTGCAAAATGTCATCAATAATTAATCAGTGCAGCTGGTATCATCATCCATGCAATGATGCTAACAGCATAGCAATTCATTAGTGTGACTGTGAAACCACCACAGTAAAGCATGTTGAAAATGAACTGAGAAAAACACCTGTCTCAAGTGATCCAACACCTCTCACCTTCTCTCCCCCAGACAAGGTGGCCATCAAGGTGCTGGATAAGATGCGGCTGGATGTTCAGGCCCAGAGGCTGCTGTCCAGGGAGATCTCCAGCATGGAGGCCCTGCAGCATGCCAATGTGGTGCGTCTGTACGAGGTGGTCGAGTCACACAGCCGACTCTACCTGGTGCTGGAGTATGCCGGGGGAGGGGACCTCCACACACACATCTGCTCCGATGGCAAGCTGTCAGAAGCCGAGGCCAAGATCACCTTCGCACAAATCCTATCCGCCATCAAACACATGGTCCGTAACATTCAATTGAATACACATATACTGTAGAATCAGCAATGTGATCCCAGGTCTTATTACAGTCCAATACAGAGATTCTTGATATAAAGATCTTATTTTAGTCCATTTCAATCATGAAATTATTTCATACAGTATGTCTATTGTTTTTGTTTGCAGCACGACAAAAACATAATCCACCGGGACCTGAAGGCTGAGAATGTACTGTACACCTGTAATGGCTGTGTGAAGGTGGCTGACTTTGGCTTCAGCACCAGGGTCACCAACTGCAGTGACACCCTGGACACCTTTTGTGGCTCTCCCCCCTATGCCGCGCCTGAACTCTTCAGGGACGAGTGCTATGTGGGGCCGCCAGTGGACGTATGGGCCATGGGCGTCCTGCTCTTCTTCATGGTGACTGGCACCATGCCCTTCCGAGCCGACACCATGGGCAAGCTGAGGCTCGCTGTTATAGAGGGGGTCTACACCCTCCCGCCCTGGGTGCCAGGCCCGTGCCAGCGGCTGATTCGGGGCATCCTGAAGCCTGTGCCAGCGGAACGCTATGCGGTGGACCAGATGCTGGGCTGTGACTGGCTGCTTCCTGTGGAGTACCCGTGGACTGTGGTGCCACCGGTCCCCCTCAGCCCTCTGCGCCTGGCGGATGCAGAGCCTGGGGAGCTGGATGATGAGGAGGAGGAGATCAGGGCCTCCCTGGAGGAGCTGGGTGTCAACATGGAACACATACGCAACAACGAGGGCAAGGACAGCCGCAGCCCCATCACCGGACTTTACCGCATCCTCTTACACCGCGCCCAGAAAAGGCGTGGCGCTGAGACTGTGCCTGTGGTCGGAGGGTTGGTCCGGGACCCTAAGAGAGAGGGCCTCCTGGCCTACAGAGGTCTGATGCACTCCTCCAGGTTATGTGTCCTTCAGTAAGTGACCAGCCTGGACATGGATCCTTGAAAGCCTGCTTTAATCCATTGAAAATTCACTCAGGGTCATACAGCTACAAATGTTTTATTGCACTTTGGGATGAAAGTGAAAATGTGTTTTGTGTGAATGTAACACAGGAACCTCTGTAGATGAACAGTTGTGGTAACGCACAGATACTGAAACATTGGACTGCTGGTCATGATGTCTCTAACAAAGTAAGATTGTTATTGGTAATCTTTTGTGAAGCTGAAATAGAGGTGTAAAAGTGCCTGATGAAATGAGTCCCATCAAAATGAATTTAAAAAGCACCCTTTTTAGTATATAAGTGATACTTATATACTTTTATTCATAGCACAATAGAGCGCATGAAATATGAAGAATGTGCTGAAAGAGCATTGCTTTTAGACAACTCCTTGGTTGTTTGATGAAACATCGATAGTCTCTGAAATCAGTATGCTTGTTTGTCTTCGTGATGTTTCTTGCCCTTAGAGAAGACTGATTTTGTGCAGGTGATTGTCTCTGTATTATATTTGACCACCAAATGGAACTTTTACCATTGTGACTTATTGATGCTCTAAATAAAGCGCAATAAAGACTTAATTGACATTCATGCAGGTTATTTTTTATTTGAAGCAGGTGGAGGTCAAATATAAACCTCATGGAAGCAAATTTAGGGCTGCTATTCTATGTATTAAGTGTTTACAAAAGTTTCACCAGTGTCCTGCTAGACACCATGTAAACAATAGCCTACAGCAGCTGGCAGAGCACCAGATGATAGTCAGCCCCCTATTTAAACCCCCAAACCCAATAGTGTGCAACTGCAGCCCCCCACACAGACACACACTTTTGAATGTGGGCCAAAAAGAAAATCAAAGGATTATCTGAGTTTTTTTGCCAGTAGACACTGTCCTTCACTCCCGCCTGCCGAACACCTGCCCTCACCATTGTTAACAGAACTGCGGGAAAGCGGTGCCCGAAAGGCGGGGCAAAGTACACTGTTTACCGGTTGCCCCACCTCCCGCTAATACAGCAGGCGGGAGGATGGAGCCACACTGGGTGCTAGCTTGCTAGTACAGTGTCACCCCCGCCTCGCTCCTGTGTACCTGAGGAAATCGTGTTGGCAGGCGGGGGCTCCCGCAAGCACATCAGGCAGGAGGCTGGGGTAACACCGTGTGCTATCTTGCTAGTTAGCTAACACATGGTGTCGCCCCCCGCCTCCTGCCTAATATAAGTATAAATAGGTGTTGCTGCAGAGGCAGGAATGCCCCGAATTGTGGGCTGCAGTTGCACCTTTCTCCCCAAACCAGTCTACTCCGGAGCCTTAGGCACCCAAACTACCCTCAACTCCTCCCCTGTCCGGCCTCACCTGCAGAAAGCGGCAGATGGCACGGCGTGGCTACGCAGACATCTGCCGGTCAGACAATAATCCCTCTGTGTGGGCTGCTGGATGTGACAACAGAGCACATTCTGCTATTGTGCGCCCCCATACACATGTAGATCAGCCAAGAAGGGAGGAAGGGACAGAACAGACTTTTACTGGTGGAACAACAGCTAGCAGTTGACACCCTTGAGCACATTTTGTTTGTCAACCCAATAACCTCCCCATTTTAAATAAGTAGGCGTAGGCTACCCTCCAAACTTAATAACAAGAGTGAAAACACATGACAACAAATACAATGTATATTCAATTTATTAGGGTATTCATTTTTTATAAACATTTCTTAAAACATTGAAATAATTATAATTCATTTTTTTCCCCTTTTCATGTTTAACAATGAAATGTTATCAAGCATAAACATAAGTAACATAAGTAAAAATATATATTTTTGAAAAAGTTAGGCAAAACATTCTAAAGTGAAACCTTTAGAGCATTATAAGTGTAATATTTCTTATCTTTTTTATATTCATTTTTGTCATTATTACATTTCTAAAGTTAAACCTTTAGAGAATTAAGACAATTCTGGAAAGTGGGAAACATTTCGCTGAATGTAACGGTTGTTATTGCCGCTCAGCAAGAAGACATTTTAAAAAGTCCGTTTTAAGAATGCTTCTTCTTGGCACCGCTTCTTCTCCTACTGCGCGTGCTTCAACGTGCGACGTTCGCTCTGTGGAACACAGGATGCAGAACTCGCTCCTCCTTTCTCTCCAAACCTCATCCACACAAAGAATGAGGGCCGTTTTGTCGCTCTTGTGGCATACCTGACCTCATTCACATAAAGAATGGAAGTCAACTTGGCATGGACGGTACAAGAGACGACGAAATCACGGGGGCCCATTCGGGCCGGCCACGRGCTGCCTGGATCAGAATCCTCCTCAGGAGTATCCAGGGATGAGAAACAGTGTCATCCTGTAAAAGGATGAGTATTTCCTTATAGGTTGAAGGTTTACAGCATCTCAAGAGAGAAGATCAGCGCTTAGGGAGGGTGATCTCTGGAACCCAGTCGTTCAGACRGCGGCTCTCCTCACAGAACAGGTGCAGCTTCTCCAGAGCAGGGTCCTCCCAAGAACCATCAGCTGGGTTCTGTTGACAAACAAGAGGGGAAAGAAACATTAGTCACAATAAACAGTTAAAAATATGATATATTATTGCATGTTTTAATAAAGTCAGTTTGTGTTGAAATAGTACATACCATAATAAGACAGCAGTGGGCATCTTCAAGCTGGCCAGTCTTGTCACGAACAATCTCGGCCAGGCGCTGCATGTTGTTCACCCTGACGATGCTGATGTCGTTGTCAAAACAGTAAGACTGGATGAGGGTGAAGTGGATCTGGAGAGCAATGTCACACTCCCACTCCTCATCGGTTGCCAGGACACAGAAACACACATTGTCTGGGTCACTGCAAAGAAAAAAATAGAAGAACCATAAGTATATGCAAAATGACTTCAAAATAAGCAAACAGATGTAAACTTAATTTCTATATGCATTTCAAGAAACTCATACTTACACATTCATAACTTTAGCAGACTCATAGACACCGACAGTCAGGCAGTTGTTGTCTTTAGCTGAGAGCATAACTTCCTCCAGCGCTTTGCCGGTGCACTGGGCACGTTTAGCGGGCTTCTGGATCAGAACTTCCTCAAGAGTCATGATGATGCAGAATATTCCAAAACTTCCTGAGTGGGAGTTAGTGTAGCCGGAGAGTAAATCCGAAAAGATTAGTGATTCTGAAGAGACTGTGCTGCGGTTTTATACCTTTGGGCTAGTGGCGCCTGTGAATACGCAGCGCCCTGATTGGTTGACCTGAATGGCGCAATAGTATGCTAATTGTATTGTCCCACGGCTCGTGGCAGATTGATAGGAGGCATCATGGCAAGTATTTTTCTGTGCCGGGCCTGCTCCGACCGAAAACAAAAATGTTTGTATTTATTTCAGATGGATTTAGATCATATTCTCTCCAAGTTTAAACTCAATAAATTGAGATTTTGGCTGTCATATTTTGCATTACAAATTTCCTTGAGTTTGATTGTTTCACATGACACACTAATTTATGCCAATAGCCTCAAAATATGCTTTCGGAGATGCATTTGATAATTTATTAAATCAGTCTATAAACCTACTGAAACAAAAAATCCAAAGATTAACAATTGGATAATCAAACTTTGTAAAGTGCTTAACAGTGCCCAAATTGTCTCTGATTAAGATTCTGTATGTTTCAGTTATAGATGAAAGTATGTCCAAACACAAACAATAATATAGTGAAAGTAAAGTGCGCAGAAGGGCAACCATCTCCCCGTTAGGAGAGGGCAGGTGGAGGATGGCCATCTGTAGAGCCTGACCAAAAACGGCCCCTATTGTGCTCGCAGAAACTCCTATTATCACCCTCTCAATACAAATGTAAATTAACAGCGCGTGCCAGGAGGCCGTGCGTGCCGCACAATATACTGGCCACGTGATCGCTATCAGCTGTCCGAACTTTTATTTATTTACTTTTGCCACATGGACCAATGAAGATTATAGCCATGCTTTACCATACAATTAATTATAAAAGTTGAGCAGCTGGCACGGTTAACCATTAAGGCCAAGTTATATTTGCAGGGTAAAGCCTAATATTACGCAGTTTGGCCAAATTGTATCCACTTTGGTGGCATTTAAGGTGCATAAAATAATCTAGAATAATACTGCTGCATGCGTAATTAGAGGGTCGAGATAACAGGTTCGCGGTGATTGATTCAGCTCCATTGTTTGGTGGATAGCAGTGCGGCAGATGGTGCACTATTGCTATGAGGACACCCCCTCGCCCCGGCCCGGCAGAGCCCCCTCCCCACCCCCACCCCGTGGCGCGCCGCTCCTATTGTCCGCGAGTCTTTACATTCGCTGGAAGAAAAAGTCTGTTGTCTGAGTTTTGATCCAATTTAAATGTAAATAAAGTGAGCGTATAGTCAAAACTCACGACTATGAATCTTTGATAGGCGTAGTCTTATCTTTAATATAGGCCACGCGTATGAGTTGCAGCCCAATAATGAATCATTCAGAAATGTTTGGGGCATAAACACACCCAATAAATAAATATGCGGTTTTGATTAAATCATGTTATTTTGCTACACAACATAACAAACGAAATGATTAGAGCAATTAGAATACTTAATTATCATTGGTTTATTATTAGGCAATCATTAGTTGAGAGGTTTAAATGGCCCATGTTGCAAGCAACAACAACACATAGCTTTGAATACAGTAAGTTAGCCTAATGTATTAGTTAACAGATAGGGTTCATTGGATCAAAGTTTGATTCATCCGATAGCAGCTCAAAGACTAGGCTATTTTTGGAAGGCTCAACCTAACCTAGCTTGGCAACAGGGCAGGCGCGTGCAAGTCGATATAGGACTCATTGTTCATGAAGAAGCACATCTGCCAGACGGGGCCCCCTCCCCAGCAGCGCGTGACAGGTGTTTCTGGCTCAAGCCATGGCTCGCTCTGGCGAATGACATAGCCTACTGCACATTGACCCATGGCTCAAAAGTTCTTTGTGCAGATGCAAATTAGCCAAACAACCAGATAACTTCAACTCGACTACTTTCCATTGGCAACGTTCTATTAATTTAGTAGTAGCAATCATGTTGGTTCACAGCCTAATAATAAAATGGGGCATGCAAGATGAAGTTGGGTTTGCAACTTGCAAGTTGAAACAGTGTGGTCACAGTGTAGGATACTTTGGGTATATTATGCAATAAAATAATATAGGAAAAGCTGCGAGTCTTCTACAATATTGTAATTTCCATACTATTGCGCTTGCCTCTGTTCGTTTTACCAGTCAAGGCTACTAATGCACTCTATTACAATTTCTTATTTATAGACACACGTTTTATGTTGGCTATGCGTAATATCTGTGGAAGTCATTGGCCATTATGCACTGCATGTGCCGACTTATCTCTGCTTGTATCGTGCAGCAGAAGTTCTTTGATGACCCCTTCACCTTCCCCCACCCCCACCCCCACGGACAGATGGGATCTTGTTGCTATGGAGAGAGATACAGGCATCTCCAGATGCCACGCGCCTGAAGTCAGCCATGGTTTTACAAATGCAAAACAGCGGCGCGTGCCATTATCGTTTGCAAATAGGAACTTTGGGCCAATTCTGTTCTCCAATACTTGCCTAATCAGCAAAATTGTTTAAGCCTACAAGTTGTGAGTTATCTGGATATTGAAGTAACACAATAATATTGAGTTTTTCCAGAAATCTTTCTTAATACATAAAGGTGTGTGCTAAATGTATGCTAAATCTACTTGATATATCATGCATTTACTCTATTTAAATCATGAAGTATTCACCAGAAAAGTTGACCAGATTTAGATAGTAAAGCGATATCTTTATGTAGTTTGGAAGCCTTAAATGTGCCACTTGGATATGGGTGGTAATTATGGATATTATAGTAGGCTAATAATCTCATCATCCAAACCGACCCTGCACAAATCTGAATTAATTAATCCATAAACGTCAGGGAGTTCTGCATTTGCATCCATTCAATGAACGGAAACTGCCCTGTCCTTTCTTCCGAAATGTTGTCTATAGGCACGAGCCTGCTAGGGGTCGCATGTGCATTGTCTCCCAGCAGCCAATCACAAAACGCGCGTGTGCCACGTCCTCCCTATAAATACTAGCTGTTTCTTACAAATTGCACAAACACACTTCTGTTGAAACATTATCAACATTTCCTCGAACTAGGCGCTACAAACTTCAAATGGAAGCTATTGGCAAATCTCTGAAGGAAGCTCTCAAGTCTGCCCAGTGTGAGGATCGCCTCACTGTTGGTGTCTATGAAAGTGCCAAAATAATGAATGAGTAAGTATTTTATGTACTGAATATGTACTTTATTTAGATTTTTTTTTATTGTACATTTACTCATTACTGAAGTCACTGTGTTATTGTATGATAACATTGACTAATGAAAGTTTATTTTTTTATCTCAACAGTGACCCAGACAATGTGTGTTTCTGTGTCCTGGCCACCGATGAGGAGTGGGAGTGTGACATTGCTCTCCAGATCCACTTCACCCTCATCCAGTCTTACTGTTTTGACAACGACATCAGCATTGTCAGAGTGAACGACTTGCAGCGCCTGGCCGAGATTGTTGGTGACAAGACTGGCCAGCTTGAAGATGCCCACTGCTGTCTTATCACGGTATGTACTATTTCAACTCAAACCTACTTTATTGAACTATTTAATAAACCATTAATTGTGTCCATGTGACTAATGTTTCTTTCCCCTCTTGTTTGTCAACAGAACCCAGCTGATGGTTCTTGGGAGGACCCTGCTCTGGAGAAGCTGCACCTGTTCTGTGAGGAGAGCCGCYGTCTGAACGACTGGGTTCCAGAGATCACCCTCCCTAAGCGCTGATCTTCTCTCTTGAGATGCTGTAAACCTTCAACCTATAAGGAAATACTCATCCTTTTACAGGATGACACTGTTTCTCATCCCTGGATACTCCTGAGGAGGATTCTGATCCAGGCAGCYCGTGGCCGGCCCGAATGGGCCCCCGTGATTTCGTCGTCTCTTGTACCGTCCATGCCAAGTTGACTTCCATTCTTTATGTGAATGAGGTCAGGTATGCCACAAGAGCGACAAAACGGCCCTCATTCTTTGTGTGGATGAGGTTTGGAGAGAAAGGAGGAGCGAGTTCTGCATCCTGTGTTCCACAGAGCAAACGTCGCACGTTGAAGCACGCGCAGTAGGAGAAGAAGCGGTGCCAAGAAGAAGCATTCTTAAAAACTGACTTTTTAAAATGTCTTCTAGCTGAGCAGCATAACACCATTGCATTCAGCGATATACTTCCCACTTTCCAAAATTGTCTTAATTCTCTGAAGGTTTCACTTTAGATGATTTGAATATGACAAAAACTCAAAAAAGAAAGAAAAAAAGAAATGTACTGTAATGCTCTGAAGGTTTTACTTTAGACATTCAATATGAGAATCTATTATCGAAAATGGTACAATGTTGAACTCCTGATTACATAAAAAAATAAAGATATATTGCATTTGTTGCTCCATAAAATGTTTTACTGTTGAATTCCCGATTGTCAAAAACGAAGAAAGAAGATAAATGAAAGAATATATTTGTTATTTTCTAAAGGTTTCACTTTATAAATGTCATGTATGACGAAATGATCAATAAAATGTTGAGCGTAAATTTTGGATCTTGAATGTTCTCACCATACTAAAAACTAAATAAAATCAGTCCCAACAATAATTCTTAAATAACCGTTGGCACTTGCACAGTGTTTGGTGCTCTTACCACTACCCAACACGTGTACATCCCATAGGCCTGATGTACTGTGTTCTATCCTAATTGACCTATCATCATGGCCTGTTATATCCATGTTTATGCAGTGTCTTTGTTTACAAACTACTGCCCTTGCAGGCACACATCTATTCTGACCACTGGAAGCATTTACCTGTGAGAGGTCTATTTCTTTTTTTATTGGTATTTTATTAGGATCCCCATTAGCTGTTGCGAAAGCAGCAGCTACTCTTCCTGGGGTCCACACAAAACATGAAACATGACATAATACAGAACATTAATAGGCAAGAACAGAACTACATCAATTCAAAAAAGATATTGTGCCTGCAAGGGCAGTAGTTTGTCATTTATGAACATTTTGAAAATCTTGGCTCTCTCTAATTCTCTCCTTCTCTCTTTCTTTCTCTCTCTCGGAGGACCTGAGCCCTAGGACCATACGTCAGGACTACCGGGCATGATGACTCCTTGCTGTCCCCAGTCCACCTGGCCTTGCTGCTATTCCAGTTTCAACTGTTCTGCCTGCGGTTATGGAACCGCCACCTGTCCCAGACCTGCTGTTTTCAACTCTTAATGATCGGCTATGAAAAGCCAACTGAAAATTATTCATGATTATTATTTGACCATGCTTGTCACTTATGAACATTTTGAACATCTTGGCATAGTTCTGTTATAATCAACCGGCACAGCCAGAAGAGGACTGGCCACCCCTCATAGCCTGGTTCCTCTCTAGGTTTCTTCCTAGGTTTTGGCCTTTCTAGGGAGTTTTTCCTAGCCACCGTGCTTCTACACCTGCATTGCTTGCTGTTTGGGGTTTTAGGCTGGGTTTCTGTACAGCACTTCGAGATATTAGCTGATGTACGAAGGGCTATATAAAATAAACTTGATTGATTGATTGATTGATTTGATTGATTGATTGATTGATTGATTGATATACTATGACTACAAGACAGCGGATTGTACAATGGTTTTACAGCACCCCAAACCATTCTGTGATATTATGAAGGTTCAACTGAATTGACTCCCATATCTGCTAGCCCTAACAGACCTCTCCTCCACACATACCCACAACATACAGAGAATGAGCCTGTGCCTTAACACAAAGCAGTACAGGAGAACAATTGTAGTGTCTGTCACTAATCAGATGGCAAGTAACCAGATTGATTGATCAATAATACATTGATGATTAATTGTCACTTTATAGTTGAGATGTGGTTGAATGACATAATTATTCCCTTGTATGGTAATTAGGCACACCTATACACATTGATCAAATGTCCCTATAGTGTTAATGACCATGGTGCACATCATGCACACCAACTTCCAATTGCATGTTGCAGCAGGATTAGGAGAGAGTTTACTTTGGTTACTTTGAGTTTGCACCTGATTCTAACTTCTATTTACAAGGTGTGTATTTATAGGTGTTGTGCACTGAGGACTGCCTCTAATCAGTCCTGTGGGTGCAGATTGCATGTGGTAGCTTTAGAGGCAGTGGATGGAGGATAGTGGTGTTGCTAATGTCTCTTATGGCTGTTTAAGATTCACTCAGATCCAGGGTTCTACTTTTTTACTAGAGTGGTGGTGTGTGATAGAGGAACTACCTTTGGTTGTTATGTGGACCATTGATTTTGTGGCAATTATTTCACCTAAAGATGACAGAGAATAACAAACAACAATCTTATAAGTAATTATTCCATACACATGTCACAGCCGACAAAACAAAGAAGAAATGCATCCAGCTTTTCCCTGTGCTCTTTTGCTCTTGGAACACACAGTTTGTGAATAGCCGCCATTCATTGGAAATTCAGAACTTTCCGGGGCTTTTGTGCTTTTGGAAACAAACTCCAATGTCATTCTGGACCAGTATGCTTCATGTCATTCTTAAGCATTGTGCCTCTATGTAGTAGTCAACAGTTGCCCCAGCCCTCATGCCCCAACTCTGACCCTCCAGATCTGAATACCCCTCCTCTCCATCTCCTCCCCCTTCAGTAGCACTCCTATCTGACCTCCAGATCTGCGGCCCTGCACMGAGCTGCCAAATGCAGCCATCAAATCAGCCCCCAAGAATGGTTTGTTTAATTATTGGCCCAGTGCAGCGTGTATGGCGGTGTGCAGCCGGGGATATTGTTCCCCGTCAGACAGCAAGCGCCTGCAGACCCAACCGAACCCCCCAAAACCTACAATCAACCCCCCTAAATCTACCCGGCAACTGGCCCACAAACACTGCTGCCCCGCATAATGAGACAGAGGAGAGGAGGAGGGAGGGAGGAGGAGGAGAAAGAGGAGGAGAGCACTGTGCCTGGCACAAGCCAGGACTCATTCACCCCCACCCCCCCTCCTCCAGAACAGAGCAGTAATAGGAGTAGTAGGACGCTTTATTCACTTATCTGCACGAAGAGAGAGATTGAAGCCTAATGCAATGTTAATGGTAGTACCCCCATGAGGTTCATGCACTGATATGAAAGCATGTGCTCTGCAGCTGTGCATCCCAACAGGGATGGTGCTCTCTCTATTGCTCTATCTCTGCACTTCACAGCTGCTCTGATATGTGCAGTGTCTAATGTGCGGAGGTGGGCAGCAGAGGCTGCTTTAATTGCCCTGTGTCACAATATTTCATTATCTGTACCTCCTCAAACAACCCCGGTTGCCCCCCGTCTCAACCCGTTTTATAAGGGCTCTGTTCCAGCCACATGGCTCTTCTCAAGTGTCTTTTCAACACTAATGCCCCCCTCCCTCTGCACAATGAGCTGACGACGCCCCGGGAGCAGCAGCAGCAGCAGCAGATGGTGCTGAGGGAAGGGGATGTGATGGGGGGTCAGATTGGGCTTCTGTTCTAGGCCGCCCTGTTGCCCAGGCTACAGCCATCGGAATCCTCCATTACCACTAGTCTGCAGGAAGTCTGTGTTTCTATTTGGTTCTATTTTTAGGGGACAGTCAATCAAGTGATTCGATTGGTATGATTAAATGGTCAGTGAATGGCCACCTTTTTACTTGATAATCTTAATCCCATAAACGGCAGCTATCTCATTGCACATGATTGCAGTGGTTTAAAGTACTTATGTAAAAATACTTTAAAGTACTACTTCAGTAATTTTGGGGGGTATCTGTACTTTACTATTTATATTTTTTGACAACTTTTACTTTTACTCCACATACAGACTCACTAAACACAAATGCTTTGTTTGTAAATTATGTCTGACTGTTGAAGTGTGCCCATGGTTATCGTAAAAACATATATTTTTTAATTGTGCCGTCTGGTTTGCTTAATATAAGGAATTTTAAATGATTTATACTTTTACTTTTGATACTTAAGTATATTTTAGCGATTACATTTCTATTTAAAACCAAATTCTTTTAGACTTTTACTCAAGTATTATTTTACTTGAGTCATTTACTTTTAAGGTATCTTTACTTTCACTCAAGTATGACAATTGGGTACTTTTTCCACCACTGCATCATTGTGCATTGCTTCTGCTTGCCATGTGCATTTATAACATCCCAACAGAGTGTAAACATTGCATCCTCTTGTCAGTTGTTCATCTGGATTGAACTATGTGGGTAAAGCTTTTCATAGAATCTAAAGTTGTGCTGGGGAAGTATCAAAGGAATAATACTGTTTCTGAACTGTTACCTTAAGAATCAATGTGTTATTGCTGCTATGGTGGTGGTTGGGATGAAACTAACCATGGGGCAAAAACTGGTTGAATCAACATTGTTTCCACATCATTTCAATCAAAAGAATGCATTGGATTTGCAAAAAGAAATCAAAGGGCATTTGGTCTTTCTTTCACCCAACTTTTAACTAAAATCCAATGACATGGTGACATTTTTTGTTGATTCCACATTGAATTCACGTTAGTTGAAAACTCAAACTCAAATGTAAATCAAAGCTAGATGTTGAACTGACGTCTGTGCCCAGTGGGTAGTTGTGTCTGGAGGGATGTAAGGCTCAGCTGGCTGTGTCTGTAGTGATATGTTGTCCTCTAGTCTGTTGGCTATGCTAATATCACTTATTACCATGAACCTGCTGCTGGGGTCAGAGGACCAGAGGTCAGGACCCTAACCAATAAACATGTACACACATACACTCACACACACACGCACACATCTCCCCTCCTCCTCAGCTGCTCATATGCAAATCACCAGTGGATGGCTTTATCCTGTTTGAATTCATAATTAATCTGATAACTAATTATCATATGTTTCACAACATAAAGATATGGTAATTCCTCTGATTATGTAAATAATAAAGGTCAGCTCCATGACTGCATCACTATCATTTCGTCAAATCGTTACAATTTGCTCTTCAGTTCCATCCTTGCTTGCCTGTACTTGAAATTCTTCCTAGTTTACTCTACCACTATCTCCCACACAGAGTAGCTACAATCAGGTGTGGTGATGTTTCTAGCTTTGTCATGTCTAGTGCTGTAACCATGTAGCTCAGTTGCTGACTACGGTTGCAAAGCTACCGGTAACTACTCATGCAGATCCATGATTCCTTTCAGCCAGGGTTCCTTTGCTTTTCACACATAACACTCCAGGATCCGGATCATAAGAGAATATGTGAAAGAACCCTAATTAATAAAAAAAAACATTGACAACAAATCCATATTGACATAGTAAAATAAATAAAAGTGTGTAAAAAATGTAACGCTGAAACCCTCATATTAAACGCCAATGGTATTCACTAAATTGATGGTTATATTTAGGATGTTTTACAGCTTTTTATTTTATTATCATTATTTCATATACAGTATTTGACATGTGATAAGACCAGAAAGACGGCCAGAGATAATTACAGACACCTGTGATAATCTGAAGTACCCAAAAGAGCCACTAGAAGTGTTTTGATAGATTACATAAAATCCTTTAAAGATACCAAAATTCTGGTAGTTTACTTGTTGGCAGCTAGCCTTGAGGTTAGTGCATTGGCCCTATAACCAAACAGTTGCTAGATCAAATCCCTGAGCTGACAAGGAAAAAAATCTGTTGTTCTACCCATGAACAAGGCAGTTAACCCACTGTTCCTAGGCTGTAATTGTAAATAAGAATGTGTTCTTAACTAACTTGCCTAGTAAAATAAAAACTGGTTAACTTAAAAAGTTTACAGTAAAATGCCCTCCCTTTGCAACCCTAGTGCTGACAAATGGTGCAAACTTTTGCCAAAACACGGCTCCTTAACCAGACGATGCTGAGGCAGATCTCCCCCCACTCCTGTGCCTCTCCTCAGCTCTATATCATTGCTCTCTGTGTGTGCTGTCTCTTATACACATCTAGATGTGTATAAGAGACAGCCTCAGCTCTATATCATTGCTCTCTGTGTGTGTGTGTGTGTGTGTGTGTGTGTGTGTGTGTGTGTGTGTGTGTGTGTGTGTGTGTGTGTGTGTGTGTGTGTGTGCGCGTGTGTGCGTGTGTGTGTTGAGGAGGCTGTGCTCTGAGTGCTGCCTGTGTTAACAGGCCGAGCCAGGGCCCTGAGGGGCCTACGAGGGCCCCGTGTAGGGGAGGCGCTGGTCTAGGCACTGATCAGATGGCTAATGTGGATGTGTGGTCATGTGGAGCCCCCCCAAAAAGAAAGCTCACACAAAAGATGCAGCCACAACTCTTACACCCTTGTCAAAGGGTGGGGTGTGTAGGAGGGGCACAACACAAAGGTTCACTGAGACCCCCCTTTTGTTTCGGCCCTGAAAGAATGGTGAGGTCCAGGAGCAGCTGCCGCGGCTGCAGGGGACATTTGAGACGGTCCTTTTCACAAACACAAAGTCTGGACCAGAGAGTGTGCAGGGTGGAGGGGTGCAGGGGAGGAGGGGGGGGATAGAGTAGAGGGCGAGTGGGGAATTTGTGTACAAAACGAAAGGCACACTTTGACAGGACAACGTGGGCTCTCCTTTGAAAGGAGAGAGCAGAGGGATGGGTGGGGCTGCTACTATGGGTTGGGTTGGAAGAGAAAGAGCCCATAAAGTTCACAGGCATTAACGCAAGCCCATCAGTCACAGCACAAAGGAGTCCCAGAGGGCAGCCATATGGGCGAAGGAATCTCATCTGTTCAGGGATCACTATCACCAGCCTAGTAGAGGCAGGCCTTTACTAAGCAACAGCAGCTCAGTCCTGGCTCTGCACTCATTGCACTCCCCAACCATAACAAAGATCACTGGTTCTGATTGGATGTGGATGGAGTGTTTCTATGCTCTTAGTGAAGCTTCTCTTCAATAAGTTGAGTGTAGCTATGGTAGGGCATTTATTGTTTTAATGGTTCTCCTTTTGAATTAGTTGAAGTGAGCTTGTAGTCTTCTTAAAAAGTAATGGAAGCAGTTGTAGTTTTTTCTATTTAGCCATTTTAAAGTTGCATACCCCATGCAGATCTATCCAGTAGATCATATTAGCTCTATTGTGATACAATAGATCATGTTAGCTGTACCTGAGTTTGTGACATTGATTTGAATCTTTGTAGATTGTAGTGTCTCCATTACACTATTAGGAATACATTGAGGAATGGCTTATCTGTTTTCTGAGTATATAACGTTTTCTTTTCAGTATACTGCTCGAACAAACTCAATAATATGCAGGTGAATATTGAAAACACTGTTCTATTTGGACAATAAACTGGCCACATTTTTATTTATTTAACTAGATGAGTCAGTTAAGAACACATTCTTATTTATAATGACAGCTTAAGAACAGTGCATTAACTGCCTTGTTCAGGGGCAGAATGACAGATTTTTTACCTTGTCAGCTCAGGGATTTCGATCTAGCAACCTTTCGGTTACTGGCCCAACACTCCAACCACTAGGCTACCTGCCACCCCATACTGTGAGATCCCACTCAGAAAACACACCACAATTCAGATGATTGTTCACCTCCCTTGCTGACTAGATCTGAGATGTGTGAGAGCTGCTTTCTAGTAGTCAACATCAAGTGCTGCAGATATTGCCAAGTCCACTTTGCTGCTTCCCTCTGGTGTTGAATCAGAGAACTGTCTGCTACAACTGACTATGGGGCAACAGTGCCACCTATTGGACAAAAATAACACAGACACTATAATTACATTACTGCTCAGCTAAACCCCTATAATTTTACTGCATTTACACAGCTTTGGTTTGTTTTACAGAACATTGCCCCCCAAATAAAAGCTAAGCATTTTAAGCCATTCCATTAGAAATGATTGATTTTAGCACCAGTTATCCATGCATATTGTGTATACCAGATGTTGTTGAGTTTTTTTTATTATTTTTTATTTCACCTTTATTTAACCAGGTAGGCTAGTTGAGAACAAGTTCTCATTTGCAACTGCGACCTGGCCAAGATAAAGTGGGGGTCATTTTAATGTGACCATGAGTTCATGAGCTCAGAGATGTAAGGAGAAGAAGAGTCTCATTTCAGTAAGTCGTCAGTATATATATCAGACTGGCTTAAGGTACATTGGACAGGAAATGGCATACCCGGACACTTCCCGGGTCAAATGAATCACCAACAGTGAGGAAGAGGAATGGATGGATTTTCCACACTGCTGTTTAAGGAGACAAGACTAAAGGCCTGTGGTTGTAGCTCTGAGAGACCTGCTGAGACATGATGAGGTTGCCATCTATATTACAGTCTGCTGAAGACTGAGGGTAAACTTCACAGCAAAGTCCCTTGCTTGGATGAAAACTGGCGATGAGTTTAGGAGAAGATGGACGAATTTGAATATCGATGAGAGCTATATCTGGGCAAATATATTTATACAGATTAGTTTAAGGCAAAAGATACAGTTGAAGTCGGAAGTTTACATACACCTCAGCCAAATACATTTAAACTCAGTTTAAAGGACTTTATGATGGCCACTCCAATACCTTGACTTTGTTGTCCTTCAGCCATTTTGCCACATCTTTGGAAGAATGCTTGGGGACATTGTCCATTTGGAAGACCCATTTGCGACCAAGCTTTAACTTCCTGACTGATGTCTTGAGATGTTGCTTCAATATATACACATAATTTCCCTACCTCATGATGCCATCTATTTTGTGAAGTGCACCAGACCCTCCTGCAGCAAAGCACCCCCACAACATGATGCTGCCACTCCCGTGCTTCATGGTTGGGATGGTGTTCTTCGGCTTGCAAGTATCCCCCTTTTTCCTCCAAACATAACGATGGTCATTATGGCCAAACAGTTCTATTTCTGTTTCATCAGATCAGAGGACATTTCTCCAAAAAGTACAATCTTTGTCCCCATGTGCAGTTGCAAACCGTAGTCTGGCTATTTTATAGCGGTTTCGGAGCAGTGGCTTCTTCCTTGCTGAGCAGCCTTTCGGGTTATGTCGATATAGGACTCGTTTTACTGTGGATATAGATACTTTTGTACCTGTTTCCTCCAGCATCTTCACAAGGTCCTTTGCTGTTGCTCTGGGATTGATTTGCATGCTGTTTATTCGTTGTCTCTGATTGGGAACCATATTTAGGCAGCCATATTGCCGTTGGATTTCGTGGGTTATTGTCTATGTGTAAGTTGCCTGTGTCGCACTTGTTGATGTATATTCATTTTTAGCCAATGTCATTAGAAATGATGATTTAGCACCCAGTTCTGCCATGCATATTTGTGTAATCAAGATGTTGTTGAGTTTTTTTTTATTATTTTTTAATTCAACCTTTATGTAACCAGGTAGGCTGAGTTGGAGAACAAGTTCTCATTGCAACTGCGACCTGGCAGATAATAAGTGGGGGTCTTTACAGGTGTGACCTATGAGTTCATTGAAGCTCGAGATGTAAGGAAGAAAGAAGATCTCATTTACGTATCTCAGTATATATAGTAGCGTTACGTTTGTTTGTTATTTTTGAATAAGGTGCTGGTGTTATAGGTACAGTGGTTCTTTTTGTGAGTCATTCGTTTGTAAAAAACTGTGCTACTAACCCGGTACACTTTCCCGGTCAAATGAATCACCAACAGTGAGGAAAGAGAATGGATGGATAATTCTACCACACATGACTGTATTTATGAGGACATAGACTAAGGAGAGAACTCGTTGAGAGTGGTTGATAACACGGCTCTGAATGACTGCTGAGACATGATGAGCTGGTTGCCATTGGCTCCTAATATCCTATCCAAATGTCTGCTAAAAGGAACCGAAGAGTGAGCTAGAAAATATCTTCACTCTCCAGTTCTATATAAGTACCTATGCTCCTTGGATGAAAACTGTCGTCGTAGATGCATGTAGTTTCAAGGCTATGAAAGAGCTGGATAACGATAAATTCTTGTTAAATTGCGAAATTGAGAGCTATATCTGGGCAATATATTTATACAGATTAGTTTAAGGCAAAAGATACAGTTGAAGTCGGAAGTTTACATACACCTCAGCCAATACATTTAAACTCAGTTTAAAGGACTTTATGATGGCCACTCAATACCTTGACTTTGTTGTCCTTCAGCCATTTTGCCACATCTTTGGAGAAATGCTTGGGGACATTGTCCATTTGGAAAGCCATTTGCGACCAAGCTTAACTTCCTGATGATGTCTTGAGATGTTGCTTCAATATATACACAATAATTTCCCTACCTCATGATGGCCAATTCAATCCTCCTATAGTCTCTTGCATATTTGTATTTATCTAATCATTTAAATGGGCAAAATTGCTAAGTCTTATTTTGTGTTGCATGGTGGAGGTAATATATAATATATGCATATATTGAATAAGTATACCGCACTACACAATCAGTAATGGTGACTTCTGAGGGTTGATATATTCTTATGGATACTTTGGACAAATTGGAGTGTTAGTACTTCCCATTCAGATTCCC
Organism: Salvelinus sp. IW2-2015; assembly: GCF_002910315.2. Lineage (NCBI taxonomy): Eukaryota > Metazoa > Chordata > Actinopteri > Salmoniformes > Salmonidae > Salvelinus > Salvelinus sp. IW2-2015. The sequence goes on from NC_036844.1 coordinate 17,294,062, forward strand.
CAAGGTTTGTCTGGACTATCATTAATGTAACTTAACTGTACGTGAACTTTCTAGCTTCACAGACTAGTATTAAATTAAAGACTCGTCTAAAGATTTCTGCTCGTTATTCCTGTAGTTGGATCGTTAGTCAATGAGTTTAACCAGTCCAACTGACAATTTGTAAAGCCAGTCAAACGTCAACGTGGGAACTCTCCGTCCCCGCGATCTCTGACTTAATGTATAAAATCTATTTGTTAGGTAGAGGAGTGCGCAAGAAGGGGCGGTTCTCAATGGACAACCTCAATTGGCGTATAGATGAATCTAGGGCTCACCCGCGGGGAGCCTAAGTGGACCATAATAGCTTGGTCTGACCCGTACACTGTTAAGCTGAACGATGTGGTTGGTAATGGTGGACTGTTCAGGCGGATGTGCAAGTATCGCCACCGCAGTTTTGTTAACCGTACCAATATCTTAATATTAGAGCGCACAAGGGTCATCTCCGGAAAACAGAGTAAAGGTTATACTATTTCTGTTTTCATTCAAGATCAGATAGGACATTTCCTATTCCAAAAAGTACGCCAATCTGTAAGATATACTCCGATATACAGTCCACCCAGTTGCTTTGCAAACCGATCTAGTCCTGCGCTAATTTTATCACGTCGGTTTCGGAGCCCCATTGGTAAAGGACGGAAACCTATGCCTAGACGGAGTCTTAACTATACCTCTTTTCAGTGAGATCTAACGGTACATGGTCGATATCAGAGTAGTCGAAATTACGTTTAATCATGTAGGAAGAAAACCTACTCACGATTTAGCACGCAATATCAGATGAAATCACCTGTCCTTCTCCAGCATCTTTCAGACGGATCACCGAATCTTTAGCTAGTGTCGGGCTGGGAACAGGCTGTAAAATATACATACAGAAATTAGGAAGACAATTATTCACAAACTTTATTCAGCGCTGCATGAAATGAACCAAGAATATCATACAAAAAAATGGATCGTGAATGCTTATAAGGGAAGACAGAATGTGTCCCCTCCGGTCTACCACTGAAGCGGTATGAAGGCATGCGTGGTCCCATGTGTGTCCAATAGTATCTTCGCGTATATTGTGGCTCAGATAACGTGGTTACCCGAGCAACCCCCTGACTTCAGAACAAGGAGAGGAATGGCAGCCTTCGTGAAGGTTGTGGCAGTCGCCAAAGGAGAACCAGACTTGAGTAGCGAAGGTCATAGGACTAGATTTAATTTCTCTATATAGCAGAGATCTCCATTACTCGAGTCACTGTAGATATGGTTATCCTATCTTATCGTGTAATTTCACAAATATTGTTCTCAATGAATTGTTTACAAGCAAAGAGGTCACGAGAGGAGTTTGTACTAAATGAGTTAGATGCTACATATCGAACTGTACAAGCGTATAGGGTCCAAATGTCACCCATATAAGCCAGATTATTAATTGCACCTCAAAGGATGGTCAATCTGTAGCTGCTATCTCCACTGGTAAACATAGTCTGCTCTTAAGGTGCCAATCACCATACGTATTTGTCTATGCAGATTTCTCTGTTCGACTAGGATTTGATATCTATTGTGAAATGTTGTTCACATCTTGAACGCCTAGTGTAGTCCCCAGCATTTCTTTCATCAATGTATCCACAATATTGTACATTCGGAAGATTTGTGTACTACTCAGTGAATTCCGAGTATTGTGAAGGAGTGAATTATGTGAGTCTGTTATTACTGAACAAAGAGAATATGCGCTTTTTGTGTACTTAAAGATATTAACGCTCTTTGTGTCTCCAGAGACATAAGACAGATTAGATTTCAGTAATGCCAACTGTCATTGTCCAGATTATAATATGTTCTAGAGGGCTGAGTACTAAGAGTCATTAGCCAAGGCACTCTATTTTTCCTCTTTGCAGTGTTGTGACCTATTAAAAACACTGAGGTTTACAATAGTAATCACGAACGCATTTGCAAGTGAAATAAGTGATATTGACTATTAATTGGAATCTCCTATACGTGTTCCTGAAGCATGTATACATGGGTGATTTGCAACTGGCAAAAACTATTATAGTTACCTCACAGAGAGAAAGGAGAAACATCATATGGAGGACACCAAGAGAGAGTTATATAAGAACCCATCTGCTCCATCCTTAGTGTAACAGGAGACACGGTAGATCATAAATAGGAGCCTAGAATACTGGACGTCAGCGCGCCATAGTAGAGCCGTAAACAGATACTCAAAAAAGAGTGTAAGAGGTACACAGGGAGGCTTCATGAGCTCAGACTCTTGTAAGGCTCGCCATTCTATCAGATGCTACTATTGACACTTTGTTACAACGAAACACCTTCTGAAGTGGAATATGCCCAGAGGGTGTCTGTGCTTTTGTATACTGATACATGTGTAGGATCACGACTGCTGGAAATGTTTATCTTAAGAACAACTTAATAATTTAAGAGACTAAAAGCAATGACTTATCATTCTTGGAATATTGATTGCGTGTCATATCAAAACCCACCAATGTTAATCGACAATTAATGGAAAAGCGATTTTCTAGTGGCTAGTCACTGCTCAAAGGCAATGCCACACTAATCCGTCTCAGATTATTTAAACTGCGTATGCTCAACATAGTGAAAAAGTAGAGTAAGACAAAGTCGTGTCAATACTTTATATAAACAATAGTTTTTCAAGTACACGTCACATTTCATCAATCACTGCAGAAAAGCTAGTAAACAGCTCTGAAGAAGTAACCTACAAAAGGTTTTTTGGAATGCTTCATGGCTACACGCTCTAAGAAACTGCCTGTAACGAGAGAACACATTGTGTACGACTCTGCTAATGAGAGCATAGGCGATCATCCAGTATATACAATAATGTCTCAAGGGGCCTTACAGATCTCTCCCAACTAAACAATCACAAAGTTCCCCATGCAAAGTTACAAAGTCTCAGGGGTACAAAACTTAGTCGTCTAGCTTCACAGTTCCCTGAGTCACGACGTATACAGGCATATGAGGTAATACGCAAAATTGGAAGTCAGTCTCATAGAAGAGAGTAATGTAATTAATCCCAGGAGGCTGACTAAAGTGAACTATTATCCACACACGAAGCAAATGGAATATTCTGCGCTCGGAAAGAATACTCCAAAGAGGTCAATAATAAGCGAGGCCTGCCAGATACTCCGAGCTAAGCAATAACCTCATTGACAAAATTACAAACAACTACATCACAAAAGACTTCTTTTGAGGTACAAGAGAGTCTTACCCGAGGATTAATAAAGAGGTGAATGATACTCACTTGCAGCAAGGCTTCCCAGTAAAAACCGGATTGTATGAATTTCAAATTATCACACATGGGGTTTAAATCAGCAAAGGCAAGCCATTTCAACCCAAAACAAATGAATCGTGACAACCCTCAGCAGTACTGGAGAAGGCCACGTGCCATGCTTGTACAATACAACACTCGGGTTTACAATAGTTACTGTGTAGAACTGGCCGACCTCAGGCCACTGGTGTCACCGTATACTTCAGCCCAGAGTGCCAAAACTGCTACCTCAGAAGTTTCAGGAGCTCATTATATCAGCTTTTATATTCTAGTTGGGGAACAAGGAAGCCGCTTCCCCTGGCTCCGGTGATAAACACCTTTGGCGCGTGTGCTCGTGAGTGTGCTAGTGTGATGTGATAGGATGTGCATGTTGATGATTGAATAGGTTGTGGGTTGTCCGTGCTTGGGCCTACGTGGTTTGTGTGTGGTGTCGTGCTGTGTGTGTGTGTGTTGTGTGTGTGTGTGTGTGTGTGTTGTGTGTGTGTGTGTGTGTTGTGTGTGTGTTGTTGTGTGCCGCGCGTAACTGTAAG
>NC_036844.1:17297920-17320725 GCF_002910315.2 Salvelinus sp. IW2-2015
GCTGAATTTGCACTTTTCGCACAAAAGTACGTTCATCTCTAGGAGACAGAATGTGTCCTTCCTGAGCGGTATGACGGCTGCGTGGTCCATTGTGTTTATACTTGCGTACTATTGTTTGTACAGATAAACGTGGTACCTTCAGGCGTTTGGAAATTGCTCCAAGGATGAACACAGACTTGTGGAGGTCTAGAAATTTTTCTCTGAGCTTCTTGGCTGATTTCTTTGGATTTTCCCATGATGTCAAGCAAAGAGGCACTGAGTTTGAAGGTAGGCCTTGAAATAAATCCACAGGTACAACCTCCAATTGACTCAAAGGATGTCAATTAGACACCAAAGTGTCACACTAATTTATGCTGACTACGTTGCCTTAATAAATGACATTGTGTGTGTGTGTGTGTGTGTGTGTGTGTGTGTGTGTGTGTGTGTGTGTGTGTGTGTGTGTGTGTGTGTGTGTGCGCGCGCTAACTGTACATCAGTGCGTGTCTGTTTAAGTCCGTAAATGATCCTCTGTCAAGTAATTTGTCAAATATCCTCCCAGTCATTGTCATTCACTTCTATCATTCTCAAAATTCACGCATAATCGAACAAATTAGACTTTATGCTAATTCCTTATGACTCAATTATGTTAAAAGCATGGTATGACTGACAGACATAATTACAGTCATAACGTTGGCTGAGATATACCAGCAAATTACTCTGTAATGAATATCAAAGCCTGGTTCCCGCTAGATGAAGGCAGGCTGGGATGAGTAAATAAACGTTCATGTGTTTGCAGTGATGAGCTGCATGTGCCCCAAAGCAGTGCTGGGACACCAGAGAGGTCCATGCTGAATGAATTAGCTGAAATAGTTCAAACTAAGGATTTGATTTGATGTGTACAGAAAGACAAGGAAGATAATTTACCCTAAAAGTCAGGGAATTGTTTTCCTGTGTTAGGTAATACTGAGTCATCATAATAATTGTGTCCATATCAACATATATCGTTTATTTGTTTACATAATTCTACACATGTAAAGGTCACAAATTATCAGTACTTACTGTTACTACTTGTGTCAGTCCCTTCATGCAGATGACAACTCATGTATAAATGTTTCTCTTACATATAATTCCACATCAAAGATGATGTTACCAATGTAGAATGTAGAATAAGACCAATGTTACAACAACCTATTTATAAAGTATTTCTGGTTAAGGGCCTTCAGAGTCTGTTGCAGTAAAGTTCCTTCTCCCTTCTCCAATATAATATCTAGCGTTTGTTCTGTCGATATGCTGTGGTGTTCTGGGCAGCGCATTGAGACCTATGATGAATGTATTCTAAATAAATTTTAAGTCGTTGCATATTTTATGCTCCTCAGATTAATTATACAGTGATGGTCTATTGTTATGATAGTGAAACACAGCCCGTCATTTGCAGTGAGGAATGTTGCTCAACACTGCTATTTGCACAGCTGCAGGGGTCATAAATTAATCCAGAAAAACAAACACATTAGCTCAACTCTTTCATCACATTCTCAAACAAGGTAGCGTGATATCGTCCTCCCCTGTAGTGGATGAGAATAAATACCTCTCTCTCTCTCTCTCTCTCTCTCTCTCTCTCTCTCTCTCTCTCCCTCGTCTTCTCTCATCCTTCTCTCCCTCTTTCTGATTTCTCGCGGTTAGTCTCACGGTCTATGCTCTCTTGCCACATGTTCTCATTCACTCCTCTTGATCTCTCTTCTCTGTGGCGGTGGGAGATGAAACCGTCTCTACATATCTCATTTGCGAGTGTGTTGTGTGTGTGATCGGTGTGCTTGTAATCAGTGTGGCATGCACATGAATAAAACGTTGTACTATGCTGCTGCTGCCTTGTTCCCTGAATATACCATGGTATTCTTCGGTTTTGCAAGCCTCTCCCCCTTTTCCCTCCAGACATAACGATGGGTCATTATGGCCAAACAGTTCTATTTTTGTTTCATCAGACCAGAAGGACCATTCTCCAAAAAGTAACGATCTTTGTCCCTCGAGGCAATAGTTTCCACTCACATTAGATAGTCAAAGCCCGCTAGTCTGGCCTTTTTTAATTTGGCGGTTCGGAGCAGTAAGGCTTCTTCCTTGCTGAGGCGGCCTTCAGGTTATGTCGATATAGGACTCGTTTTTACTGTGGATATAAGATATTTTGGTAAACCTGTTTCCTTCAGCATCTTCACAGGGCCTTTGCTGTTGTTCTTGGGATTGATTTTCACTTTTCGCACAAGTACTAGGAGACGATACGCGTCTCCTTCCCTGAGAGGTATACGGCTGCATGGTCCCATGGTGTTTATACTTGCGTACTAATTGTTGTGTACAGATGAACCGTGGTTACCATTCAGGCGTTGGAAATTGCTCTCATGATGAACAGACTTGTGGAGGTCTCAGATCTTTTTCTGAAAGTCTTGGCTGATTTCTTTGGAATTTTCCCATGATGTCAAGCAAAGATAACACTGAGTTTTGAAAGGTAGACCTTGAAATAACATCCACAGGTACTTCCCTCCAATTGACTCAAATGATGTCGATTAAAGCCTATTCAAAGCTTCTAAAGCCATGACAATCATTTTCCTCTGGATTTTCCAAGCTGTTAAAGGGCAACAGTCAATTTTAGTGTAAACTTCTGACCCACTGGAATTGTGATACAGTGAATTATAAGTGAAATAATCTGTCTGTAAACAATTGTTGGAAAAATTACTTGTGTCATGCACAAAGTAGATGTCCTTACCGACTTGCCAAAACTATAGTTTGTTAACAAGACATTTGTGGAGTGGTTGAAAAACGAGTTTTAATGACTCCAACATAAGTGTATGTAAACTTCCGAATTCAACTATAAATACTGTATACACTGAGTATAAAAAAACATTAAGGACACCTGCTCTTTCCATGACAGACTGACCAGGTGAATCCAGATGAAAGCTATGATCCCTTGTTGATGTCACTTGTTAAATCCACTTCAAATCAGTGTAGAAAAAGGGGAGCAGACAGGCTAAAGAAGGATTTTTAAGCTTTGAGGCAATTAAAGACATGGATTGTGTATTTGTGTCATTCAGAGGTTGAATGGGCAAGACAAACGATTTAAGTGCCTTTGAACGGGGTATGGTAGTATGTGCCAGGCGTACCGGTTTGTATCAAAAATACAACACTGCTGGGGTTTTCACACTCAACAGTTTCCCTTGTGTATCAAGAATACTACACCAGCCAAAGGACATCCAGACAACTTGACACAACTGTGGGAAGCATTGGAGTCAACATGGGCCAGCATCCCTGTGGAACGCTTTCAACAGCTTGTAGAGTCCATGCCTCGACAAATTAAGGCTGTTCTGAGGGCAAGGCTTAAAAGGCTTAAAAATCCTTCTTTAAACAGTCTCCTACACTTCATCTTTAACAAGTGACATCAATTTAACAAGTGACATCAAGAAGGGATCATAGCTTTCACCTGGATTCAAATGGGATCGTAGCTTTCACCTGGATTCAAATGGTCATTCTATGTCATGGAAAGAACCAATGTTCCTAATGTTTGTACACTAATTGAATACACCATCGTTGAAAAGTTTGTGGTCACTTAGAAATGTCCTTGTTTTTGAAAGAAAAGCACATTTTGTTGTCCATTAAAATAACATCAAATTGATCAGAAATACAGTGTAGATCTTGTTATTGCGGTAAATGACTATTGTAGCTGGAAACGGCTTGTTTTTTATGGAATATCTACATAGGCATACAGAGGCCCATTATCAGCAACCATCACTCCTGTGTTCCAATGGCACGTTGTGTTAGCTAATCCAAGTTTATCATTTTAAAAGGCTAATTGATCATTAGAAAACCTTTTTGCAATTATGTTAACACAGCTGAAAACTGTTGTTCTGATTAAAGAAGCAATAACACTGGCCTTCTTTAGACTAGTTGAGTATCTGAAGCATCAGCATTTGTGGGTTCGATTACAGGCTCAAAATGGCCAGAAACAAAGGACTTTCTTCTAAAACTCGTCAGTCTATTCTTGTTCTGAGAAATGAAGGCTATTCTATGTGAGAAATTGCCAAGAAACTGAAGATCTCGTACAACGCTGTGTAGTACTCCCTTCATAGAACAGTGCAAACTGCCTCTAACCAGAATAGAAAGAGGAGTGGGAGGCCCCAGTGCCCAACTGAGCAAGAAGACAAGTACATTAGAGTGTCTAGTTTGAGAAACAGACGCCTCACACGTCCTCAACTGGCAGCTTCATTAAATAGTACCCGCAAAATACCAGTCTCAACGTCGACAGTGAAGAGGCGACTCCAGGATGCTGGCCTTCTAGGCAGAGTTCCTCTGTCCAGTGTCTGTGTTCTTTTGCCCATCTTAATATTTTATTTTTATTTGGCAGTCTGAAATATGGATTTTTCTTTGCAACTCTGCCTAGAATGCCAGCATCCCAGAGTCGCCTCTTCACTGTTGACATTGAGACTGGTGTTTTGCGGGTACTATTTAATAAAGCTAGCAGTCAAACGTTTGGACATACCTACTCATTCAAGGGTTTTTCTTTATTTTGAATAACAGTGAAGACATCAAAACTATGAAATAACACATATGGAATCATGTAGTAACCACCAGCAAAGCACCCCCACACCATCACACCTCCTCCTCCATGCTTCACGGTGGGAACCACACACGCGGAGATCATCAGTCCACCTACTCTGCGTCTCACAATGACACAACGGTTGGAACCAAAAATCTCCAATTTGGACTCATCAGACCAAAGGACAGATTTCCACCGGTCTAATGTCCATTGTTCATGTTTTTTTGGCCCAAGCAAGTCTCTTCTTCATATTGGTGTCCTTTAGTAGTGGCTTCTTTACAGCAATTCGACCATGAAGGCCTGATTCACGCAGTCTCCTCTGAACAGTTGATCTTGAGTTGTGTCTGTTACTTGAACTTGGCGAAGCATTTATTTCGACTGCAATTCTGAGGTTGGTAACTCGAATGAACTTATCCTCTGCAGCAGAGGTAACTCTGGGTCTTCCTTTCCTGTGGCCGTCCTTATGAGAGCCAGTTTCATCATAGCGCTTGGTGGTTTTTGCCACTGAACTTGAAGAAACGTTCAAAGTTCTTGAAATTTTCCAGATTGACTGACCATCATGTTTTAATGTAATGATGGACTGTCGTTTCTCTTTGCTTATTTGAGCTGGGGGCTATCTGCTGTATACCACTCCTTGTCACAACACAACTGATTGGCTCAAATGCCTTAAGAAGGAAAGAAATTCCACAAATGAACTTTTAACAAGGCACACCTTTTTATTGAAATGCATTCCAGGTGACTACCTCATGAAGTTTGTTGAGAGAATGCCAAGAGTGTGCAAAGCTGTCATCAAGGCAAAGGGTGGCTACTTCGAAGCACCTCAAATATTTCAAAAAATTGGTAAACACTTTTTTGGTTACTATGTGATTCCGTATGTGTTATTTAATAGTTTTGATGTCTACACTATTATTCTACAATGTTGAAAATATTCAAAATAAAGAAAAACTGGAATGAGTAGGTGTGTCTAAACCTTTGACTGGTACTGTATACATAAATATAGGACTGTTTTATAGGAGAATTCCCTTGGAATATACAAGTTAAATGCAGATGTTAGTTGCCTTTATTATTTGCTTTTGGCTCTCATAGGTGAGGGGGGTTATGATGCTAGCTGTTTAAAATGATCTCTCTCTCTCTTTCCCTCCTTATAAAAATGTGTACTGCATTCCTCCAATGGGGGTGGCCATGGAGTTGCACTTGTGGAGTCCATGTGTGGTGTGTGAAAACCATCCATAGACAATTAAACCTCAAGCCCTGGTATGTGTGGATATGTGTGGGTGACTACATGAGGCGTAGACAGAGAGAGAGAGAGAGAGAGAGAGAGAGGTCTGCCAAAGGATACATAGGGTGTTCAGTTACTGTAGTTAGTTGTCCAGCAGCTAGTAAGATAATCAGTGGACTCACAGTGTGAGGCCATTCTCAATGCCAGATTCCTTAACACATAAGTGAATGTGGAACATAAAACAACACTACACAGAAAACAGAATCCTCAAAACATAATAGATATGAAATGATGTAGTTCCATGAATCATAAGGACCACACAGAACTGAAAACACACAAGAGACACAGAAGCCCCATTTGCTTTTATTTGTAAGATCTGCATGCTTCTCAATGAGCCATGAGGTAGAATAACACACACTATTTGGTCCTCCCTGCGTCCACAGCGCTGAAACTATTCTAGTGTTTTTGTGGACTTTGACTCTCCTTGTTTCCTTATTTTAACTGGGATTAGGGAATCCACGACATACACGTTTTTTGGCCTAGATTAGAACACTGGCAGAGAAGGGGGGCCTATTGTACTCTCTGAACTCTAAAGCTTGTCCCATGCTTCCCAGTCGGAACAGTTTGGCATATATTATGAAGACATTATGTGACGTTTTTGTTTGTTTTGGTGTTCGGCAGGTTTTTTGAAAGGCAGTTCGTGCACACAGAATGTTTTCTTGTGCAGGGCTTGGTGTGGGCTAACCCGTGATGCGGTTGTTGTGGGCTACCCCATGTTAGTTTGGTGTGGGCTGGTCCATGTTGGTTTGGTGCCCGCTAGCCTGTGTTGGATAGGTGTAGGCTAGCCCGTCTTGGGCTTGGTTGTGTTTTTGACTGTTTTAGTATTTTAATGTGTAATGTACTACATTATCAAAAGTGTGCTCGTCGAACTTCTCATTCCAAAATCGTGTGCATTAATATGGAGTTGGTCCCCCCTTTGCTGATGAAACTGTGGGTTTGCACAACCAAAGAATTTCTGCACAAACTGTCAGAAACCATCTCAGGGAAGCTCATCTGCGTGCTCGTCGTCCTCACCAGGGTCTTGACTGACTGACTGCAGTTCGACGTTGTAACCAGCTTCAGTGTACAAATGCTCACCTTCGATGGGCACTGGCACGCTGGAGAACTGTGCTCTTCACGGATTAATCCCGGTTTCAACAGTACCGGGCAGATGGCCGACAGTGTGTATGACATCGTGTGGGCAAGCGATTTGCTGATGTCAACATTGTGAACAGAGTGCCTCATGGTGGCTGTGGGGTTATGGTATGGGCAGGCATAAGCTATGGACAACAAACACAATTGCATTTTATCGATGGCAATTTCAATGCACAGAGAAACGGTGATGAGATCCTGAGGCCCATTGTCGTGCCATTCATCAGCCCCCATCACCTTATGTTTCAGCATGATAATGCACGGCCCCATGTCGTAAGGATCTGTATACAATTCCTGGAAGCTGAAAATGTCCCAGTTCTTCCATGGCCTGCATACTCACCAGACATGTCACCCATTGAGCATGTTTGGGATGCTCTTGATCGACGAGTACGACAGCGTGTTCCAGTTCCCGCCAATATCCAGCAACTTCGCACAGTAATTGAAGAGGAGTGGGACAACATTCCACAGGCCACAATCAACAGCCTGATCAACTCTATGCGAAGGAGATGTGTCACGCTGCATGAGGAAAATGGTGGTCACGCCAGATACTGATTGGTTTTCAGATCCCCGCCCCCTCCCTTTTTTTTTAAGGTACACTACATGATCGAACATTTCATTCCAAAATCATGAGCATTAATATGGAGCTGTTCCCCCCTTTGATGCTATAACAGCCTCCACTGTTCTGGGAAGGCTTACCACTAGATGTTGGAACATTACTGCGGCGACTTGCTTCCATTCAGCCACAAGAGCATTAGTGAGGTTGGGCACTGATGTTGGGCGATTAGGCCTGGCTTGCAGTCGGCATTGCAATTCATTCCAAAAGTGTTCTATGGGGTTGAGGTTAGGGCTCGGTGCAGGCCAGTCAAGTTCTTCCACACAGATCTCGACAAACCATTTCTGTATGAACCTCGCTTTATGCATGGGGGTATCGTCATGCTGAAACAAGAAAGGGCTTTCCCCAAACGGTTGCCACAAAGTTGGAAGCACAGAATCATCTAGAATGTCATTGTGTGCTGTAGCGTTAAGATTTCCCTTCACTGGAAATATGTTTTGACGCTAGTCGTTTAGAATGATTTCATATACATTTTAAGTGTGTGACTCTCTCTCTCTCTTCTTGTAAGAATGTGTACTGCATTCCTCCAATGAGGGTGGGGCATGGAGTTACACTTGTGGAGTCCATGTGTGGTGTGTGAAAACCATCCATAGACAATTAAACCTCAAGCCCTGGTATGTGTAGATATGTGTGGGTGAGTGCATGAGGCGTAGGTAGAGAGAGAGAAAGAGAGAGAGAGATGTCAGCCAAAAGATACATAGGGTGTTCAGTAACTGTAGTTAGTCGTACAGCAGCTAATAAGATCATCAGTGGACTCTCAGTGTGAGGCCATAATCACTGCCAGATTCTTTAACACACAAGTGAATGCGAAACATAAAACAACAGTCTACACAGAAAACGGAATCCGCAAAACATAATAGATATGAAATTATATTTAAGTGATAATGCCCTCAAAGCCGATGTTTGGAGGATATATTGCCATGGGTATTGTTAACCATGCAAATTGTGCTAAACACCTGCTTTGAGGGGCATTGTCACTTTTATACAATGGGTTACCAACATATTCAAATAATAATTGACAAATTTTAATTTAAAAAATTATTTTTATTAATACTATTTCATCCTTCCTCAAGATATAGTCCTGACACAAATCTAGGGTTTCTAGAGACGCGACACAGTCGTTCAATCTTTTTGTTCTGTATATATGGACGCGACCCAGTCGTTCATTCTAAATGTTCCATTGCCATACTGGCTGGCAACATTCTTATCCCTTGCTTGCTAGCTAGCCAACTACTGCTAATTTACAGTCACGTCAAAAAGTGCAGCCAGAATAACAGCAAAGTAGCTGCATTTGCATTTGTTTAAGCTGTTTAAACATTTATTTGGATACATCCATAACAATAAGCTGATGAGCCGCGATTTTGTCTGGCATAGAAAATGTGCTCACTCGTCAGGACACTATTGTTCAGAGGAGCTAGCCAACAACACAACTACAGTAACATAATCACTTCAAAGTGAAGCTGGAAAGACCGCAAATTAGCTGCGTTTCATTTTACCTTTTTTCAATTGACATTTTTTTGTATATATCCATAAAAATGATGCCAACTGAATCATGATTTCAACTGCCTGAGAAACGCTGCCTGCCTGTCTGTCTCGTCCCGACTCACGACACGTTCATTACTATGGAACAGCAGGAGATCAAATTTGAATATTGAAACAATGTTGCAAATGTCGGAGAGACAGACACCAAGGTTTGTACAAATCTCTGTTGAAAACTAAATGTTAGTCTAAAAGAAATGTGAGATAATGTCTAGATGCTTTTGATAGTGCAGATCAAGTTAATAAATTGCTTGGCTGGGCTGATGAGACAATGGATTGCGCAGTCAGATGGAACAGTGTAAATAGGCATTTTAACATCATCGATTTAGCCGGTGGCAACTTGTGGAATAGACACCAACATGATTCATGATTAGACCCACCCTTGTATAAAGTTCCATGAATCATAAGGACCACACAGAACTGAAAACACACAAGAGACACAGAAGCCCCAGCGTATACGCTCTCATTTGTAAGATCTGCATGCTTCTCAATGAGCCGTGAGATAGAATAACACACACTATTTGGTCCTCCCTGCGTCCACAGCGCTGAAACTATTATAATGTTTTTGTGGACTTTGACTCTCCTTGTTTCCCTCTGTTAACTGGGATTAGAGAATCCAGAACAAATACGTTTATTGGCCTAGATTAGAACACTGGCAGAGAAGGGGGGCTTATTGTACTCTCTGAACTCTAAAGCTTGCCCCATGCTTCCCAGTCGGAACAGTTTGGCATATATTATGAAGACATTGTGTGACATTTTTGTTGGCCTAGATTAGAACACTAGTAGAGAAGGGGGCGTACCCGGCTCCATGAAGGGGCTAAATGGGGCTTAGCCCTCTCAGTTTTAGTTTTATGTCCCTATATAAATAGCAAAACAGTTTAAATGATTGAACGACAGGTTGGCGAAAATAAAAGAAAATCTCTGCTGCGCTGTGTCAGCATAATGGACAGAGCGCGCCGCAGTGTGTGTAGTGGGCTACGGAAAGCCACTGGGCAGTTAGGGATGCCTCCTTTGGTTTTCCATAAAAAGTGGGGAAAATGCTTCTCATCTCTGTGGTGGGCTAAATGAATAACATGATATGCCTCCACCTGTAATATTTTATCTTGATTATCCCTTGTGTTGTCTTAAGGGTCAAAAATGACCTGCCACTGTGTTTAACAGCAGAGAAAAACCCCTAAATTATATTTCTTCAACTTGAAATTTGATTACTTTTCCTAGAACCCCAACATTAGAAAAAGTGAAACATCGCCTTTGTTCATATTTCCATGAAAGCTGTACACCACCAGGGAACAAAGATTGTATTCTTGACCCGGAAGTTATAAAATCATTTACACACCACAACAACCACAAAGACACACACACACACACACACACACACACACACACACACACACACAACACACACACACAACACACACACACACACACACACACCACACACACACACACACACACACACACACACACACACACACACACACACACACACACACACACACACACACACACACACAATGAGAAATTGAGATTATGTGTGCTACTGATTGAACTCAGCCAGCAGCTCCTGAAGAGGAAGATCACCATGGTTGGCACAGTTAGAAAGAACAAGCCTGAGCTCCCCCCTGCACTCCTCGCAACAAGGGAGAGAGAGGCCTTCTCATCAAATGTTGCCTTCCCCCCCACCACCACTCTAGTGTCTTACCTCCCAAAGAGGAACAAGAATGTGGTCCTCCTGAGCACACTGCACAAAATGGCTGAGATCAGTGATCGTGAGGACAGGAAGCCAGCCATCATCCTGGACTATAACCACAACAAAAGAGGCGTGGACAACCTGGACAAGGTGATTGGAACTTACAGCTGCAGGAGGATGACTGCCAGCTGGCCCATGGTCATCTTCCATAACCTCATTGATGTGTCCTCATACAATGCCTTCGTGATATGGAACAAAATCAACCCTACCTGGATGCCTGATAAGCGGAAACAAGAGGAGGGTGTTCCTGAAGCAGCTGCGAAAGGCACTTTTAACACCACACATTCAAAGAAGGGAGCGCCTCCCCCAGACAGCAGCCTCTGCAGCGCTTGTGAAAGCTGTTTAGGGGGCTGAATCTTGTCCTGATCCACCTGAGGTTGCAGCTGGGGCAAGCAAGAGGAGGAGATGACAATTCTTCCCCCCAAAGAAAGACTGTAAAACAAATACTATGTGCTGAACGTGTGAGAAATACATCTGCAAAGTCCATGCACACACACTTGCATACTGTCCTACATGTGCTAATTAGAGCTGATTGATTTATGTTCTTCACGTTTTTGTTTTGTATAAATTATCTTATTTTATTCTTATTTATTGTTGTTGTTTATACACCTTGTGGGTGGGAGCAATGGTTTAAAAAATGGAAGACTAGTGCTTTGCAGATTAATTCCTCATTGTACAGTATATAAGAATATATCACTATGTTGCCAAAAAAGTCTAAGATTGTTATTGTTTACCTTCAATAAAATGCATTCAAAACTACTTTCTGCACATTTCTTCTACTTTCTTAGGCTATACAAGTGCTATCTCTTGCTAAAAAAATATGTTTTACACCTATGCAGTACCTTTAGCAATAATAATAATAATAAACCTCTACTTTAGTAAAGAAAACAATTATGACAGGTGTGTTGTAATGAAAACGAGTGGTGTCCACTGATTAAATGCAGTCTTTCTGCATCGTGAAGAGGGAAACCCCAGATATTCACAAAGTTTGTGATGAATGACAGGTTGTTTCTTCATGCAAAATAGATTTGGGGTTTAAAATTAAATTAAGCTGCTATATTTTAGGGTTTAGTGAAGGCGGGTAATTTTTTACCCTTAGGACAAGGGGAGTATACAGAATGTTAAGACTACACAAGGGTTAATAAGGGTGGGGTCAAGTGTACCATTGAAGCTGCTTCACTCAACTCTGCCTCACGCCCCACCACTACTGAGTTTAGTTAGCTTCTTAGCTAGCTGTAAAAAGTGTTAGTGTTATTAGCCTTAGCCTATTTAGCTAGCTCGAACCAGCTAATCTTCCACGATGGATATCAGAAATTGGCTTTGCCAAAGTATCCAAACAAAGGAGAAGGAGAGCGATGAGCAGCAGCATCAAACCATGCGATGATGCTGCCGAGCTCCAGCTAGATTTGGGTACAGCGCCTGTCCACCCTTCCACAAGCGCCGCCAGGATAATGGCTCCACAACCACAATTTGTCAGCGATTGTGGACGTTATTGAGTTCCTTGTTTCAAACCAGCAACCACTGAGGAGGACATTGGACGCGATAGAGTCAAGAGGGGAGGGGGCAGTGGACTTTTTCTGTCTATGATGGAATATACTCTGAACTTTCCAAGGGGTTTAGCACCATACCCCACAATGCCACATACACGTCACACGTATTAAAAATGAAATCATAGGGCTCATGAGTGAGATTGTTACTGAGGAAATAGGTAATGAAATCTGAGAATCTTAGTACACACTGAAGGTAGACGGGACCAAAGATCCTTCTGGATGTAGAAATAGAGAGAGCCATGACTTTCTAGATGTTAAAAGGTGAAACCACTTCTGGATCTAAGAGAAACAGATTTGGTGGAAGCTGAGTTTAATGTCGCTCGACAGTTTTTGCAGACTGAAATTGCCCACTCTGGCTCCTTTTCAATATATATTTTTTTGTATATTTCCAGAAGAATTATGACAGCTGAATCATGATTTCGACTGGCTAAGAAACGCTGCCTGCCTGACTGTCTCGTCCTGACTCACCACCAAATCTGTAGTGGTTTCACCTTTTTCACATCTAGAAAGTCATGGCTCTCTCTATTTCTACATCCAGAAGGATCCTTGGTCCCATCTACCTTCAGTGTGTATGATTCTCTGGGCCTGTCTCCACTATCTTTACTGCACTGAAACATGGATTGACTTTTGTGGCGTCCACAGCTAAATGCGAGAACTAATTGTCCACTTTGACAAACGTGTAGTCAGCAAAGAAGAAGCATGCTACACCTGAAAGCTCAACTAATCCAATTGGTATTTGAGGGGGACACGGGTGGGCCCCGGTGGTAATACATTTGTAAAACCAAAGCTTCCCTTGGCTTGGAAGAGTTCCAGTGTTGTGTTTGATAGTCATATCCAGCTAGCTAACATAGCATCCCTCTGTTTGAGAAGGGTGTCTGAGT
This sequence comes from Salvelinus sp. IW2-2015, assembly GCF_002910315.2. Classification (NCBI taxonomy): domain Eukaryota; kingdom Metazoa; phylum Chordata; class Actinopteri; order Salmoniformes; family Salmonidae; genus Salvelinus; species Salvelinus sp. IW2-2015. The sequence continues at coordinate 17,311,219 of NC_036844.1, forward strand.
AGACCAACTAGCTAGCTGCATTTGTTAGCTAAGTACGTCCTCCTTCAATTTTGAATAAATTAATTTGTTCAAAACTGTTAAACTATTGTCTTTCTACTCACAACATGTTATGCACTGCAGTGCTAGCCAGCTGTAGCCTATGCTTTCAGTACTAGATTCATGATCTGATCATTTGATTGGGTGGACAACATGTCAGTTCATGCTGCAGGAGCTCTGATAGGTTGGAGGACGTCCTCCAGAAGTTGTCATGGTGAGAACCATGAGTCTCCTAGGTTTTGTATTGAAGTCAATGTACCCAGAGGAGGACAGAAGTTAGCTGTCCTCCGGCTACACCATGGTGCTACCCTACAGAGTGCTGTTGAGGCTACTGTAGACCTTCATTGAAAAACAGTGTGTTTTAATCAATTATTTGGTGACGTGAATATATTTAGTATAGTTTTATCTATAACTTTTCAAATGTTTAAAAATATATATTTTTTATGAAATTCACTTAGGAGGATGGTCCTCCCCTTCGTTCTCTGAGGAGCCTCCACTAATCTAAACATGAATCTGCAGGACCTCCGCCAGCCGAAAAAGCTAGGTAACATTAACCCTTCTAATTGCAGTCGAAGTACTCTTAATATGCAGGAGAACTATTGCCTTATGGTGAGGATAGCCGAGTTTGCAAGCCCAGCTTCAGAAGCAGGAAAGGATGAAACAGCATCCGTGTCACCAGTAAGTACAGGTAGTAGTGTTAATCACCCCACACAGTCCCCGCCGGACAATTTTCTCACGGCTTCTGGAAAGAAATGCTGTCGGAATGCTCAACCGGTGTCACTCATTCAGCCGATAGAAACTTTCAACCAGTTTTCCAAACCTAGCAATGAGTCAGAGTCTGAGCATTCTCGGGTCTCTCCTCCACCTGTTACGGGGTCTGAGCCGCCGAAGCCTCCGACCATTACCTCTGACAAATTGAAAACCCTAATCATTGGCAACGTCATTACCCGCAATATTAGACTTAAAAATAATCATCCAGCGATCATACATTGTTTACCAGAGGGCAGGGCTACCGACATAAAGGCTAGTCTGAAGGTGGTGCTCGGGATATAGGGATATCATTTTAAGTGCCAGTGGAAACGGGATTAAAAGGTAGTCGTAAAGCCTCTCCTGAAAAAGCCAAAACTTGACCCAGAAAATGTAAAAAACTTTCCACCTATATCGAATCTCCCATTCCTCTCAAACATTTGAGAAAAAGCGGTTGCCAAGCAACTCACTGTCTTCCTGATGACAAATAATGCAAATTAAATGCTCCAGTCTGGTTTTAGACCCCATTATAGTACTGAGACCACACTCGTGAAGGTGGTAAGTTACCGTATAATGGCATTAGACCATGGCTCTGCGTCTGTCCTCATGCTCCTAGACCTTAGTGCCACTTCGACACCATCGATCAACACATTCTTTTGGAGAGATTGGAAACCGGAATTGGTCAACGTGGACAATTTCTTGTCTGGTTTAGAGCTTATCTGCCAGAAAGATATCAGTTCGTCTCTGTGGATGGTTTGTCCTCTGATAAATCCATGATGTTCCTCAAGGTTCCGTTCTAGGACCACTATAGTTTTCACTATATATGCTAACTCTTGGTGATGTCATTTGGAATCACAACGTCAACTTTCACTGCTATGCAGACGTCACACAGCTGTAGATTTTGATGAAACATGGTAAAGCCCCAAAATTGCCTAAATTGGAAGCCTGTGTTTCAGACATAAGGAAGTGGGTGACTGCAATTTTTTTACTTTTACGCTCGGACTAAACAGAGATGCTAGTTCTAGGTCCCAAGAAACAAAGAGATCTGTTGTCGGATATGACAATGAATCTTACTGGTTGTACAGTCGTCTCAAATAAAACTGTGAAGGAACTCGATGTTACTCTGGAACCTGATCTCTCTTTTGACGAACATATAAAAGATATTTAAAGAGCAGCCTTTTTCCATCTTTGTAACATTGCAAAAAATCGTAAATGTTTGGTCCAGAAATTATGCAATGAAATTATCCATGCTTTTGTCACTTCAAGATTAGACTACTGCAATGCTCTACTCTCCAGCTACCCAGATAAAGCACTAAATAAACTTCAGTTAGTGCTAAATACGGCTGCTAGAATCTTGACCATATTATCTCTCTCTCTTCCCTTCCGGAGGGCCTGAGCCCTAGGACCATGTCTCAGGACTACCTGGCCTGAACACTGGCTGTCCCCGTCCCCAGTCCACCTTGTCGTGCTGTTGATCCAGTTTCCTCCGCTGTCTTGATCTCTGAATGCTCGGCTATGAAAAGCCAACGGCCATTTACTCCTGACATTTACTCCATTTACTCCTGACCTGTTACGCCCTCTATAACTGCTGTGATTATTATTTGACCCTGCTGGTCATCTATGAACATTTGAACCTCTTAAAGAAAGATCTGGTCTTAATCTCCACTGGTCTTAATCTGGTCTTAATCTCCACAAGAGGACTGGCTACCCCTCAGAGCCTGGTTCCTCTCTAGGTTTCTTCCTAGGTTCCAGCCTTTCTAGGGAGTTTTTCCTAGCCACCGTGCTTCTACATCTGCATTGCTTGCTGTTTGGGGTTTTAGGCCGTGCTTCTGTATAAGCACTTTGTGACATCTGATGAGGGCTTTAAAAATACATTTGATTGATTTGATTGACCTAGAAACAGCGCAAACTGAGCTCGAAGGTGAAATCTATTTCCTAAAAAATTATTATAATCACTCTAAAATTATTCCCAACCCAACATCCTTCAATCTTTTCTATGAAGTGTTTGGGTGGGAGACGGTGGGTCCCATGCCACCTCTCCGGAACGGATCTCTGTGTATGATTGTATGAATCCACAGTTATGAAGTCAAAGAGCAAATAGTTCACCTCGTAGCGGAATTGGGGACTCTGACCTATGCAGAGATCTACCCAGTTCTGAGTGCCGAGCTGCTGAAACAGAGGGCAACTTACAATGAGGTGAGATCCCAGCTATGCGAGCTAAACCTGAGATGCTGCTTTATCCACACAACAAAACTAATCTTGACCTTCCAGAATAAAACACACATGTTTTCCACTGCCAAGGAGGCTCAATATTTTTTCCATAAGCACTTCCAAGTCCAACAAACAAGGGGACGAGTTGACAGATCTAGGTTAACCACAATTTGGCTGGCACAATATTCAGGTATGCTAACCACACACAATCATGCAGCCTAGCCTATGTCTGTGATGTTGCCCTCAGCATAAGACAATGATGAGAAAACCCTCTCAATTGTGTAAAAGGAACACTATTATTATTATTGTTGCTGAACATTGGACATTATTATTATATTTCCTGTATTCCAGGACATTTAGACATTGATGACTACAATTAATGAACAATGGACAATATATTGAAGTGCCATACAGACTGGGGTTGCTTCCTTGCGGGGCTACAGCACATTGCATCCCTATGGGCTAAACTGTTTAGGGTAGATGGCCAGTCCCATATGGGTTCACAGGGAGGATTTCTGGGTCGGGAACGACCAATGGGTGGGTTTCCCTGTGGGTCCTGCTTTATATTTTACATCCATGGGCTTATTAACACTAAAGATAATAATTACATCATGAATACTACTTTTTTTTGTCAATGGCAGCGCTAGCTATTCTCTTTTAGAATTTAAAAGGCCTAAACTCCCCTATGACACATTCCAGATGTCTTGATATCCCAGCAAGAAACCATTGATATAGCAATACTCCAAAGGAGAACCATTTGTACAAACTGTCAGCTTTTTCATCAGCCCCAAACAAAGGTGTAATCATAATGAACAAAAATAAGAAACAAAAAAGTACCATCTTGGGTAAAGGCAGAGACCAAGAAGGCAGAATCACTTTCCTTAAATATATTCATAATCGAAACAAAATGACCTTTTATTAATGTGTATGCTCCAATTTCATATGATCCTATGTTTTTTGATTCTCTGAAAGGCATTTTGTTAGAAGTAACTGAATTCCGTCATTCCATTCTATTCCGTTCAGATCCACTAGAAGCAGCAGACAAGGAGATCCAATTTTGCCTCTGCTATTCTTATTATCCATGGAATCCCTTACCCAGGAAATTCACCAATTGACAGAAATAACACCAATTTCTCTCAAATCTACTGATCATTTAATATCCTTATACACAGACAATATTTTACTATATCTAAACAATGTATCTCAATTGCCACAAACGCATTGAAGATCATAGTTAAATTCCGCTTAATCTCAAATTATAAAATGAATCTAACCAAATCAGCCTTACTGTTACTGCCCTCTCCGGCCTCTAGGTCACCAGGCTGCTCGTTATGGCGCACACCTGTCACTATCGTTAGAGAGTAATATGGTGTCTCCTATTGCCCGGGAAGAGCTGATTAATGTATGCTTTGGTGCTTTGGTTCTATTATTGCTCACACCATTTCTATTTGGCGGAAAATTGAAAAACAATGTAACTGGGAATCAAAATGGCATGCCCATACTCCAATATTTCACAATAATGCCTTGCGATCTGGAGGGCGGCCTTTTAGATCCCCCCCAATGGTCCAAATGTGGAATCCGTATCCTTACCTATATCATGGACAGTAATGGTTTGAGAACATTCCAAGGTTTATAAGACACATACATGCCAAACAACTCCTTTTTTCTATATTTACAACTTAGTGCAAGCTATGCTAGCCTATGGAGTCTCTTGGGGAAACCCAACTACCGAAATATCCAATGGGGGGGATTTATAAATAAATGATCTAGGCTCCCAAAAGGACTGACCTTTATAATATATAAACAACTTTTGGAAAGCTCATATTCTGAGCTAGCTATTAAAAAAGTTTGGTCCACAGATCTAATTGAATCTTAGCCACGTGTTAACTGGAAAAGAATATGGAAAATGTATTTATACATTTTAAGTTTGTTAACAGACTGTATTTAACATCAAGGAAGTGTTTTACGATGAAATTGGCCCCAACTCCCAACTGTTCACTGTGTCCCCTCAATCAGGTAGGCACATTCCTCCATATGATGTGGGAATGCCCTGCAGTTAAATGCTTCTGAGGCAAAGTAACAAAATTCAGTTAGAAGTGCATGAATACAAATATTCAATGCTTTCCATCTATTATGTTACTTAATGGTGATAACCCCTCAATCAATCTCTCAATCAATCAGAGAAGATTACTTCTGACATGCAAAAAAAATGAATGTTCCCTCTAAGATGGAAACCACCTCACACCCTCCCATTTAACCAGTGGATACAGTTCTTTTTAGAAGTTCAAACACTATAATAATCGACAGCTAGAATGAATGGTGCTAATCAAGAAACAATTGAGGCCTGGACAAATAAACTTGACTCTGTAAAGAACATTCTCAGCTAAATCCCCACGTCCCTTTTTCAGGACCCTGTCTTTCAAAGATAATTTGTAAAAATCCAAATAACTTCACAGATCTTCATTGTAAAGGGTTTAAACACTGTTTCCCATGCTTGTTCAATGAACCATAAACAATTAATGAACATGCACCTGTGGAATGGTCGTTAAGACTCTGACAGCTTACAGACGGTAGGCAATTAAGGTCACAGTTATGAAAACTTAGGACACGAAAGAGGCCTTTCTACTGACTCTGAAAAACACCAAAAGAAAGATGCCCAGGGTCCCTGCTCATCTGCGTGAACGTGCCTTGGCATGCTGCAAGGAGGCATGAGGACTGCAGATGTGGCCAGGGCAATAAATAGCAATGTCTGTACTGTGAGACGCGCTAAGACAGCGCTACAGGGAGACAGGACAGACAGCTGATCGTCCTCGCAGTGGCGACTATGTGTAACAACACCTGCACAGGATCGGTACATCCGAACATCACACCTGCGGGACAGGTACAGGATGGCAACAACAATGCCCGAGTTACACAGGAAGGCAAAATCCCTCTATCAGTGCTCAGACTGTCCGCAATAGGCCGAGAGAGGTTGGACTGAGGGCTTGTAGGCCTGTTGTAAGGCAGGTCCTCAACCAGACCTCACTGACAACAACGTTGCCTATGTGCACAAGCCCACCATCGCTGGACAAGACAGGACTGGCAAAAAGTGCTCTTCATTGACAAGTCGCGGTTTTGTCTCACCAGGGGTAATAGTCGGATTTGCGCTTAATCGTCGAAGGAATGAGCGTTACACCGAGGCCTGTACTCTGGAGCGGGATCGATTTGGAGGTGGAGGGTCCGTCATGGTCTGGGGCGGTGTGTCACAGCATCATCGGACTGAGCTTGTTGTCCTTGCAGGCAATCTCAACGCTGTTACTTTTGATTTTGACCCCCCCTTTGTTCAGGGACACATTATTCAATTTCTGTTAGTCACATGTCTGTGGAACTTGTTCAGTTTATGTCTCAGTTGTTGAATCTTGTTATGTTCATACAAATATTTACACATGTTAAGTTTGCTGACAATAAATGCAGTTGACTGTGAGAGGACGTTTCTTTTTCTGCTGTGTTTAGTTATATATATACAGTATATATTTATTTTGACTTTTGTAACTTTCTTTACTTTCAGGCCCACGAGGAAGGGGTGGTACGGGAGGGGGTGGGAAGGAGTAGGAGGCATGCTTTCTTCGGGGTGAGGAGCGGGGCGCGAGGTTAGAATGGCGGGGTGGGAAGCATGGTATCCGGGTGGGGAAGGAGAATGCGGGTGGGTGGATGAGGACCGAGGGGGGAAATGGGACGGGTTATCTTCATATCCATTTAGAAAAATAAAAAAATACCTGTATATGCCCACTCTGAAAAATAGAAATTACAAAAGTAAATAAAAAGTATGTCACAAAAAAAAGAAGTGTCACAGCTTGTTGCTGAACTCATGAGCGAGCGGCAATATTTTCCATGTTTGAAGCGGGCCTGTATAGGCCTATTTACACTGATTGCACAAAACACCCACTGTGCTTTGGCAAAGTGGGTGGGGTTATATCCTGCCTGTTTGGCCCTGTCCGGGGGTATCATCGGGGGTATCATCAGTGTCTCCTGACCCCTCCTGTCTTAGCCTCCAGTATTTATGCTGCAGTAGTTTATGTGTTGGAGGGCTAGGGTCAGTCTGTTATATCTGGAGTACTTCTCCTGTCTTATCCGGTGTCCTGTGTGAATTTAAGTATGCTCTCTCTAATTCTCTCTTTCTCTCTTTCTCTCTTTCTTTCTTTCTCTCTCTCTGAGGACCTGAGCCCTAGGACCATGCCTCAGGACTACCTGGCATGATGACTCCTTGCTGTCCCCAGTCCACCTGGCCGTGCTGCTGCTCCAGTTTCAACTGTTCTGACTGCAGCTATGGAACCCTGACCTGTTCACTGGACGTGCTACCTGTCCCAGACCTGCTGTTTTCAACTCTCTAGAGACAGCAGGAGCGGTAGAGATACTCTCAATGATCGGCTATGAAAAGCCAACTGACATTTACTCCTGAGGTGCTGACTTGTTGCACCCTCGACAACTACTGTGATTATTATTATTTGACCATGCTGGTCTTGACATACTCAAACCAGTACGCCTGGCACCCACTACCATACCCTGTTCAAAGGCACTTAAATCTTTTTGTCTTGCACAATTCACCCTCTGAATGGCATACATACACAATCCATGTCTCAATTGTCTCAAGGGCTTAAAAATCATTCTTTAACCTGTCTCTTCCTATTCATGATTTATGTGGATTTCACAGGTGACATGAATAAGGGATCATAGCTTTAAACTGGAATCACCTGGTCCGTCTATGTCATGGAAAGAGCAGGTGTTCCTAATGTTTTGTACACTCAGTGTATTTGGCAAGACAGCTGTGCATGGCTGCATCTCACTGTAGGCTGTTTTGGTTATTTGGATCACCATTCACCTTTTGTTTACTGTGTTTGTTTACTGTTAATGTAACTAGCCTATTATAGATTGTGTCATGCCTTTATTGATCTGATATTTTGTTTACTAGGCCTACTTCGTGAAAAGAAGAATATGAATATACAGAATAAAAATATTTTGAAACATGCATCTTGTATGCAACAAGGCACTAAGGTAATACTGAGAAGAAGAAAAAAGACGACGGCTGCTCGGCCGTAGAAACCCATTTCATGAAGCTCCCAACAAACAGTTATTGTGCTGACGTTGCTGCCAGAGGCAGTTCGGAACTCGGTAGTGAGTGTTGCAACCGAGAACAGACCATTGTTAAGTGCTACAGCACTCGGCGGTCCCGATCTTACTTGTTGGAAAGGTGCCACGTTGAAAGTCACTGAGCTCTTCAGTACGGGCCAGTCTGCTGCCAATATTTATCTATGGAGATTGCATGGCTGTGTGCTCGATTTTATACACCTGTCAGCAATGGGTGTGGCTGAAATAGCCAAATTCACTCATTTGAAGGGGTGTCCACATACTGTTGGCCATGTAGTGTATATTGATGAAGTATGATTATGATTAAAGTATATTTAAATAAATACAAATTCTGCTTGGGTACTCCTAGTAGGAGTGGGAACTATGGACAGGATTCTTCAATTAAGTGTTTGTTGTCACATTCAACGAGAGACTAGTTTTCATGCACATTATTGAGAAATACTGCAAACGTCTTGGTTAAAATTGCGCGACTAAGACCTCCTCAGCAAACACGTCAGAATTTATTGCAGATTTCTTGATTTATCTTAGATTCATTCTGACTATTTTGAGGAAGTGTACACTGCCGATGTTGTTGGTACAGCATCTCAAGAGGGACAACCACTAACATTGATGCTTCTTATTTTGTTTTTCAAGCGATGGTCTGTACCTAACCAAGTTCTGCAAACCAAACCTATATCTGCGAACGCTTTTAGGCTACATACATGGGTCTGTTGTAGACCCATTCCCTCTCTGCTTACCTAATGTCAAAATAAAAGTCCCCCACAAGTTAGTGCGCACGTGCATTGCTTTTATTTTGACAGAGGAAGTGGGTCTACAACAGACCCATGTTTGGAAAGTCTATTGAATAATACATTCCTTTAGATATTTTTGTCAGACATGCCTCTACCATGCTTGGTGAACAGGATGTGTCGGTTTGGCAATTCTATCTATTCATCAATCTTATTAAAAAAAATCTGACTCACTGCATCATACCTGAAAGCAGACTGTGAGATAGACCGTCATGGTGGATGCAGTGAGGAGGCAAATGGTTTTCTGGCCTTTTATTTGCAAGTGGATAAATAGATGCCTACAATTTTTACATAATAACAAACCAGACGATGAACATGGAACAGCATAATTAACAAGTCTATAAGGGGACCTCAAGGAAGAAATGGGCCGTTCTGGGGACCTCAAGGAAAGAAATGGGCCAATGGCGGTGTCAGAGGAAGGCCCTAAAAATTGTCAAAGACTCCAGTCACCCAAGTCATAGACTGTTATCTCTGCTACCGCACGGCAAGCGGTACTGGAGTGCCAAGTCTAGGTCCAAGAGGCTTCTAAACAGCTTCTACCCCCAAGCCATAAGACTCCTGAACAGCTAATCAAATGGCTACCCAGACTATTTGCATTGAC
>NC_036844.1:17323503-17342288 GCF_002910315.2 Salvelinus sp. IW2-2015
CACATTGACTCTGTACCGTTACCTCCTGTATATAGCCCCGCTATTGTTATTTACTGCTGCCCTTTAATTATTTGTTATTCTTATCTCTTGCTTTTTGGGGGGGTATTTTCTTGAAACTGCATTGTTGGTTAAGGGCTTGTAAGTAAGCATTTCACTGTAAGGTCTACACCTGTTGTATTTGGCGCATGTGACAAATACAATTTGATTTGATTTGATTTGAGGCTTTAGTTGTGCCTGCTTAAACCAATTGCCACATCCTGACCATACTCTAAACATGCGTCTTTTCTCTCTGGAACTGGTGGCTAATGCCTCGTGCACACCGGTTGCCTCAAACTGCATGCGTTCGGGCAGGAGTCCATTAATTTCATTGGGAGAAGTTCATTCATTTCATTGGGAGGCAATCTGTCACGTTCCTGACCTGTTTTCTGTTGTTTTGTATGTGTGATGGTCAGGGCGTGAGTTTTGGGTGGGCATTCTATGTTGTGTGTTTCTATGTTGGTTTAGGGTTGCCTGGTATGGCTCTTAATTAGAGGCAGGTGTTTTGCGTTCCTCTAATTAAGAGTCATATTTAGGTAGGTTGTTTCACTGTGTTCGTTGTGGGTGGTTGTTACCTGTCTCTGTGTTTGTGTTCTGCACCAGATAGGTCTGTATCGGTTTTGCACGTTTGTTATTTTGTAAGTTGTTTGTAGTGTTCACTTGTTCTTATAATTAAACATGTTGAGCACTGGCTACGCTGCATTTTGGTCCTCTCCTTCACCCCAGGAAGAAAACCTTTACACAATCCGCACTGCTGCAAATCATTTGCTGGATTGGGTTGTGCTGGGTGGCACTGAGTGCAGAGTGTCGCATGCGTTAGATTTTTTCAGTTTGTGCTTTGTCATGTGGTAGCAGTAGTAAACCGCCAAAGAAGTTGCTAATGTGTAGCATGATTCATTCTATTGTGATGCGGCGCATGAATGAAGACTACATCAAATGTACCATACGGCAATAACCTGTGTGTTCGAGGTGTAACACGTGGTATACACTGGGAAGCGGCACCACAGGGTGAAAAAATGCTTCCTATTCATTTTCAATTGAAGGAAAGTGGTGAGAAGCAGCGAAGGTGGAGAAAAAGTTCCAGATTCCCATATAGTATCCAGCTGCGGCTCCGGAACCGAGCCACCTGTCATTAAATTACGTGTGACTGCTTTAGTATGATATGTTACGTTAGGTTACATTACATTAGGCTACCAATTGAATAGCGGTCGTACAATATAATACGAATTGTAGGACGTACAGTATCCTACGTCTAGATTTCACCCATACAAATGCTTAGAAAGAATTCACTAAAGCAATGCATATGTACACTAGTTACTCGACAGTCCAGAGCAATTTCTGCCTACAGTGGGACGACAGAATCCATAGTATGATATAACTAGCTACACAAATTACATACTGTGACTCTGACTTAATAAGTCAGAACTTTTGTGGAACATCACAGCACAGTTGAAAAATATATGGCAAATATACCATCCAAAACTGGATGGTCTTCAGAGATAGATGTGAGGGGCTGAGGGTAGATGAAAGGTGGGACTAAAAACAAACAAAAGATAACTCATGTAAAATATGCTGTGTCCACAAAATGTATATAGTATGCATAAGCTTGAAGTAGAAAACTAAGTGCTGCTGTCAATTAGTTTACTTCTAAGGTTAGGGGAAAATAATAAAGGAAAATATATAAACAAATATATTTAAAATAATATATATATTTATAAAAATATATTTATGGGGAATTGGAAATGATGCAGACAATTACATTGATATAAGCCACAATGTATTTGCAATATTAAAGCTGATCCACCCCCTAAAAAAAGAAATAGTAATAATAATAAAATAAGTCAGTAGTTGTGCTTGGGTTAGATTTGAACAGGATGTACTGTGTACTGTGCCTCAAAGCAATCTCAACAGTGCATACTGATAAGAGTGAATAGGCCATTTGAAAGGATCCAGCACACAAACAAAAAGTTTACTGTATATCAAAAATGTAAGAGTTGTAGCATTAACAACATTCAGAAAGATAAGCAGGTTGGTCACATTTGTATTTTAGCTTCAATTCAATGTGTTTCCAGATTAAAATAAAGCTAGATTTACAAGTTTAATACCAGGGTCACGTTTAATCTGAAACCGTATCAAATGTATAAAAAAGTTTAGATTGGAGAGTGGTAGTAAATGCACTTCTAAAATATTTTCATGGAGAAAACAGAAAACCTACTCTCTCTTTGAAATAGTTACATTTGGCCACTCACTGTTGCTGTATGTACTCAGACTGAAATGCTTTCCACCTCTTCCAGACGTCTCAAACTACATCTGTCAATAGGAATGTCTATATAAATAAAGATAATAATACCACTGCTGCAATTTAAGATTGAAATGATGCTCTGACCCACAGGAACTGCTAGCAACAAAATCAGTTCAACCCACCATGAGTACTACATTAGGAAGAAGGAATTATGCACCGAAAAAGAAGAAGGAAATTAGGAATGGTAGCTAGGCGTGGCCAAGTTTTGACCAATGTAACGCAATGCATATCGGATTACCCAACTTTATTCAAATCACCAGCGGTGAACATTGAGTAATGACCAATCATAACAAGTGCTTCCCAAAACTCCCAAGCTCTGCGAAGGGAGAGACTATAAGGACACAGCTGACGCTTAAACCTAACCTTAACCAAACCCTTAACCCTGACCTTAAACCTAAACCTAGGTCACGTCTGCTCCCGCGCTTGAGGGCGCCAGATTACCCTGCATCACACGCTCCTGCCAACCATCACCCACATCTGCCTTCCCTCGTCACTCGCATCAGCGTTATTGGACTCACCTGGACTCACTTATCACCTGTTTATTTCCTCCCCTATATTTGTCAGTTCCCTGCTGCTGCATTGATTGTTTTTGTCTTTAGTTTTAGTTCTGACGCTGTTCCTGTCTCGTCTATGTCAGTTGTTTATTAAATGTTTACTCCCCGTACCTGCTTCGTCCCTCCAGCGTCATTCCGCGTGACAATCTAACTGTAAACTAATGTTTATAAACTCTGAAATGAAATATCAGTTTGGGCGTGTCCTTTTGGCCTTTTCCCTCTGCGACCCAAGGCTGGAGACTTGCGCGTCACCAAAGATGACCGAAAAATACTAGAATGGAAGCAAATTTATGTAATAATAACTTCATAACGAATCATGCAAAACATTTACAGTTAGGAGGAATATGTTTCTTAATGTAGAGACAAACAAGTATGCATATCACTCCTTTCTTGTAGTTGTACCAGTCATTGAAGTCAGCTAGGCCTACTAACACCACCCAGTTTTCCCATTCCCAGGCTGCTGTGTGTGGAGAATGCATTACGGCTCATATAGACTATACAGTGGTAACTTGCCGCGTGTCTCTACAGCCGCCCAGATTGTCTTGCTTGTGGGGGTGCTGGCAGCATATAGCAGCACGTTCGATTGTGCATCAAAAATTGTGCATAGCAAGTTTGTATGAAGGTCTGGTTATTAAATGGGTAAATAGTTTCATCCACTCTTTGTAAATTTTAATTTTTACAGGTAAATAGTAATTAAACTTTTTGGGGTGTGTATAAAATCAATACAATCCGGAGTCCCCGGCGATGATCTACGGTCCGGAGTCTCCGGCAACGATCTACGGTCCGGAGACCCCGGCAACGATCTACGGTCCGGAGTCCTCGGCATGATCCACGGTCCGGAGTCCCCGGCAATGAACCACAGTTCGAATCCTCCACCGATGATTCATGGTCCGGAGCTTCCGGCAACGATCCCCGCACCGGAGCCGCCACCTAGGATAGATGCCCACCCGGACCCTCCCCTATAGGTTCAGGTTTGCCGCCGGAGGGGGTACTGTCACGCCCTGACCTTAGAGATCCTTTAAATTCTCTATTTGGTTAGGTCAGGGTGTGATTTGAGTGGGAAATCTATGTTTTCTATTTCTTTGTTGGCCTGGTATGGTTCCCAATCAGAGGCAGCTGTCTATCGTTGTCTCTGATTGGGGATCATATTTAGGCAGCCTTTTCCCACCTGTTGTTTGTGGGATCTTGTTTTTGTGTAGCTGCCTGTGAGCAGCCCAGAACATCACGTTTCGTTTTCTTCTGTATTGTTTTTTGGTGAGTTTCATATTTATTAAACATGTGGAACTCTAAGTACGCTGCGCCTTGTTTCATTCATTCAGATGATCGTGACACAAATCCAATACGTGTCACACCCTGATCTGTTTCACCTGGCTTTGTGATTGTCTCCACCCCCCTCCAGGTGTCACCCATCTTCCTCATTATCCCCTGTGTATTTATACCTCTTACATCTCTGTTTGTCTGTTGCCAGTTCGTCTTATTTGTCAAGCCAACCAGTGTTTTTGTGTCAGCTCCTGCTTTTCCCCAGTCTCTCTTTTCTCATCCTCCTGGTTTTTGACCCTTGCCTGTCCTGACCCTGTACCCACCCACCTGACCACTCCGCCTGTCCTGACCCTGTACACACCCGCCCTGACCCTGAGCCTGCCTACCGTCCTGTACCTTTGCCCCTGTTGCTGTAATAAACATTGTTACTTTGACACGGTCTGCATCTGGGTCTTCCCTTGATACCTGATAACATGTCATTTAAAGCTGTATGTTCAGTAAGCACAACTTTTATTTTGAAACTATCAGACCAGGGGTTCTGTTCTTTTGCACATGCTATGTTAGGTTAGAGTTGGATAAACAGACTGCTACGACCTGATTGGCTGATCGTGATACGCAACTTCAGGGACTAGCATTTAGCATTTAGTGTAGCACATCGGATGCGTGAACCTCACTCCTCAGCCTGAAGTGTCCTCACTTGCGGCAGTGAATAGCTAGCTTTTCACGTGGCACCGATTGGTAGGATGCTTCAGGAGGGTGGTCCTGTGTGCTAGCAAGGCAGAGGTCTGGAGTTTGCGCCAGGAATGGGCTGAGTCAGGAGGAAGCCGTACTTGCTAAGCAAGCAGCGATGTCCTTTACAGTGGTGCTGTGACCCGGATCTACAGTTGTGCTGGGGTCGCTGTTGAGTAAGTTTGAGGGCTGAATGTAGCACATTGGGGATGTGTCTAACCTACTCCACAGTGTGAAGTATCCTCACTTGTGCCAGTGAATAGCTAGATTTTTGCATGGCGCTGACTGGTAAGACACTTAAGGAAGGCGGTTATGTGTGCTAGCAAGGCAGAGGTCCTGGGTTTAAGCCTAGGTGTGAGCCGAATCAGGAGGAAACGGTACTCGCTAAGCAAGCAGCGTGACGTCCTTTACACCAGCTTTCTTGCCATTAAATCTAGTTAAGGAGGAAATTGAAGCCTGAATGGAGAATGTTTTAAGTATGAACTGCTCGCCGGGGAACACGAGTGTATTACTGGCTGGGCACATTACGTCCAGACGATAGTGGAGATCCATAGCGCCCACTAGCGGCTGCCCAGGCTACCTCAGGGCCTGCTGTATAACATGGACTAATGGTTTAACAGATGTCTATGACTCACAGAGGTTATCACCATTCTATTGCTGGCACGACCCCATTGCTTGGGCCTTAGAATTTTGTTTGTACTCCACCATTATAGGGTGTAGGGGTCCTGCCTTCCGGCCCCTTTGATTATATATATCCTGCGCCTATATCTCTTGGACCTTAGGTTGTCCTTTAAGAGTGTACAGGAGAGACAGACAGAGTCAAAGCCCCCTGAATCATCTTGCGGGAGATGATCTCTGACCTATGTCACTCAAACATCAAACATAGGCAAAATAGATCATTATTAGTGCTTAATTCGAGGGGTAAATCAAATGGATGAGGGTTAATCCTTTTCATGTGTTTATTTCTGAATCCAGGATACCACAGTATTGGCTAAGACTGTGAATCATTAAGACAGTGACTGAAATCCATTCATACGAGTTGGATATTGGATAAGGTAATGGATGAGCTAGAAATATGGCATGGATTTATTTGACGCATATGTACTGGGTGATTCAGTAATCTAGGTACATTGACTGCATGGCGTCTGGGTGACATACCGAATATAGCACAAAATTTGATGTTTATCGGGCTTCATTTTAGAATCATATGTTCAGGTTTCATTTAAACTCATTGGATCCATTTGTCTGAGAATAGATAATGAAAATGTTCAAACTCATTTGTGACGGGATCAGTCAGATGCTGCTGATACGAGGTCAGCCATGACTCATACACAGTACACATACAAAGTAGGAGGGGATGTGCAAGATGAGAAGAGACTTGAAATACTCTCCAACAGGAATTATTATGTCTATCTAAATTAAGATTAAGATTTTGTCCTCCAATTATCTTCTTCCTATTCCTCATCCTAATATTTAACCTCAACAATGTATTTTGTCATGATTACCATCATCATGCCCATTACTGTCAGTATTATCATCTTTGTGATCGTCACCATAATTTTCCTCCTTCAAAGTCTCTGTGTAGGACACACATTAAGTTTGAGCGTTGCAGCACATTATGATGCACACTACCATTCAAAAGTTTGGGGTCACTTAGGAATGTCTTTGTTTTGAAAGAAAATCAATTTTTTGTTAATTAAAATAACATCAAATACAGTGTAGACATTACAGTGTAGACATTGTTAATGTTGTAAATGACTATTATAGCTGGAAACTGCAGATTTTTTATGGAATATCTACATAGGCGTACAGAGGCCCATTATCAGCAACCATCACTCCTGTGTTCCAATGGCATGTTGTGTTAGCTAATCCAAGTTTATAATTTTAAATAAATATTAGAATACCCTTTTACAATTATGTTAGCACAAATGAAAACTGTTGTCCTGATTATAGAAGCAATAAAACTGGTCTTTTGACTAGTTGAGTATCTGGAGCATCAGTGTAACGGGTGTCCTCCTCCTCTTCAGACGAAGAGGAGGAGTAGGGATTGGACCAAAGTGCAGCGTGATATTTGGACATAATGAAGTTTATTAAAGTACTGACGAAAACCGAAAACACTTCAACAAACTACAAAATAAGAAAACGACGTAGACAGACCTGAACATGGAACTTACATAAATGCACGAAGAACTCACGAACAGGAACGGACTACATCAAACGAACAAACAAACCGAAACAGTCCCGTGTGGTGCAACATACACAGACACAGAAGACAATCACCCACAAACAAACAGTGTGAACAGCCAACCTATATATGGTTCTCAATCAGAGGAAACGTCAAACACCTGTCCCTGATTGAGAACCATATAAGGCTAATTACAAGTGACCTAAACATAGAAACACAAAACATAGAATGCCCACCCCAACTCACGCCCTGACCAACTAAACACATACAAAAATAACATAAGACAGGTCAGGAACGTGACAATCAGCATTTGTAGGTTCGATTACAAGCTCGAAATGGCCAGAAACAAAGGACTCGTCAGTCTATTCTTGTTCTAAAAATGAAGGCTATTCCATACGAGAAATTGCCAAGATACTGAAGATCTCGTACACCGCTGTGTACTACTCCCTTCATTTCTCAGAACAAGAATAGACTGATGAGTTTCAGAAGAAAGTACTTTGTTTCTGGCCATTTTGAGCCTGTAATCAAACCCACAAATGCTGATGATCCAGATACTCAACTAGTCTAAAGAAGGCCAGTTTTATTGGTTCTTTAATCAGCACATGTAACGGCTCTCGTTGGTGGTATGAAGAGTGGACCAAGGCGCAGCGTGGTAAGTGTTCATGATATTATTTATTATCAAAAAAACACTCGAACAAAGTAACAAAACGAAAGCGAACAGTTCTGTCAGATAACATAGACTAAACAGAAAATAACTACCCACAAAACACAGGTGGGAAAAAGGCTGCCTAAGTATGATTCCCAATCAGAGACAACGATATACAGCTGCCTCTGATTGGGAAAAACACTTGGCCAAAAACAAAGAAATAGAAAACATAGAAATAAAGAAACTAGAATGCCCACCCTAGTCACAGCCGTGCCTAACCAAAATAGAGAATAAAAGCCTCTCTATGGCCAGGGCGTGACAGCACAGCAGTTTTCAGCTGTGCTAACATAATTGCAAAAAGGGTTTTCTAATGATCAATTAGCCTTTTAAAATGATACATTTGGATTAGCTAACACAACATGCCATTGGAACACAGGAGTGATGGTTACCGATAATGGGCCTCTACGCCTATGTAGATATTCCATAAAAAATCAGCCGTTCCCAGCTACAATAGTAATTTACAACATCAACACTGTCTGCACTTTCTAATCAATTTGATGTTATTTTAATGGACAACAAATGTGCTTTTCTTTCAAAAACAAGGACATTTCTCAGTGTCCCCAAACTTTTGAACGGTAGTGTATGTCGAGAGCAGTTCTTCCCAGGAGAACATGATTAAAAATCAAACAAGGGGCTTATGAGCGACGCTAAGGATACATAAATGTTTGTGCCCAATGTGTGATTTGTTTGAGAGATTTATTTATCTGGTTCTTGTTTGCTCTCTGTGCTTGTTTAATATATGGGCCTCTACTTTCTGCTTCATCATGTTTCAGTGCCCTGTCATGGGAATGTTATAAACTGTGGGTAACCCTTCCCCCTTTCGTTACCACCACAGCCCCTAGCACTAGCTGTTAAGGTCACATGACCTCATATTTCTGCTCACCAGTCGCTAATAAATGACCTTCGACCTTTGACAGCCATAAGATACAACAATAGTTTCATTTCAGGGTTGATTTCATACATTTCTGATAAAAAGTTTACATTTTTCTCCCATATTGTGTGTTAAAGTTAGCCTAAGGACTCTGCACCCCGGAGCGTACCAGACGATATGTATGTATGGGTATATCAACTTTCCCTTTTTTAATTTTAACCAGCCCATGCTAGACTGTTAATAAGCTTTTTATCATAGTTTATTATGTCTGCGTCTAACTCAAAACATGTTTCTTCATCAGCTGACACAGTTGAGTGGCATTCACGTTGGGACCTTGTTTTGCCTTTTGGAATTGCCGTCTCGGACTGCCTGAAGACTGTCTTTTCCAGACTCTGAGAATGACCAGTGATACACGATCCCATTCCAGGCGCTTCACGATCTTCCCAGCCAAAATTAAACTCTTGTTTTATGGATAAATAAGGGCCAGGCTCGCTCTGCGGGATCACAGGAAACATGTTTTGAGTTAGTTCTCCGCAGGAAAAAACGACAGATACTCCCGGGGAAATATGATAAGAGTAGTAATAACATTTATGAGGAAAAGCTAACCATATTGTGCATAGTCAAAACCCTGCTTAATTCAAGACAGATAAACGATGTGTATTTGAATTGAATGAAGAATGATTCTTTGTAGTACTAAAAACATGACAGTAATATCATATTATTACCTAAAGTATTATAACTAATGAATAATTATGGATCTACAGGGAAATGCATATTCGTCATACATAGAGTAAACTCTGTCAGCGATTCAGATTGAGTTATTTTCTTTACTATTCCTATGTGAACAAGGCCCCCCAGGGTCCTATACCCCAGACCTGTGAGGGTTCCCTTGTCATGACCTTTTACCGTGACCCTCATCGCTTTCCACTTCCTATCAGATATTTTCCCACCACACATGACCAGCTCCTCCTGCCAGGACGGCCTCTGTGGCCATTTTGCACCCCACTTTATCAAAATCTAATCTTAGTTCAAAGGTCAAAGACATTTTCATGATTTCCTCTTTCATGGTATTCTGATCATAAACACTTTCCCTGCCGTCCTCGTGACGGCAGAAGACGATATACAGATGATTAAATGGAAATGGAACACACATCTTGTGAAAATGGTCATTTGCAGATAAGGATCGAGTGTTAAAGTATGAACATTGTTCAGATTATAGGTGAAGTGTGTGTTTACAGGCCATGTCGTGGTGTGCACAGTGACACCTTGTCAAGTAAGCTTCAAGTTAAGTGTGACCATTTTACCCTAATTTCCTCATTGACCACCAAAGTCAAACATGCACTAGACATATTTCCTGGTTCCAGTATGCACTTCCCTTGTGAGTTTCGTATAGACATGCATACTTGTGCAACTACATTTTAATAACTACGAGTGATGAATAGTTCCTGAAAGGAAGGCTGTGTAAGAACCCTCATATAACGAGGCATTGTGTGCTTTAAGTGTCTGACAAATCACATCTCTGACCGTCCACCAAAGAGAAGGAGACTCAGGAGATGTATGAACAAACAGGCTCACACGTACTGTAGGTCTTTTAAATGGTGTGCTTTGACTTGTATTCAACTGTTTCCGTGTTCAAGCTACATGACAGCTATTGATTCACAACACGACTTGTTCTGCAATATTAATAGGCACAGGTTGGGCTTTATTAAAATGTGTTATTGGGTTTTGTAGGCCATTACAAGACCCATATTCACCTCAGCAGCATCAATCAAACCTAACATTGAGTTTAGGAGCCCACGTGCTGATGGAGTTTGTTTTTGTGCGTGCATAAGGTCATTTGAAATGCTATAATCAAGCGACTATGACCATATCTGGAATTGCTGTTATTGTTGTTGGCAGGCAGAGCTCTCCACTTTAGCAGACCTGAGCAGCCTATATTTAGAGGAACAGCAATGTGGTAATGGAGTGATAAATGGTGGTAGCGAGGACTAATTTCATGAGGCAGGAAATCACAGGAGAAAAGCTAAACCATGGAGACTGTAATTATCCTTGGGGATAGATCTCTCAAGAACTCCAGGACTGGAAATGGACGGCACATGAATCATGGAAAAGCAACATGTTGAATTATAAAGTCTATATTTCACATAGTTACAACTCTAATGTGCTTATGCCTGCTCTTGAATGCCTCCCTGGACAGACGTTGGGTTTAGAATATTTGCTCTGAAGTTTGTGATTTATCCTCATACAATGCTATGTAAGCTCTATTTTAGTTCTATTGGGGTCATGTAGCCATCTTTGGTCTGATGTCAGCTGCAGACAGAGATTATTATTTTATAGCAGTGGAGACTCCTTGGGGAGGAAGGGGAGGACTATCCTCATAAGTGAATTTCATAAAAATAAAAATAGTGAAACATTTGAAAAGTTATCCTTTTTAGATAAAACTATACAAAATATATTCACCTCACTAAATAATTGATTAAAGCACACTGTTTTGCGATGAAGGTCTACAGTATCCTCAGCAGCACTCTGTAGGGTAGCACCATGGTGTAGCCGGAGGACAGCTAGCTTCTGTCCTCCTCTGGGTACATTGACTTCAATACAAAACCAAGGAGGCTCACGGTTCTCACCCCTTCCATAGACTTAAACAGTAACTATGACAACTTCCGGAAGACGTCATCCAACCTATCAGAGCTCTTGTAGCATGAACTGACATGTTGTCAACCCTGACATGTCTGTCACCTCAAATCTTATTCTCGACCTGTGTGTACCTATGTTGTAAACTTTAATTTGTTGTCTAGGTTGTAGCAGTGGGATGGGTATACCCATGATGGGTATATTGAAAATTTGAGTATCATGTAGTAGCCTAAACCTATCGATGTTACATTGAACTGGGTGATTGGAATATGAATGACAGTCATCCAATATGCTGTAATAGAAATAAGGCCATGCTTATTAAAACAAGTATCGTACTCCCTCATCTTAAACGGCACCAACTGGCACTGTTTTGTGTGACCTACAGTGGAGGACGTGATGTATCACTCAGCCAGGAGAGGGCGCCATTCTTTGCAAATTAGAATTATCCCAAATACCCCTGTTTCCCAACTGTACTACTCCCCTTCTCAGACTGTAGGTCAGTGTTTCCCAACTCCAGTCCTCGAGTACCCCCAACAGGACACATTTTTGTTGCAGCCCCGGACAAGCACAGCTGATTCAAACCCCCAATGAGTTGAATAAGGTGAGTATGTCAGGGACTACAACAAACATGTGTGTTGATGGGGGAACTCAAGGACTGGAGTTGAGAAACACTGGCCTACAGTCTGAGAAGGGGAAGTAGTGCACGTTTTGTTAAGTGGTAATATAAAGCTTGTGCCCTGTAATTGTTATTTCCAAAGGCCATAAGGGGTATTTTCTCAGGATATCTGTTGATCTCTGTGTGTGTGTGTGTGTGTGTGTGTGTGTGTGTGTGTGTGTGTGTGTGTGTGTGTGCGTGTTGCGTGTGCGTGCTGAGCAGCCTAAGTAATGCGAGCTGTTAGGGTTAGCTTGGTGTTTAGCCTTTGTCGCTCTAGAGTAAATATGAAAATAAAGCTCCTCACAGGAAGGCCCTAATTAGTCTGTCACTCTCTGCTCACCGTTTTTTTTTTTCCTGCTTAGTTTTTCCCCTGACAGGCATGGTCATGAGGGCAAGATTTAATCTGCACAGGGTCGACTGAGCCCCGGGGTGTGGAAAAACCCATCATTTTTAGGCACTTTTGTGTGTGTGTGTGTGTGTGTGTGTGTGTTGTGTGTGTGTTTGGTGTGTGTGTGTGTGTGTGTGTGTGTGTGTGTGTGTGTTGGTGTGTTGTGTGTTGATGGATAGAGCAGATAGAGTGAGGGATGTGGCGGGGGGGGGGGCGGTTTAGGTAAAAGAAAACAACCCGATAAATTCAATAAAACACCTCAGAGGAACACAGTCCTCATCTCCTTCCCAGAATAAATATGAGTTGGCCTAAATCTGCTGCAGAGTGCATTACCATTGTATATAATTGTCTCATTCTTTCTGGATAGTTTCTAGCCTGTTGTTTCACAGACTGAATCCAATTACAGGTGTCACCATCAGTCAGGGCCCCAGACAGGCCAGATGATGTAGGGATCTGGGGGATTGATTAGTTGTTTGCAGTGAGATCACATTGATTAGGGCTGGGAATTGCCAAGGACCTCACGATACGATATTATCACGATACGTAGGTGGTAATAGCCTGGCGATTTGATGTTCCAAACATATTTCTCACTATATGTCTGCTACAGGGAGAGGAGAGAGCATGAGAAAATGAGTTTTTGATCAGTCACAGAAATAGGAGTGCTGAAAACATGTTGGTTCACTATTTAGAAAGAAGATGGAAAACAAGCTATTGGATGAAAAATACCAGTTTTGGCGCATGCACAGCCGACTAGCGCTAGCTAACGCTACCTAACAAATCGATACTTGGAGTCAAAGTACCGATATTATATCCTCAAAAATAATATTGTGATATGTAACTGTACCGATTCCCCCCATCACTATTATCCATAAGACAGCCAGACCAACAGCATCCATCACTCACTCCCCAAATGATGCACCCCATCCCCATATCCTGCTCAAAGATACACTTAAAGCCTTAAAGGCACACTACAGGGGAAATGAGGCTTCATCACTGACCGGATTGCACCTCAGGCAATTTAGAACTGTAATTATAAGGTGGAGGGTCGGGCCAGGACAGGAGTTTGCAGGGTGGGATACTATGACATTAGCAGCATGAGAAACAACCCTTTGTGTAAGACACAGAGGTCCAATAATAAAAAAAGATGAAACTCCATTTTTGGTGATACATGCTGAGTCCCACTCCAGAGCCCTGTTGATCTCCCCTGGGGAAAGAGGTAAATGATGGGGGTAAAGCTGTAAGGGGTTGGGAGCAATGGCTCCCTCTCAACCCCCAACCAGTCCCATACTGAGGTGGGATGGGTGAAAAGGTGTGGACCCAAAAATCTGCTACATTCTTTTTTGTAGGCCTGGCTCAAATTGTAATCAGTGATCTAACCATGCTGGATAAAAGAAAAGTATCCTTGTTGTTGATCAAACACAATGTGCTATTTAGATCAGCCCTTGTTGCTCTTAAGATAGTCTCCAGACTATTCATTTTTGTTGTAATAATCAACGTTTTGATGTTGAATGTTTTCACATGAGACTTCATCCATCCTGTACCAGAAAGATAGCTGAATGAGCATAAACTATACTGAACTGTCCATCCCATCACAACAGCAGATATTTTATTTAACCTTTATTTAACCAGGAAGGGCTCATTGAGATTTGTAATCTCTTTTTCAAGAGCGTCCTGGCCAAGATAGTCAGCACCAAGTCATTACACAATTACAGACAGACAACAAGATGTATACAGATCTATTTGGTGATGTGTCTTATTTATGATATTCAGTATGCATGCAGAGATGTGTCTTATTTATGATATTCAGTATGCATGCAGAGATGTGTCTTATTTATGAATATTCAGTATGCATGCAGAGATGTGTCTTATTTATGATATTCAGTATGCAATGCAGAGATGTGTCTTATTTATGATATTCAGTATGCATGCAGAGATGTGTCTTATTTATGATATTCAGTATGCATGCAGAGATGTGTCTTATTTATGATATTCAGTATGCATGCAGAGATGTGTCTTATTTATGATATCAGTATGCATGCAGAGATGTGTCTTATTTATGATATTCAGTAGCATGCAGAGATGTGTCCTTATTTATGATATTCAGTATGCATGCAGAGATGTGTCTTATTTATGATATTCAGTATGCATGCAGAGATGTGTCTTATTTATGATATTCAGTATGGCATGCAGAGATGTGCTTGCGCTGGTCCTGGGGGGGGATCAGTAATCGTCTGAAATAACTTCCAATTAATGAACCAGATGGAATTTTCACAGTAACACCTGGGATGTCCTGGCACTCACAGCCCAAAAAATGTATTTCACTTACAGTAATATTTCAGTGTTTTAGCCCCTACATCACAGTGTCTTGTTTTTGTAAGCCAGCTGTATGAAAGCTGATAGAAATACCCTTGGACCTATCTAATACAGTATGTCTGACCTGGCTGGCCTCGTTGTTTTTTGGTCTGGCTGAGGGCGTTTTAGTCCCCTGTAATCGTGCTGAAAGACATAACTTCCTGGGATGACTTCCAGAAAAGCATAGGGGCAGAAAAATGGAAACCGCCAAATTCCATGTGTTGGGCGGTTATAACTTAATATGCAGCTGGAGCCCTGCAGTGACTGGCCCAGTGCACAGGGTAAATCGTGTTAGCTGGGCAAACATAGCAACATGACGGGATTAGGCTGGAATGCAGGTGGAGTTAGAACCAAATTTGAGTTTTATGTCCTCTACTCATGTTCATTATTATGTCTCTTGTAAAATTAGCAATTACTCAACTTGTTGATTCCATTGGTATGTACCTATGAGAACGGACATGTCGTATGTTACATTCAGGTCATTTGATACATTGAATGTATTTAAGAGCAAAGTTAAGGTATGTTTGTTCTAGAAAACAGGAGACCACTAACTGACCTTCATTTCATTGAGGCTTGACACAATGTGTATGTCCCAGGCTGTTAGATTGATTGGAGATAGGGGCAGCTAGCTACTACAGGAAATTACCTCAGTATGGGTGGTATGTCAAAAACATTATAGACCAGAGAATATGGTGGAGCAAACCACAGAATTGAGGTCAGCCACTTCACTGAAATCTAGGGAGCCCTGCTTGATGTTCACCCACCCATAGTGATTTAACATCCTCTGGCAGAGCACTGTGGGACAATTTAGGAGGATACTATGGGAGAGTCTGGGAAAACAATGTAACATCTTTCCATGTGAAAGGTCCTCCCAAGAGGTTTCAGCAGGAAATGGAGAGGGAGCTGGGTTCTATGACAAGAACATCCTGGTTTCTTCTCCTCTCAGAAAACAAATAAACCTCTCCTTTGATATGAATCTCAGTCTGGGTCACCCAGCACTGTCAATTTAATTTGTCTGATACCAGCCCTTATAGAGATGGCCTTAAGTATGCCTGTAATGGAACAGGGTGGGGGAAGGGGATGACTAGCCTGACATTTCAGTAATTGGGTCGTGTAGTAATGTCTGACTGGAATCAGCCCATTTTCACCACAGCAACAGGATAGAAAGTTGGAACAGATGACTTACCTAAAGGTGATAACGGTGTAATCAGAAGTCCTATGAGAAATGATCTCCCCAAAAAAGATAATAGCTCACTCTTAAGTGGATGATAGGCTGAATGAGTGCATTAACTTTTATCTCACACCCACAGGCTTTTGAATTTAATACACTTAAATAGCATGATTAATGTCTCCATGGGCTTTTCTATGATTTTTTTAAAATGTGGGGGCAGAAGGAGGACCATGCACCAGTCAAGGGTGACCATGGGAAATAAGTAAATTGTATCACAAATAGCATTGAAAAATATCTTAAAGTATGATGCATTGTATTGACAAAGTGTTTCAACTGTTAATTTATATCTGTCCCTAATCTATAGAAAAAAATCTATACAAAGATGAACACAGGGAAAATTTTCAAGTTAGATACATGTTAACCATGCTGGTTAAGTGTGCCTTGAATTCTAAATAAATCACTGACAGTGTCACCAGCAAAGCACCCCCACACCATCACACCTCTTCCTCCATGCTTCACGGTGGGAACCACACATGCGGAGATCATCCGTTCACCTACTCTGCGTCTCACAAAGACACGGCGGTTGGAACCAAAAATCTCAATTTGGACTCATCAGACCAAAGGACAGATTTCCACCGGTCTAATGTCCATTGCTCATGTTTCTTGACCCAAGCAAGTCTGTTCTTCTCATTGGTGTCCTTTAGTAGTGGTTTCTTTGCAGCAATTTGACCATGAAGGCAGCAGGCTGTTAGCCAGCCTGCCAGCTTAGTGGAGTCTGCCACTAGCACAGTCAGTGCAGTCAGCTCAGCTATCCCTATTGAGACCGTGTCTGTGCCTCGACCTAGGTTGGGCAAAACTAAACATGGCGGTGTTCGCCTTAGCAATCTCACTAGAATAAAGACCTCCTCCATTCCTGCCATTATTGAAAGAGATCGTGATACCTCACATGTCAAAATAGGGCTACTTAATGTTAGATCCCTCTTTTCAAAGGCAGTTATAGTCAATGAACTTATCACTGATCATAATCTTGATGTGATTGGCCTGACTGAAACATGGCTTAAGCCTGATGAATTTACTGTGTTAAATGAGGCCTCACCTCCTGGTTACACTAGTGACCATATCCCCCGTGCGTCCCGCAAAGGCGGAGGTGTTGCTAACATTTACGATAGCAAATTTCAATTTACCAAAAATAAAATTACGTTTTCGTCTTTTGAGCTTCTAGTCATGAAATCTATGCAGCCTACTCAATCACTTTTTATAGCTACTGTTTACAGTCTTCCTGGGCCATATACAACGTTACTCGGACATTGTAGTCATAGCAGATAATATTCTAATTTTTGGTGATTTTAATATTCACATGGAAAAGTCCACAGACCCACTCCAAAAGGCTTTCGGAGCCATCATCGACTCAGTGGGTTTTGTCCAACATGTCTCTGGACCTACTCACTGTCACAGTCATACTCTGGACCTAGTTTTGTCCCATGGAATAAATGTTGTGGATCTTAATGTTTTTCCTCATAATCCTAGACTATCGGACCACGATTTTATTACGTTTGCAATCGCAACAAATAACAAACCCCAACCAAGGAGCATCAAAAGTTGTGCTATAAATTCTCAGACAACCCAAAGATTCCTTGATGCCCATCCAGACTCCCTCTGCCTAACCAAGGACGTCAGAGGACAAAAATCAGTTAACCACCTAACTGAGGAACTCAATTTAACCTTGCGCAATAACCTAGATGCAGTTGCACCCCTAAAAACTAAAAACATTTTGTCATAAGAAACTAGCTCCCTGGTATACAGAAAATACCCGAGCTCTGAAGCAAGCTTCCAGAAAATTAGAACGGAAATGGCGCCACACCAAACTGTAAGTCTTCCGACTAGCTTGGAAAGACAGTACCGTACAGTATCGAAGATCCCTCATTGCTGCTCGATCATCCTATTTTTCCAACTTAATTGAGGAAAATAAGAACAATCCAAAATTTCTTTTTGATACTGTCGCAAAGCTAACTAAAAAGCAGCATTCCCCAAGAGAGGATGGCTTTCACTTCAGCGGTAATAAATTCATGAACTTCTTTGAGGAAAAGATCATGATCATTAGAAAGCAAATTACGGACTCCTCTTTAAATCTGCGTATTCCTCCAAAGCTCAGTTGTCCTGAGTCTGCACAACTCTGCCAGGACCTAGGATCAAGAGAGACACTCAAGTGTTTTAGTACTATATCTCTTGACACAATGATGAAAATAATCACGGCCTCTAAACCTTCAAGCTGCATACTGGACCCTATTCCAATTAAACTAGTGAAAGAGCTGCTTCCTGTGCTTGGCCCTCCTATGTTGAACATAATAAATGGCTCTCTATCCACCGGATGTGTACCAAACTCACTAAAAGTGGCAGAAATAAAGCCTCTCTTGAAAAAGCCAAACCTTGACCCAGAAAATATAAAAAACTATCGGCCTATATCGAATCTCCCATTCCTCTCAAAGAAAAATGAAAAAGCTGTTGCGCAGCAACTCACTGCCTTCCTGAAGACTAACAATGTATACGAAATGCTTCAGTCTGGTTTTAGACCCCATCATAGCACTGAGACTGTACTTGTGAAGGTGGTAAATTACCTATTAATGGCATCAGACCGAGGCTCTGCATCTGTCCTCGTGCTACTAGACCTTAGTGCTGCTTTAGATACCATCGATCACCACATTCTTTTGAAGAGATTGGAAACCCAAATTGGTCTACACGGACAAGTTCTGGCCTGGTTTAGATCTTATCTGTCGGAAAGATATCAGTTTGTCTCTGTGAATGGTTTGTCCTCTGACAAATCAACTGTAAATTTCGGTGTTCCTCAAGGTTCCGTTTTAGGACCACTATTGTTTTCACTATATATTTTACCTCTTGGGGATGTCATTCGAAAACATAATGTTAACTTTCACTGCTATGCGGAT
>NC_036844.1:17346173-17351872 GCF_002910315.2 Salvelinus sp. IW2-2015
AAACTAACAGGTCTGTGAGAGCCGGAATTCTTACTGGTTGGTAGGTGATCAAATACTTATGTCATGCAATAAAATGCTAATTAATTATTTTAAAATCATACAATGTGATTTTCTGGATTTTTGGATTCCGTCTCTCACAGTTGAAGTGTACCTATGATAAAAATTACAGAACTCTACATGCTTTGTAAGTAGGAAAACCTGCAAAATCGGCAGTGTATCAAATACTTGTTCTCCCCACTGTATATATGTTTCCTGGTCTTTCTTATATTGCTCAGATATAGAACAGACATTTCAGAACAAACTTCATTACATTTTTTGGGGTGGACTATCTATTGTTCCATATAGTGAATCTGTTATTCAATGCGTTTGTATGAATAACAGATTCACACACACACCTTTGAACTGTTATGGGTTAAGCCTCCTTTTGTTTTATTGAAATTAGAAGAGAAAAAATGCATCTCTTGGTACCATCTTTTTCAATGTCTCATGTTATGTACTTACTACATCTGTGTGACTCTGAAGGAGACTCTGAGGAAGTCCCAGTCTGTCTTCTGGGTCCCCAAGTGGTCCTAAGTGTGCCAGAACGTCTGACTCTATAGGCACCATGCAGTGATTCATGCTGGGAGCCTGAGGCATGGAGATATTGCTTAGATCATGGGAAACAATATTTTGCTTCAAACAACTTACTGAGACTGATTGAGTGGGTTGATTTCAACTTTTTCATTTTGATGATGATAAGGGAAGTTGACATCTTAGAAGACATTTGCATAATTTTGTAATTAAAGATGCTCCGGAACTTTGGCAACTACGAAGTATTTTTAAACCTCCCGCTTTGGGCAGGATGTGTCAATGTGTAGTTCATACATACACCATCTATAAGCATAATTACAGTCTTACCTCAATTAGCCACGAAATCCCAGGCTAAAAAGTATACAAAAGCACCAGAGAATCTCTTTAAGATTTAAGATGAGTATTTGTCTAATGAAGCAAGAAGCTCTGAATTGGAAGTTGATACATGGACCTTGAGAAAACAAACTGCCGTATTTGCAGAGCACGGAAAAGGCACGCCTGTGCTCCAGAGATTGTTCTGAAATTATTTAGCTAAATAATCAAACTGAAGCCCCACAATATAGTCCTCTCAGCATTTTGTGTCACAGCACATTTCTCCCATTGTCACTAATTTCTCATCAATTTATGGAAATGCGAGGCAAATCAGCACGGAAGAATGACTCAGAGTTAGGCTATTTATGGAAATGCTTTTCAGAGAGACCATTTGTATTTTATATGGATGGCCATTTATTAGAGGGCTTTTGTTTGCAGTGCATTCTCCACGACACTGAATATTTTCTGAATGATTCACTGCCAAGGCTGTATCATAAAATGCCTACTAAGTATAAAGGATGTCACACTGCTTGCCTAGCGAGGATTGCTTCCTCCCGATTCGGCTCACACCGAGGCTTAAACCCAGGACCTCTGCCTTGCTAGCACACGTGACCCCTGTCCCGAAGTGTCTTACCAGTAGGCTCCACCGAAAAGTTAACAAGTGGCGCAAGTGGCAACCCTTCAGGCTAGAGAGTAAGTTTCACACATCCCCATGTGCTTTATAAGCACATTATTTCTTGAAGACTGGAGTGTTCATTTATTATTTGTGAACTCCAATTGCAAGCACAAGGCTTTCTCAGAAATCAAAGCTTCATTGTGCTCTGAAGAGTTGAGGCACCATCATTCTCTTGAAACTTTTACTGGCATAGGCCTATTAATTTAGAAATGATTCATGCTTTAGTTCATATAATCCGTAAATCCATAGATTTTAGCAAAAATGTATCTAATCTAATCTATGAGATTCCTCTACTTCACACCTCGCTGTTAGTGTTTTGTTCCTGCCTGCTCCTTTTGAGCCTGTGGAACCAATGATTCAAGCACCAGACCTCTGCTCTATGACACACTAAATACGGGCAGGCTGAATAGAGAGTGGCTTTGGAGTACAGTATAACCCTGCCTTATAAACTGTCCGGGTGAACAGTCAAAGTGATATGCTGCCTCCACTGCTGACTAATTGCCACATTCATGGATCTTTAGATTGAAGGGTTCAGCCACATCCTGTCAATAATGCAGTCAGTAACACAGGCTTCCGTTCTGCAGCAGAGCACTTCAGCAGGTTCGGTGGGTCTAAATGGCAAGGCAGAATGAACGTTTAGCACAATGGGATTCTTAAAGCCTCAGTTCCCCATGTGGGTTACTTTGTGGGGATTAAGATGCTGATAGCTGGAGTTTAGACAGCGACACAGTGCTCAGTAGACTCAGTGATACGTCTACATTTCTATAAACAATGTTGACACCCTGCAGTCAGCGGCTGGCTATTTAGAAACGTGATTTACCATCCCTCTAAAAACTCAAAGGGCTGTGGAAGCAGGAAGAGAATGGAGCCGGTGCATTTCTGTGCTGAGGGGAGAGCAGTTCTCATGAGATGGCATAATGAGCTGCGGCTGCCTGCGACCGTAGCCGCGATATCCGCCCATTAAACAGAAACCCCAGGTTTGTGTCGTTAAAAAGCAGCTGTTTTTGCGTGGGTCAGGACTGACAGAGCGCTGGCTGGCTTCTGATAGTGGCTATAAGCTAATTGTGAAAAGACTCATTATATCTGATAAAGAAGCACATAAATCACATAGCGGGGCTGACCTGAGGCCGGCCTCAGAGGCTTGGCAGGGGGAACAGGGGGAACGGGGGGATCTCTCACCGGGGCTGACTCGGAATGCCTCACATCTCATTACGTCGTCTTCTTCACAGAGGTCCAACCGTATCTTTGATTCTGTTAGGGATTCCATCTTTACATACCAGCTCTGTTTTGTCTGGATAAAAGGAAGCTGAGAATGTGATGATGGCGAATCTTAAGAATCTCCTGATAGTGGTGGGTGGATATGTTCCTCATTGACATGTAAGCCTACAATATAGGCCTGTGTAGGAGTCGGAAAACCATCAGTGCAAACATACCGGCCAAATGTTCCTGTCAGATAAATGGAAGTTATAGACAGTAAACTAGGTCTAGACTTTCCTTGATCATAAAAACTAAGGATGGTGGTTTGTGTTCCCTCCCAGTTTAACCTCTGTTTGTAACTCTCCACTGACATGTTCCGTCTCAATGGCATAGAGCATGTACTGTAGACCATTGAGTACTCTCATATATGAAAAAACAGTGGGTTGAGAATAGAGAACACAATGATGAATGGAGTATTTTACTAGATATGAAACATTGGCTTTATTTGCTTTCTCCTGAATTTTGCACATAAGCCGTTGCCCATCTGAAGGCTGCGCTTCTTTGGCAGTAGCAGAACTGGTATAAACCCAGGAAAGATATTTAAAGGTTCATTTAGAACACATTTTGGGAGAGGAAGCTGAACTCGCTTAAAATACAACATCAGACTTGGCTCATTGAGTTATATATTTGATTATCTACTAAGGGTCTATTTCCTAAACAGATACAAATAGATCCGGTTGACTTCTGTTATTGGTTTTTATTTACGATTGAAATGTATTTTATTACAGTGCTGTGAATTCTGAATGGGCATCAAAAATAGACTGTTTCCCCACTTGTACTGTAAGACAGCAGGAAAAAATATAACAGAAAACTAGATTTAAACAAGCCTCTGTCTTAGTCATCATTCCTGTGGAAAAACCTAAGGGATAGATTGAAATTTACATAATGGATACCTGGAGGAAAATGGGGGAGGGTCATGTTTTTTTAAGAGGTAAGGTTTAGTGTTTTTTTAATCTAGACCAGGGGAGGGTCATGTAATTGATGACATTTCTATATTTCTCAGTGTTTTAGAATGAGTTGCTTATTAGGCTATACAGTGGGGAGAACAAGTATTTGATACACTGCCGATTTTGCAGGTTTTCCTACTTACAAAGCATGTAGAGGTCTGTCATTTTTATCATAGGTACACTTCAACTGTGAGAGACGGAATCTAAAACAAAAATCCAGAAAATCACATTGTATGATTTTTAAGTAATTAATTTGCATTTTATTGCATGACATAAGTATTTGATCACCTACCAACCAGTAAGAATTCCGGCTCTCACAGACCTGTTAGTTTTTCTTTAAGAAGCCCTCCTGTTCTCCACTCATTACCTGTATTAACTGCACCTGTTTGAACTCGTTACCTGTATAAAAGACACCTGTCACACACTCAATCAAACAGACTCCAACCTCTCCACAATGGCCAAGACCAGAGAGCTGTGTAAGGACATCAGGGATAAATTGTAGACCTGTACAAGGCTGGGATGGGCTACAGGACAATAGCAAGCAGCTTGGTGAGAAGGCAACAACTGTTGGCACAATTATTAGAAAATGGAAGAAGTTCAAGATGACGGTCATCACCTCGGTCTGGGGCTCCATGCAAAATCTCATCGTGGGGCATCAATGATCATGAGGATGTGAGGGATCACCCAGAACTACACGGCAGGACCTGGTCAATGACCTGAAGAGAGCTGGGACCACAGTCTCAAAGAAACCATTAGTAACACACTACGCCGTCATGGATTAAAATCCTGCAGCGCACGCAAGGTCCCCTGCTCAAGCCAGCGCATGTCCAGGCCTGTCTGAAGTTTGCCAATGACCATCTGGATGATCCAGAGGAGGAATGGGAGAAGGTCATGTGGTCTGATGAGACAAAAATAGAGCTTTTTGCTCTAAACTCCACTCAGCCGTGTTTGGAGGAATAGAAGGATGAGTACAACCCAAGAAACCATCCCAACCGTGAAGCATGGAGGTGGAAACATCATTCTTTGGGATGTTTTCTGCAAAGGGGACAGGACGACTGCACCGTATTGAGGAGGATGGATGGGGCCATGTATCGCGAGATCTTGACCAACAACCTCTCCCTCAGTAAGAGCATTGAAGATGGGTCGTGGCTGGGTCTTCCAGCATGACAACGACCCGAAACACACAGCCAGGGCAACTAAGGAGTGGCTCCGTAGAAGCATCTCAAGGTCCTGGAGTGCCTAGCCAGTCTCCAGACCTGAACCCAATAGAAAAATCTTTGGAGGGAGCCGAAAGTCCGTATTGCCCAGCGACAGCCCCGAAACCTGAAGGATCTGGAGAAGGTCTGTATGGAGGAGTGGGCCAAAATCCCTGCTGCAGTGTGTGCAAACCTGGTCAAGAACTACAGGAAACGTATGATCTCTGTAATTGCAAACTAAGGTTTCTGTACCAAATATTCAGTTCTGCTTTTCTGATGTATCAAATACTTATGTCATGCAATAAAATGCAAATTAATTAATTAAAAATCATACAATGTGATTTTCTGGATTTTTGTTTTAGATTCCTTCTCTCACAGTTGAAGTGTACCTATGATAAAAATTACAGACCTCTACATGCTTGTAAGTAGGAAAACCTGCAAAATTGTCAGTGTATCAAATACTTGTTCCCCACTGTATATCATGTTGCCCAATGCCGCCCCTCATCTCTGATTCTCTGCTGGGGCTCACAATATAATTTGTGCCTATAGGCTATTTAGTGTGGTCTCAATCAAAATTATCCATAGCTATAGGCTATAGGCTACGAAGTGCATGCTTGGAGAATGTCACGCCGTAGAGATCGTAGACCGTAGAGATCCTTTTTATGTCTCTATTTTGGTTGGTCAGGGCGTGAGTTTTGGGTGGGCATTCTATGTCTGGTGTTCTATGTTGTTCTATTTATT
>NC_036844.1:17353418-17368880 GCF_002910315.2 Salvelinus sp. IW2-2015
CTTGCCCTTTCTCCTGTTCTTCTTTTTTTTCCCTCTAGTCCGGAGCCTCCAGCGTCGCCCTCTAGTCCGGAGCCTCCAGCGACGCTCTCTAATCCGGAGTCTCCAGCGAGCGCCCTCTAGTCCGGAGCTCCAGCGACGGGCTTCAGTCAGGAGCAGCCAGAGTCTCCCTCCTGTCCGGAGCAGCCAGGATCTCCCTCCTGTCCGGAGCAGCCAGAGTCTCCCTCCTGTCCGGAGCAGCGAGAGTCTCCCTCCTGTCCGGAGCAGCCAGAGTCTCCCTCCGGGGTCGGCGGTAAGGTCCCCGCTCCAGAGGAGCCACCTAAGTGGGCCAAGACTAAGGTGGAGCGGGTCCACGTCCCGCACCAGAGCCGCCACCGCGGTGAAATGCCCACCCAGACCCTCCCCTATAGGTTCAGGTTTTGCGGCCGGAGTCCGCACCTTTGGGGGGGGGGGTACTGTCACGCCCTGACCGTAGAGATCCTTTTTATGTCTCTATTTTGGTTGGTCAGGGCGTGAGTTTGGGTGGGCATTCTATGTCTGGTTTCTATGTTGTCTATTCTTTGTGTTTGGCCGTGTGTGGTTCTCAATCAGAGGCAGCTGTCTGTCGTTGTCTCTGATTGAGAACCATATTTAGGTAGCCTGTTTTCCCACTTTGAGTTGTGGGTGATTATTTTCTGATTAGTGTTTGTTGCACCTGTCAGAACTGTTCGTTGGTCGTTTTGTTGTTTTTGTTCGTGTATTCATTCTTGATTAAAAGTATTATGGATACGTACCACGCTGCACTTTGGTCCTCCTCTCCTTCTCCCGACAACGACAATCGTTACAGAGAAGCACAGAGCAAAGTTATATTTATAAGATAGCTGCTGGGAAAGTGTAAATAAAACTAGGCTGCATTACACACTGCAATGGATATTCCAACCCTGAGCCCTGACCTGCTCTGCTCTTGCTGATCAAAACTGTTTTGTGCGCTGCCTAACCAATGGCTGTGCTGTGTAGGTCTATGATGGCAGTTCAGTTAGAGAGTCTAAGGCTTCTTCCAAAAATATTTTTTGATTAGGCCTATTCCAAAAAATCTTGCGCATGGACTAGCCTATAGCGTATGTTCTGTTCAGTTTGAGAAGGAGACTGCGAAGATGAGGAGGACCGGAGGTCAACTTTGATATCTTGCTACTACAATAACTGATTTAATTTAAAACAAAATGTTTCTTACCCATGATGTCTATGTATCAGAGTTATTGACCTCACAATAAGCCAGATTTGAGTAATTTACATTGTGCTGATGAAACTTGAAGCAGCAGCTGTGGCACAATCAATCAGAAATGGACAGCTCATGGTGCTGAAAGTCGAGGCAAATTCCAGTAGGCATAATTCGTTTCAACCGTCTTCATTTTAATTAGGCTTTACTAACAACAAGAGGGCTTTGTGTTGGAGCCTATTTTTTCTGTTTAAGAAATAATAGGTAGACCTACCTGTTTAACAGACAAAATTAGGCTATAAGCTGTTATATCCAAAGATTTGTTGGTCAATTCCTCCACCCACCATGCACTCTTTAAATAGCCTACCTGAGTGAACGTGAAGGGTTGTTAAATTAAAACCAAGATTCGAATTGAGGGGGTATGAGAGAGAATACCATAGGCCTAGTTTTTATTAAAGAAAATGGCAAAAAGCACAGGCCTACCCCTTGTTAGCTTAAGATTTGGAAGAAAATAAAAACAGATTGATAACAGCGTTTTTGTCAACCCTGACCATAGAAAGCTGTTATTCTCTATGTTGGTTAGGTCGGGGTGTGATTAAGGGTGGGTTATCTAGGGGAATTATATATCTATGTTGGCTTGGTATGATTCCCAATCAGAGGCAGCTGTTTATCATTGTCTCTGATTGGGGATCATATTTGGGCAGCCATTTCCCCTTTTGTACTTTGTGGGATCTTGACTATGTTTTTGCATAGTTGCTGTCTAGCCCTGCAGAACTTTACGTTTCGTTTTGTCTTTTGTTGTTTTTCGGTGTTCATCTAATAAAGAAAAATGTACGCCTAGGACGCTGCACCTTGGTCTCATTCCAACAACGAACGTAACAGAAGATCCCACCACAAACGGACCAAGCAGCGTGGTCAGGAGGAGAGGACATGACGGAAACCCGAGAGGCAGCCCCCCCAAAACATTTTTGGGGGGCAGATGACGTGGGCGTCGGTGCTGAGGGGTGAGTCCGAGACCGAGGAGGAATTCTTGGACCGTTACGGCGAGGAGTGGTTGGCAGTGGAGAGGGACGAAAGAGTTTGGAAGGGTTGGAGTCTGGAGCAAGACAGTCGCTTTGAGGAGCGTATGACCCTTCAGGCACCATGCTTTGCGGTTACACGTACTGTGTCTCCGGTACGCATCCACAGCCCGGTGCACTCTGTGCCAACTCCCCGCATTTGCCGTGCTAGAGTGGGCATTCAGCCAGGACGGATTGTGCCGGCACAGCGCTCCTGGTCTTCGGGGCGTCTCTTCGGCCCTGGATATCCTGCGCTGACTCTGCGCACTGTGACTCCGGTGCGCCTTCACAGCCCAGTACGTCCTGTGCCAGCGCCCCGCAGTTGCCGGGCTAGGGTGAGCATCCAGCCAGGACGGGTTGTTCCAGCTCTGCGCTCCAGACCTCCGGTGCATCTCCACGGTCCAGTATATCCTGTGCCAGCTTCACGCACCCGGTCTCCTGTGCGTCTGCCCAGCCTGGTAAGCCCTGTGCCAGCTCTACGCACCAGGCCTCCAGTGCGTCTCCCCAGCCCGGTAAGGCCTGTGCCAGCTCCACGCACCAGGCCTCCAGTGTGTCTCTCTGGCCCGGAGCCTCCAGTGGTGATCCATAGCCCGAAGCCTCCAGTGATGATCCATGGCACGAAACCTCCAGTGATGATCCATGGCCCGAAGCCTCCAGTGATGATCCATGGCACAAAGCCTCCAGTGATGATCCATGGCCAGAGCTCAGTGGATGATCCATGGCCGAAGGCCTCCAGTGGTGATCCATGGCCCGAGCCTCCAGTGATGATCCATGGCCCGAAGCCTCCAGTGATGATCCATGGCCCGAAAGCTCCAGTGTGATCCATGGCCGAAGCCTCCAGTGATGATCCATGGCACAAAGCCTCCAGTGATGATCCATGGCACGAAGCCTCCAGTGATGATCCATGGCCCCGAGCCTCCAGTGGATGGATCCATGGCCCGAAGCCTCCAGTGGTGATCCATGGCCGAAGCCTCCAGTGGATGATCCATGGCCCGAAGCCTCCAGTGATGATCCATGGCAGGGCGAAGGGGGCCGAGCCTCAGTGATGATCCATGGCCCGAGAAGCCTGCAGTGATGATCCATGGCACGAAGCCTGCAGTGATGATCCATTGCACGAAGCCTGCAGTGATGATCCATTGCACGAAGCCTCCAGTGATGATCCATGGCCCGAAGCCTCCAGTGATGATCCATGGCACGAAGCCTCCACTGATGATCCATGTCCTGGAGCCTCCAGTGATGATCCCTGGCCCGGACCCTGCAGTGATGATCCATGGCACGAAGCCTGCAGTGATGATTCATTGCACGAAGCCTCCAGTGATGATCCGCGGTCCGGAGTCTCCAGCTACGGTCTGCAGTCCAGAGTCTCCAGCGACGGTCTGCAGTCCAGAGTCTCCAGCGACGGTCTGCAGTCCAGAGTCTACAGCGACGGTCTGCAGTCTAGAGCCTCCAGCGGGGTTTCCTAGTCCAGAGCCGCCTGCGAGGGTTCCCAGTCCGGAGCCTCCAGCGAAGCCACCATTGAACAATGGTGGCCGGCACAAACGGGAGGGGGTAGCGGTATTTGGTACTGATGGCATTGAGACCTCTGTAGTCAATACACGGACGAAGATCCCCCTCCTTCTTGGCCACAAAAAAGAAACCAGCCGACGCAGGGGAGGTGGATGGGTGGATGAAACCCTGTTGGAGCCTCCTGGATGTACTCCTCCATAGCCTTGGTTTCAGCCCCCGACAGGGCGTAGATGCGGAGGCGCAGAGTCTGATAGCAGGTCGATGGCACTGTCCCAGGGGCAATGAGGAGAAAGACAGATGTTGCGAGTCTTAGAGAAAACCTCCCAGAGATCCTGGTAAACCTCCGTAATCTCCATCCACGGCCAGGAGATGGTGGGGTCGTGGCATTGGAGCCACGGGAGGCAGAGGACGACCTTGTGTACGGATGCCTGGATGATGAGGAAAGGGAGGCTTTCTTGGTGCAGGGGTCCCACAGTGATGGTGAGTGGTGCTGTGATGTGTGTGACTGTGCCAGACCCCAGTGGTCGTTTATCCAGCGCTTGAACCGGAAAGGAGAGCGGGTATGATGTTATGTTCAGGGAGGAAGTAAGGGCCTGGTCAATATAATTCCTGGTGGCTCCGGAGTCCACTAGAGCTGTGGAAACAACACATGAGGGACAGCCAACTAGTGAAATCGGTACTAAAAGGGTTTGATGGAGAGTGAAGATGATGGAATACTCACACCTACCCCAGGAGACAGATGATCACTGGACCACTCCTCTGCTTTAGTGGCTCTTGGGTTAGAACGTAGCGGACACCGTTGAAGCTGGTGTCCCTCCTGGCCACAATAGGGACAGAGCCCCAGCTGTCTCTATGGCGTCGCTCAGCCGCGGGGGAGGTGTGGCCCCTACCTCCATGGGTTCAGGCTCTGACTCAGATCGGTCAACGAAGGAGGGAGAGGCGATGGGAGTGCCGACGCTCCCGAAGGAGGTTATCCAGACGGATGGACATCGTGATGAGTGCGTCCAATGAGAGGGTGTCATCTTGGCATACCAGCTCTGTCAGGACCTCTTCACTCAATCCTCTTCTGAATAAGGTCTGGTCCTCCTGCCGTAGTTGGAGTAGGCACTCACCCACCTCTCTGCCCTCCAGTGGATGATCAAAGACTCTTCCGAACAGAGCCATGAACCTCCCTTAGGAATCCAGGTCATCCTCTCCTTTCTCCCAGACGGCCGTAGCCCATTCCAACGCCCGCCCGGTCAACAGGGAAATAGCCATGGCAACCTTGGACCTCTCGGTGGTGGGGGGCTCTCGTTTTGATAAGCAAAAGAGAGCTTGCACTGATGGAGGAAGCCACTCATTTGGATGGAGTCCTGTCATGTTTGTCTGGGACAAACGGGCCCCGCTGACTTGGGCAGACTGCTGAATGGGCTGGGGTGCTGGCTCGCTGGGTCGACTCGTGGTAGAGGATCCTCCGCTCATTGGGGGTGATGCCCCTTGGGGAAGATCCAGATGTTGAAGAACACGGAGGACCTCATCCATCGTCTTCCCCAGTTGCGCCAGCTTATCGTGCTGTTGGCGAAGTAGGTCTACCTGTTCGTCAACCATCTGGGAGATGTCTCGGTTGGCTCCCGCTTCCATTTTGTGAGGCAATATTCTGTAACGTAAACGCAAGGAGTCAGGAAGCAAGTGCAGTTAGCGAGTTTAATTACGAAGATGACGGAACGATACAAAACAAGGAAACACGTCTAACATGGAAACATAAACAATATTGCCTGGTGGGGGATAACAAGGGAGTGCTGGATAAAGGGGGAAGTAGTCAGGGCAGTGATGGAATCCAGGTGTGCCTCATGATGGGGCGCATGTGTGCGTAATGATGGGTTGCCAGGACCGTGGTTAGTAGACCGGCGACATCGAGCACCGGAGAGGGGGAGAGGGAGTAGACTTGACTCATTGATGCATTCAGTTACTCTTTGATTGAACGTTAGAATGAGCAAAATAAGTGACCTAAATGACTTTGAGCATAATATGATTGCCGGTGCCAGGCGCAGCGGTTCCAGTATCTCAGAAACGGCCAGCCTTCTGGGCTTTTCACGCATGACAGTGTCTAGGGCAGGGGTCTCTAACAGTTTGATAGAGAGCTACCAGTAGCTCGCAGCCCACCTATGAGTAGCTCACCAAAACAATCGGGAAGTGTTAAGCCACTATTTGTTTAAAAAAACATACCTAACACAATATCTGCCAATTAATTTTCAGCAATATTGCCCGTCTGTCTGTGTGGTGCACACGTTTGTCTATCACACATGTTTAGCCAGTTGATGTGATAACTTGTGGGTTGACAGAAATAATTTCCCCAAAACCTTCTCAATTAAATGTTAACTACAAAG
Source organism: Salvelinus sp. IW2-2015 (assembly GCF_002910315.2). NCBI lineage: Eukaryota > Metazoa > Chordata > Actinopteri > Salmoniformes > Salmonidae > Salvelinus > Salvelinus sp. IW2-2015. The sequence goes on from NC_036844.1 coordinate 17,359,541, forward strand.
TAGGCTTACCTGGCAGAAGTACATGAGTAAGTATATTGTTTGTATCTATTATTTGTTACTTGCAAACTGTGCCATGAAATGAGCAGCAGCAGTACAGAACCATCCTAGACCGGCACATTAGAAGGCACATTCCTCACTGGCTAGATGCGCAATTAAAGGGGAGTTACACTCAAATCAAAATTTGTTAGTTTTCTTCCTGACCTAAAAAGTTGTCTTCTGATGTGGTTTAAGTATTGACATGGGCTCAGAACATCCAATTTTGTTGTTTCACTATGAACAATTGTAATTTTGAGAGTGAAAAAACAATCAAATCTATTGGGAAATATAAAACATAATTTTGGGGAACAAATCACAGATTTTTTATGGCCCCCCTTAGTTGTTTATTAACCATTAGTTTTCCAGGTATATTGCCAGAACAAATAGTGCACTGCTTTCTCTTGTACACTAAGGACCCGGGGAAGAGTTGCAGAGGAGAAGAGAAGAATGTGCGCATTTGAAAGCTAGAAATAAATGTGTAGCTAGCAAAAGGTTTCATTTGTTTAAAGTAAATGTCGTGCTAGAAAAGGTTGGAGACCCCTGGTCTAGGGTTTACTTCTTGATGAGAGGTCGAATGAGAATGGCAAGAACCATGCAGGCGGGCCACAAACAGACAAATAACGGCGCAGTACAACAGTGGTGTGCAGAACAGCATCTCGGAACGCACAACTCGTCGGTCCTTGTCACAGATGGGCTATTGCCGCAGACGACCACTCCTATCAGCTAAAACAAGAAGAAACAACTGAGGAGTAGAAAAACATTGCCTTGTCCGACAAATCCCGGTTCCTGTAGCGTCCTGCTGATGGCAGAGTCAGGATAAGCAACATGAGTCCATTGCCCCATCCTGCCTGGTTAAACGGTACAGGCTGGTGGCGGTGTAGTAACAATGTGTGGAATGTTTTCGCCGACAACGTACATTTTGCCTCCAATTGGTCCTCACACACCTCCTCTATACAGTCCTTTCACAAATAATAAGAATAATACATTGAATTTATAACATGCTTTTCATTGAAAAACAATCTCAATGTGCTACAGCAAGTGCATTAAAATAAATAAAAACGAGAGGTAGACAAAAAAGGAAGGAGCTAGACAGGGCAACTGACACAAAGGACACAGCTGATGCTACAAAAGAGGCAAGGACAGCAAAAAACACAGCTATATCTAACGGAAGGCCTTCCTTAACAGGAGGCTTGGTAGGCCATTTTTAAAAGAGCCTAGAGTCTGTCGTGCCTTCAGGTTGTCCGGTTGCTTTCAGGTTGTCCAGGAGTACATTCCAGAGGCGGGGGGGGGAGGCGGTCGCGCAGAAAGCCTGATCACCCATGGAGCAAAGCTTGGTCCTGGGGATGTGGAGGAACAGGCTATCGCTTGATAAGAGGATGCAGGTTGGGATATGAGATATGAGCTGGTCTTTGAGGTATGGAGGGGCATTGCCATGGATGCACTGGAATGTCAGCAGGAGGGTTTTGAATTCGATTCGGGAAGCCAGTGGAGAGATGATGAAAGTGTTTACTCACTTTCATCAGGATCCTGGCAGCGCTGATCTGAATGTACTGGAGCTTCTGGAGACTCCTGCCAGGGATCAGGAGACAAAATAAATGGACGAGTTTCTCTGCATCAGACTGGGACAATGGGACATTTCCAACATTACCGCAGAACTTTGATATGCCTTGTTATTCTTACACGTCTAATTTCTCTCTGACACATTTGAAGCAAAGACATATTCACTTTACTCGCCTCTGTGAGCTTAGATTATTGAAGTGGTTTTGACAGCGTATAGAAAAAGCGATGGCAGACAGAAAGCGTATGCTGTGTGTACATTGCTTAAACCCAGCTGAGGGATCTTGTAGAACTAGACTTGGCCTATATTCCAGGCAAAAACTATCATTGTGTGTCTACTCAGTGTTATTGAACACCTTGGTTTCTTCATTTTCTCCTTTCCTCCTCTCCTCCTTCTTAGAAACTTGTTTTATAAACGGCAACGTTAGTGGTCTGTGTGAAGAACCGTTACTATCTCTTGTTGGACCCCTGGAAGACTAGCTGTCATCATGGCTTCAGCTAATGGGGATCCAAATTAAATTAAATAATCCCACTTTGGCACAGTAGTTCCCTCAGTAGCAACCCTCCCTTATTCTCACATCTCGTTGGCTGTGTCCATCACTCCCTACCTGCTCCCGGCAAGCACTGGGAGTTGTGCCAGTGAGCGGCAGTGTGTGAGTAATGGTAAGTCATCCGTCAAACCCTATAGCATCTGTCTGCTAGCCACGAAACCCTACTGATCCCCAGTTTGAACCCCAGCTCATATGAAAACGCCTCTGCCACTTCTAGGCAAGTGTCACCAAACTGTAAAGCCAAGCTAATTAACCGAACAATAAAATAATTTACCCTAATTAACAAAGAACAGGCCTATAAAAGGAAGGAATGTCAAACACTGCGAGTTCACTCGAATTCTTGCACATAAAGGAAGGAATGCAGTGTGTGCGTGTATCTGTGTGTGTGTCTGTGCGTGCGCGAGTGCGACTCTTGCATATTATCATTGCGAGTGATATAGACATATTTACCCCGTAACAAGACATTATAATCTGTGCTCTAATTACACTTATGGTCTAGTCCTCCTGTGTGGCTCAGTTGGTTAGAGCATGGTGCTTGCAACATCAGAGTTGTGAGTTTGATTCCCACGGGAGAGCAATATGAAAAGCACTGAAATATAGAGCTTTAAGCTGATCTAGGTAAGAGCCTTTGTTGATGTGTCTATTTTCTCACAAAGACACAAACACTGCAGACAGGCTCCTGTACTCAAACTCCACTGACAGTCCCATTTACCTTTGTACTAATTCTGTACAATTCTTACCTTGTACTAAGAGCAGAGACTGTGGCTGTTACTTCAGTGAACGAGTGTGTTGTTGAGCTGTCCTGTCCTCTCTGAGAGCTGGCTCCTGGGACGTGTGTGTGTTACTGTGTAGTGGGTCAGGTGGCTCCTCGGAGCCCGAGGCTGCTGGGAACACCTGCTGCTGTAGCCTGGAGGACTCTACTATCCCATATGCCCCGGCTTGTGTAAAGCATATTGTTTGTTGTTCTTGTTATGTTATTATCTCACAATTCAATGCAAAAGTAGAATCAGTCCGGAACAGCAACTACTCATGACCACATCGCATTGTAGGATGACTTTGACAATGTAATACTTGTGATGTTATTACAGATATCTCTCCTGTTCAAGTGAGAACTTCCTGGAATAAAAACGTTTGCACACCTGAAGTAATGCCTTGTCACAGGTATGCACCATATTAGTATCCATTTTACACACAGACCGAAATCCCACTAATTTACCATGGCTGCATTTTGCTTGCTCTGTTGTATATCTGAAAGGTGTAAGTGGTAAAAAAAAAACATGGGAATCCCCACCTAAAGGCCTAGTCATGATTCCTGCATTTGCACAGACCCTGTAACCAAAATACAGGTATCAGGTCTGTGTGAACGGTTCTCTGCTTGTTTGCAGGTAAATTCATGAACACTATCATTGTTCAACACCTCCCTAATTGGAAATGCAAACAGCCCCCGTGGTTTATCAACACCCCCCTGCCACCACCCCTCCCAATTTGCCAGTTACCCACTGATATGTATAAAAGGGGTATACCTGCAAGAAAGTGCTAAATAAGGGGCTGTTTGAAAGGGGCTCATATAAACATTGCCTTGTATTTTTACAGGTAATATACCACATATTCTGTCTGAAATGGGTATAGGAGAATCAACCTTTTTTTTTTCAAAGTGAGAAACTGACAGCAATGCTCATTGATCAGACATAGGGGCCAGTCTTCGCTTGGTCAATCATTTTTCTTGTCCAGAACTACATGTGTCTGTCTGGATTATAGATTTAGAACTCGTCAATCTGAGAGCCATATTCTCTGTTTTCTCTGGCTCCATCTCTCTCCTCAGAAACCACTTTCAGCTCGAGGCCATCTCTGCCATAGAGAGACGAGAGAGGGATGAATACTCTCAACTCCACTCCATCTTATTTATAGAGTTTTGAGTAGAGTTACAGATGGCCCATATAAATCTGAATAGGGCTTCATTTCAGTAATAGGGCCTAAAATTGTCCACTGAGCCATTGTGAGGTCTATTATCTGACGTCCAGTAAGTTGTCCCTAGCCAAGTTCAGTACAGTACGGCGGTAGGATTTCTCATGATGATTTTAAAACAGTCATGACAATTTCCTATCACTCGGCAAAGGCCGCATCTTCAAACGAGATGATACTGTCTTTTGGGTGCTAATATCCCATCTCATTCCTGGAACATTCTTTTTCCTGTGTCAGTCAGTGAGAAACCCATCTGCTCAAACCATCAGCCAAATGAAGAGGACAGAAAGTTTGAATTAAAGCAGATATTAAAAGCTTCCCCGGGGAGATCAAATGAAGTCGCTGCGTGAGGTGTGACAGTGATACGAAGGAGAAAAACAGGATCAGGAATTAGAACACGTCAAATGTAAATCATACCACTCCGCTAATTATGTTTCACAAACAAAGTTTGAATTTGATCATCAAATCCCATTTTGCCCTCAGGATACACTGTGTGTGGATCCCTCAGGCGACATACTTCAGTCAGAACATCCAGCTCCTAACCATTGAGAACATGCTCCTATGTGCATGCTTGTTGACTACTTTCCATAATACTCTCCTACATCTATGCAGGATGCAGATCTCTAGTCTTAAGCAGCTGACCTTCCATTGCTGGGTGTGTAGACCCAACAAGGCTATAATATCATGGTGTCCCACAGTTATCTGCCAGACTAAACACACAGTACGCTTCCTGTTGTTGACATTTCTCAAGGTGGCAGGTTTTCCTTGCGACTGAGTTAATGAACGTGATGCGCTCATACCTCCCGCTAATGCATCTGCTGGGTGAGACTCGCCACAGATGGAGAAACAGACAGAAAACAGCTTCTAGGCTTACATTTCAAAGGAAGATGATCCAGCTATACCTCCTCTCATCTATTTAACCCCTCGCCTATATTTCTCTCTCCCTGTCTGTCTGTGAGGTGGTTCATATTTAATGACACATTCATAGTAATCCAATCTAACACAGATCATGTAAAATGAGGCATGTACCACACACTCCCAGGGGTGGAAACATATCCTTCGTATTAATCACTGGTGCTTCATTGTCAGAAGTTGATCCACAGAACAGCCAGACATAAATCTCTCTGCCTAATCCCATTAAAGAGAACAAGGCTGTGGATTTAACCATCTTAATCATCTCAACATGAGAGTGTATGGAAATGGAAGGTGATTATACTTCACCTGATTTCAAGGTAAACCCCCCCGCGACGCAATACTGGGCTATTCCGAGGTTCCTGTACGCACTGTACACATTCCTGAGAGAGGATAACCCTCATTCATGGTTTACTAAAGGTCAATTATATTCTGTCTGTCTTTCAGTTAGCATACCACACCACAGTGCTGGTTGAGAATAGCAGTGGGTGTGGTCCCCTCAGGACTATGACGTAGAGTGGCGGTGCGTTTAGGTGTCACTGAATAAGGAGAGGAAGGAAGGTCAAAGAATGCAAGCAGATTCACAGGTCGCCTGCCTTGAATGACACCCAGCTCTTTTTCTCCACCAATCCTGTATAGAGTGGCTCAACTGTGTCTTGTTGTTGAAGATAAAACACATGATTGTTATAATGATTCTCTCTTGGTTGAGAACTCTGTTCTTGACCTTTAGTTGTTGTTTGGTTCCCAGGGTCTCTGTGAGGTTGTAACCTAAATGTCTGATAAGGCCTCTAAAGCTCTCCCTTACATTGTAATTACACTGCTGTTTGGCAAAAGGCTTCGGTGTCAAAATCACTGTCTGCTCCCATTAGAGAGAAGAGGGAAGGAGAGAGAGAGAGAGAGAGAGAGAGAGAGAGAGAGAGAGAGAGAGAGAGAGAGAGAGAGAGAGGAGAGAGAGAGAGAGAGAGAGAGAGAGAGGAGAGAAAGAACAGAGGAGAAAGAAACAGAGAGAAAGAACAGAGAGAACAGAGAGAACAGAGAGAGGTGAGAGAGAGAAAGAGGACAGAGAGAGTGAGAGAGAGAGAGAGAAAGAGGACAGAGAATGAGATGGAGGAGGAAAGAGAGGAAGGTCAGAGAAAGAGAGGGAGAGTGGAAATAGACAGGAAGGACTGAGAAAGAGAGGGAGAGAGAGGGATAGACACACAGAGAGAAAACAAGGATAATGAGAGAGAAGCCTAGCAGGTTTTGGCAGAGATCCTAAGAAATCACTCAACACATTGCAGGTTCAAGTATGATTGTTTGAAGTTGTGTAGTTTTTCTATTTGGGAATTAACTTCAGATAATAGAATGACAGCTGTTCAGTAGTAAGGAGTGTAAATAAACAACTTTGGATGCCTAACACGTACTGCTTATTGACAGTTATCTTCCATTTTTGTCAAAGAGCAATGAACAAAAGCTTGTCTCTATTTAATTTTCCACCCATTATTGAACCTTTATTCAACTAGACAAGTCAGTTAAGAACAACTTCTTATTTACAATGACAGCCTACCGGGGAACAGTGGGTTAACTGCCTTTTTCAGGGGCAGAACAACAGACTTTTACCTTGTCAGCTCAGGGATTCGATCACAGCAACCTTTCTGTTACTGGCCCAACGCACTAACCACTAGGCTACCTGCCGCCCCATTAGACAAAGCAGTTCAATTTACATAAAAAAGAAAAGACATTACAAATTTGAGAGACAATGACAAACAACTTTTATTAAATCTTTTTTTTTTGTAGTTAGTCATAGCTGCTCCAACACGTGTATTTACAAATAATGGCCTTCGTATGAAATACATTTGCAGAAAAATCTGGTGAAGCGAGTTAGACCAGGAAGAGAGGGAGGAGTTACAACAGTCTGGGGAGGTGAGGACAATAGGTCTGGGACAAGAGGACAGGGACAGAGGCCAGGAGACAGAGGACAGGGACAGAGGACAGATACATACAGTAGGACAGGGTACATAGGAGGGCACAGTGACATTAGGTTCAGGCTAAATGGCTACAGGTACCAAATTCAGGTGAAGAGCTCCTCCAATCAGACTCACTGTTCACCCTGTAACAAAACTGTGTCTAATACTCTACATCAACGTTTGAATAGAAAATGACAGTTAACTGATTTAGGACATTGTAATATGCACAGAAAACCAGCACTCAACAAGCTTTACAAAAAAATGGACATTCCATCTCCTGAATTCAGGTACAACAACATCTGAATTCAGGTACAACAACATGGTGCTACTGACTACTGAAGCTTCATCTGAAACCATTGGAGAGACCACACACAAACTAAGCAGGTACAAGAACTCAAAACATTAGGCACCTAAACCACATTCCAGATGAAAATACTACTAAGTAAAGGTCTGGTCAAAAGGGGAGAGCGATAGGAGCGTGGTCTGGTTCTTGGAATGGGCATGGATGGATATAGTGCACTTCCAATAGCAGAGACCTTAACTTCAACCTCCACACACACGCACGCACGCACGCACGCACGCACGCACGCACGCACGCACGCACGCACACACACACACACACACACACACACACACACACACAAAAGACTTTCGAATTCGTAACAGCTCCCACGTACAAACCAATGTGGACATGATGGGCCTTGTGGCAGCTTAGTTAGCTTATTTAAGACACCATTACTTCGCTACGTCTGTCTGTGAGTGTATTGTCTTATATGATTGGTGAATAAACCTATATTACCATGGCCATTATGGCAAAATATTTCTGCTTACTCCTCCTGCAGTGCATGTATTCATGATTACCAAGGGACCGCCAGACTTCTAAAATTCGGCCACGACAAGAATTAAAAAAAGATATTCACATTATCTGAAGCGGCGAAACAGTGCCCCTTTGTCTCTGTTTGTGTAGGCCATCTATCTGATGATTCGACGCCGCACGCACAACCGCACGCAGCGCAACGCACGCACGCACGCACACACACCACACACACACACACACCACACACACACAACACACACACACACACACACACACACACACACACAGTTGATATTTGAAGCTTACACATAATGCTATGCACGGTGGATTCAGATTGATAGAATATAGACTGTAACATTGATCATGTTTCTCATACAAAAGACATTTAGAAATGAAATCAACTGTTTGTTTTTTTATCAAACATTTACATTTTTCTCACTAACAACATTACAATGTCTTCCTTAACTCTGGTTGCCTCTCAAGAAGTGTGAGAATCATGACTCTTTAACACTGTACGTTCTATTAGCCTACGGCTGGATACACAGTACCATAAACCAAGTTGATCTGTGTTTCCCAATGTTGCCCGAAGTGAATGTCGGTGACAATGAATTTTTCTCTTTCCTATCTTCAGATTTGGTAAACTGAATCCCACAATGACAGCCTACAAGAGGCAGAGGCTAAATGTATTTCTCCACTGATACGTCCATTCGACCGCTTTACAAGGAGGTGAGTGAGTGTCAGACACTAATAAGACTGTGTATAGTAAGTGAAAGGGCTGGAGGGAAATATTTACCGAGTGTCCTGGGTTTGAGAAGCCGATTCTCTATTGATCTCAGCTTGGGGCATCTCTTCTCACCTCATCGACTCACTCCGGTCCTCTGGGCCTGCACAGGACACCTCTCGCGCCCTGCTAGTGAACGTATCCAGAGACTGAACAGGACCTCTTAGCGCCCGCCTGCTAGTGACCTCTCCAGAGACTGACAGGACACCTCTCTTCTGCCCCTGCTAGTGGGAACGTATCCAGAGACTGAAGGACACTCTCGCGCCCTGCTAGTGAACGTATGCAGGGAGACTGAACAAGGACCCCTCTCACGCCCCTGCTAGTGAACCTATCCAGAGCCTGAACAGGACCTCTCCTGGCCCTGCTCAGTGCCCCTATCCAGAGCTGACCGGACACCTCTCTCGCCCCTGTAAGTGAACCTATCCGAGACTAACACGGACCCCTCTCTCACCCCTGCTCGTGAACCTATCCAGAGACTGAACAGGACACTCTCTCGCCCTGCTAAGTGGAACTATCCAGAGAACTGAACAGGACCTCTCTCACCATGCTAGTGCAGCCTACTCCAGAGACCTGCAACCGGCACCTCTCTCGCCACTGCTAGTGCACCTATCCAAGAGACTTGAACAGCACACTCTCGGCGCCCTGCCCTAGTGAACCTATCTCCAGCGACTGCACAGGACACTCTCTCTCGCCCCTGCTGTGGAACCTATCCAGAGAACTGAACAGGACCTCGTCTCGCCGCCTGCTAGTGAACCTGATCCAGAGACTGAAAGGACAC
>NC_036844.1:17368905-17383779 GCF_002910315.2 Salvelinus sp. IW2-2015
AGGACACCTCTCTCGCCCCTGCTAGTGAACCTATCCAGAGACTGAACAGGACACCTCTCTCACCCCTGCTAGTGAACCTATCCAGAGACTGAACATGACACCTCTCTCGCCCCTGCTAGTGAACCTATCCAGAGACTGAACAGGACACCTCTCTCCCACTCTCTCCTGGTGGTCATTTTTTGTTTCATTCCAGAAATAACCAACGCATGGCCCCCTAGCATGTGGTCTGCAAGGCGCTGCTCCACACGACATCAAAGACACGGCTAAATCATACCAGAGCTGCAGCTGCTATTGAGGAACCTTATGTCCACAACGTTACCACAACCTTCCTGCAAAGTTAGGAGAACTGCGGGGACGTGTGGGTGGAACATCACTGCATGGTCGCTAACCTATCAATATCAATATCAAGGAAAGTGTGTGCTGTTTGCCTGGAAGAACCCAAGAATACTACTAAAAACATAATTGAACTAATCGTGTTAGCTACAGAATGATGTCATACCTGTACCTTGTGTCTATAAACGTAAATGTAGTTTGGTAAAGGTTATGACAATGTTTCCAAAAGAAGTAGTGGATTGTAATATGGGCTGACTTGTTAGCACACACATATAGTTTGTGTTTACTGTTACAGAGAAGATCACAGTTATAACTCACATTCCTACACCCTGATACAACATGCAACTCTCTGTCCTCAATCCCTGAACTCAGCTTGATAAAAACAATCCAATTCAATTATATTTTGAGTCCAAGCCCAGATATTTTAATGTGTATGAGTAATGAAATATTAGCATACCTGTCCTAAACAAAAAGAGAGACTGGTGCATTTTAGTGGTGGGATGTTTTGGGCTTGTCTCTGCTGTAGTTACAGTGACTGAACCAGGACAGTCATCAGAAAAGGTATAGAGCACAAGGACTCAAGAATAAATAGGAAAATACATTTGCCTGACAAAATACCATATCAGCTCCCACGCTCCTCGCAAATATACACCCGTGTTGGCTGCTAAACTTGAATTATGTGATTTATTTCAAAAATACATGAATCGATCACTAATTCCCCTAAAAGGACAGAAAGTACTAAACATGAGGGCTTATGTTTTCCGGTTAATCTCAAACATCCTCTGAGTCTCTCAGTCTCTGAGTCATTGAATACAACCCCCATCACCTGAGAGGAACTTCTAATGGACTCTTCAAAGGAAAGAAAATAACAGAGCCCCCTCCGCTTGGCAACAGGATTTCTCCAAGCTACAACCATGGCTTTGGATCCTTGTTTCACCGTTGATTGGCCAGCATGCCTTGTCCTCATTTTATTGGCCAATATACCTTGGCCTCATTTGATTGGCCAGTATGCCTTGGCCTCATTGCCATTGGCTGATCTGATCAGTCACAAGCCTTCTTCAAACGATCAATTGTCATTTGCTGTAAGACTTCATCATATTCTCAATCAAAGTAATTTGGGGGTTTGGAAAATGTTTTTGTTCCGTAGTTTAATCTTGCAAAATGTTTGGTGTGGCTACAGAGGAGGGCTACAGAGGAGGGCGAGAGAGAGAGAGAGAGAGAGAGAGAGAGAGAGAGAGAGAGCATGTGTGTGTGTTAGTGTGTGAGAGGGTGTGGGGATGGCAAATTCAACGGCATACCATGGCCTTCAAATATCAAAATTCACAGGAAAGTAAAATGACAAAATGAGAGTCAAAAAGGCTTTTGGCATCTTAACTCCCCAAAGCAAAGTTTATAAAAAGGACTTCCACTTATAAGTCTCTCCTCTCCCTTGCACTGAGAGAGACTGTCTGTTAAAAAGTGCTCCTTGGGGGGCCTGTGGTCCAGTCAGGGCGGTCCACTCCGCTCTGTCTAAAACCCTCAGGCTGGGCGCTATGAAGACAAGATGGCCGCCAGGAGAAACAGGGAGGAGGTCACCAGCAAGCCGGCGGTCTGAACCTGGCCCACGGAGTTGACGTCACCTCGGGATGGCTCAGCTGACTCGTGGCTGGTGTCATCTAGATGAAGGGAGGAAAAGATGGAGGAGAGAGGAAAGAGAAGGAGATAAGAATAATTGGAGAAGAGACATCATTCACATGCAAGACTGAAACATGAATGTGTGAAATTAAGTAGTGGCTTTGTCATCATAAATTGTCTATGTGACTGACTTGTAAATTCCATTGGAAGAATGGGAAAATAAGATCCTCTTCGGGATTCTGTATCAGGAAATACAATTTGTCATTCCTGGGTACACACCTGCGCAGGCAGGCAGGCACACACCCAAAGACACACACTCACACACACACACTTTATAGAGTCAAACAAACCTCTTGGTTCTAGGGAATTGTCCACTCTCTCATTGACGTCAAAGACCCGATCGTGAACACTGACAGTTTTCACACAATTGTCTGCAACAAAAGGAGTTGGGACGTAAACATTCATAGCGAGCCCAAGATTGATATCAGACTTTCACATAATGCGATAAAAGTTGTCAACAGATTGAAAGAATAGAGAATGGCATGTTCTTTCAGAAATACATTTACTTGCTGGTCTGACGAACACCTTCAGTCGTAGGCAACTTCTCCTTCCATTGTCAGCAATGGTGGAAGCTGTGAAAACATTTCAGATATATTAAGAACAATGCTTACGTACTTCAACGCTTACAGCAAAGAACTGAGAGCTATTCTGTACAGACATACACCACTGGTCAAAAGTTTTAGAACACCTACTCATTCAAGGATTTTTCTTTATTTTGACTATTTTCTACATTGTAGAATAATAGTGAAGACATCAAAACGATGAAATAACACATATGGAATCATGTAGTAACCAAGAAAGTGTTAAACAAATCAAAATATATTTTATAATTGAGATTCTTCAAATAGCCACCCATTGCCTTGATGACAGCTTTGCACACTCTTGGCATTCTCTCAACCAGCTTCATGATGTAGTCACCTGGAATGCATTTGAATTAACAGGTGGGCCTGGTTAAAAGTTCAAATGGAATTTATTTCCTTCTTATTGCGTTTGAGCCATTCAGTTGTGTTGTGACAAGGTAGGGGGGTATACAGAAGACAGCCCTATTTGGTAAAAGACCAAGTCCATATTATGGCAAGAACAGCTCAAATAAGCAAAGAGAAACGACAGTCCATCATTACTTTAAGACATGAAGGTCAGTCAATATGGAACAAGTTTCTTCAAGTGCAGTCTCAAAAAACATCAAGCGCTATGATGAAACTGGCTCTCATGAGGACCGCCACAGGAAAGGAAGACCCAGAGTTACCTCTGCTGCAGACGATAAGTTCATTAGAATTACCAGCCTCGGAAATTGCTGGCCAAAATAAATGCTTCACAGAGTTCAAGTAACAGACACATCTCAACATCAACTGTTCAGAGGAGACTGTGTGAATCAGGCCTTCATGGTGGAATTGCTGCAAAGAAACCACCACTAAAGGACCAATAATAAGAAGAAACTTGTTTGGGCCAAGAAACACGAGCAATGGACATCTTTGTGAGACGCGGTGTGGGTGAACGGATGATCTCCGCATGTGTGGTTCCCACCATAAGGCATGGGGAGGTGTTATGGTGTGGGAGTGCTTTGCTGGTGACACTGTCTATAATTTATTTAGAATTCAAGGCACACTTAAACAGCATGGCTACCACAGCATTCTGCAGCAATACTCCATCCCATCTAGTTCGCGCTTAGTGGGACTAACATTTTTTTTTCCAACAGGACAATGACTCAACATACCTCCAGGCTGTGTAAGGGCTATTTTACCAAGAAGGAGAGCGATGGAGTGCTGCATCAGATGACCTGGCCTCCACAATCCCCCGACCTCAACCCAATTGAGATGGTTACGGATGAGTTTGCAGGCAGAGTGAAGGAAAAACAGTCAACAAGTGCTCAGCAGATGTGGGAACTCCTTCAAGATTGTTGGAAAAGCATTATAGGTGAAGCTGGTTGAGAGAATGCCAAGAGCGTGCAAAGCTGTCAACAATGCAAAGGGTGGCTATTTGAAGAATCTCAAATATAAAATATCTTTTGATTTGTTTAACACTTTTTTGGTTACTACATGATTCCTTTGTGTTATTTCATAGTTTTGATGTCTTCACTATTATTCTAGGTTCTCAAAGGATGCAACTTGTGATGAATGTAGCATACTGTAGGCCACATGTACGAATTAGCAATGTCGATCAACACCTGAAACACATTTCAATTGGCTACTGAGTGAAGGCAACATCTGCGACTTAGACTTCCATTAGCTTTAAACAACACAAAAACCCGCCCACTTCAATTTTGATTGGCTTTCAAGAAACATCCGCATCTGCTACTCAAACATCCATTGGCTGAAAGAACTGTCTGCACCTGCTACTCAAAACTTCTATTGGCTCCAAATGTTGTCCACATCTGCAACACAGAATTCGATTGGCTCAGAGTAACATCACCATCTGCTATGAATGATTTGATTGGCTGCAGAGGCTGTCAACACCTGCCACTGGGTTCTATTAGCAGTAAAGTAGCACAACCCTGCAACACAGACGTCTACTCTGGATAACTGGAATATGACAGCTGCTTCACTAAATCCCTATGGTGGCAGGTCACTTCAACTCAGGCCGCTTCACCTTCTGACCTGTCAACAACTAGACAATGTTACCTAGGACGTAGTCACCAAAGTGACAAACTAGACTGCGGGTGTTTCACATTGTGATGTCTTGAGAAGCAGTGCTTCTGAAGTCTCTATCTCACTTCTATTCTGAAAGTAGGTTGTGACTGAGATCTTGTTCTTGTTGCTAGTTTGACAGACCCTGACCGTGACTGTATTCATCCCCTCTATAGAATGCCTCTCTTATTCTCCCACCCCACCCAGCAACCCCCAACTCTGTGGGCCCCTATGTTCTGACCCCGTCATTTCCTGGCCTGCCTGGGGTCTCAAGCTGCTCTTAATCTAGACATAAACCCCCACCCCTCAGGGCACCATCATGCTGTGTGTGTGTGGGTGTGTGCGTATGTGCATGTGTGTGTGTGTGTGTTTGAGATAGAGAGAGAGCAATACAGTTTGTCTATAGTGTCCTATAGCCTATCATCTATCTTGATACACTCTTCTTCCCCGTGAAAGATACTGGCAGTCAATTCCCGATAAAAACGAGCCATGTCAGTATTTCCATGACTGAAGACTGAGGTTCCAATTTTAAAGCACTTAGCGTGGCTATGAAATATGATAAAAATTGTCTTTAGAACTTGATGTGGAGAGTTATATTGGCAGTGTGGCGTCAATCATGGCTCTTCTGTCTGTGTCAGCGAGTATCGTGTAACTTACCTCACACCCCTACAGTGGCAGGCACTCAGGCCAGACTGTACTAGCTCCCTTTCTATTCCCAGTCAGTCAATCAGACAGACAGAGACAGAGCCTGGACTCCACAATACACCACACAGCCGTGAGCTGCTTTTCTACGACCCCGTCTCACGCGCTGCGACACTAGATCCCAGGTTAGTCATGCCATGCGGCCCAGTGGAGGAGATTAGCATCCTCTCGTGAACACACACCATCCCATAAACGTCTCACACGTCCACTAACACTATACACATGCAGACACTCCCGAACACACACACACACACCACCAGACACACAGACGCAGACACACACACCACCAGACACACACACACATGACCAGACACAAGCTAGGGGCTCAGATGCCGTGTAACTTAAGTCTGGGGTATAGACCGGAGATGAATTGGAGATCTGATATAAATACGATGGGATCAGATGATTCCCTTGTGATCAGTTTGTATCTGTCGGAACAAAGCAAAACCCTAGACAGTGGAACAAACACACTGTTGAACAGGGTTTATCTCATTATCTATGTAGATCTTCAGACTGTGTACGTAGTAGGACCTGGGCTTTTGAAGCTTTACAGCATACAGTCAGCCCCAGTCACACAGAGAGAGACAGACTCCCCACTGTCTCCCCAGATAATTGGATTTCTATCCCCTGAGATTTGGATCACACTTCCCCATTGGCTATTTTAGAAAAACATGCAGCTGTAGCCTGGGAGAAGCCCGGGTTCACATCCAGCCATCAGGACATGCGGAACTTTGACCCCCCCGGGACGCCCCTTCTGATCCCCCTGATAGCTTCCTGCAGACGTCTGTCTGCCAGACGGACGGACAGACCCAGGGCCAACCGCAGGTGTCAGCCATTTGATTTAACCCACCCCATGTCCCACCGCACCCGTTCCTTTCCTCTCGTCGCCTGGGGGGTTAACTATCCACGGGGGGGACAAAGGGTTGTCTGTCTGTCCTCTGCGCTGAGTTGTTGTCACCGGCACATGTCAACCCCCAAACACTTGACTTACTTGCTCTAAGTTCTCAGCTCTATTGTCCAGTAGTGTTACAACATGTGCTGGTATCATCTGACAATGTAACTCTTTAGTCATACTTGACAGATCAGACACATGTAATGTGATACTGAAACTGATATCACATGGTTTATTGTGAGATATCCTGCTTTTCTGGAACTACATAGACATGATGTTGGAGCAGATTAGTGTACAGCTCGGTATGTTCCCCGGGGTGTGATTACGTACACGCCTTTTTGTTATTTCATCCTCCTCGCAGGTGACGTGTTCTTGGTAAAAAACTATTTTCTGAGTGAATCTATAACTGTTGAATAATAATTCTGAGTCAAGGAAGGAAATGCCTTCAGGCCATGTGGCCAGTCTCTCTTTCTCTTTCTCTCTCCTCCAGTTTCACTGGAAAAGCCAGTATGGCAATATATACTTGATGGCTATTTTGACTCCATCTTGGCTCTCCTATTAGCACATTAAACAGAGCCTGAGAGACATCCTAACGTAAAGTCCATTACCTGCCCCACATCATCCTTTATTCAATCTATCCAATCCAGTAGAATAACATCCTAGGAGATTGGGCAGGTCAGCATATCATTTGCCTTTAAGAACTGCCGATTCGTCAGGCAGCTTTCTCCTAAATCACATGACGGGGGTCTGAGGCATGCAGCTGAGGCCGAGGCTGAGGCTACTGAGGAGTAGGCCTAAGTGAAGCCATCTCTGTAAGAGGAATCAGATATACTGTAGCCTAGCAGGCCGCCCGGTGCTATCTCTTATTTAGTCTCAGATCTCTGCCTTGTAGGGCTCCGACTCGACTTGTAAAAACATGGCTTCAGATGCTTGTGTTCCAGAGGCCTTCTCATGAGCAGTAGAAAGTTGAGCCTGGCGAGTTTGTAACAAAGTCTCTTCATATGGAGACCATGAGAATGGAGATGTTTTCCCTCAGGCAAATGTTGGGTTTTGAACCTCTTTGCCAGGACTTGCAAAACAAAGTTCTACTTTGCTATTGTTTTTTCCCCCGCAGTCAGTTCCATGCTTGGACTCAAATGTCTGGCCTCACATCACACCCTTGAATCGTCTAGGTATGTTGTGTTTTTCCATAGTAGCCTGAGCCCACAACATAATAACTCTTCACTGATATCATAAATGTCCATGCCATGCAGGAAAACTGTGGTAGCTTTCTCTCTGCCTTTAAGCAAAGCATTCCTGTATTCCTGTACTGTGGTATCAACCATGTTTTTGTATGATATGTAAATGAGTGGTATTCAGGCATACATGGCCCTGATAACTCAATTTGTTGGGGCATGGTGCTTGCACCAGCAGAGTTGTGGGTTTGATTCCCGCACTTTATACTGAATGCTTTTGTTAACTTTAAGCTTATTTGACTATAAGCATGTGCTAAATTACCATAAAGATGACCATTACTCACAGATGTAGTAGTACTCTCTGCCGGGGCGGAACTCGAAGCCCAGAGAGAAGGGGGTGAAGAGCTGGAACTTCTCGGAGAACTTCAGGGGTCCGTTTGGGGAGTGGGGCCTGTTACACTCCCAGCGTTTGAAGCCCTTGGCCGTGTGGTCACAGGAGCTGTAGCCATCGTAGTTGACCATGTAGAGGACGTAGTGCTCTGTCCGCTCCTCTGGGACAGAGTCCAGGTAGTGGGGACAGAAGACGTCCAGGTAGTCGTTTATACACACGTCGATGTGGTAGTCACCCCGGTAGAACCTGGGAAGGAAAGCAGAAGGGTTATGGAGTAGGAGTCTTCAAGACTACAAGGTCTAATAGTATTGATACGATCACTCATTTCCATGACTCTACCGGTCTTGATGTCATCACTGATCTAACACTGTTGGATAGGTAAAGTATACGCAAGAGCTTCATTATGTAGCTCTCACCTACTGTGTCAGGTCGGTGATGACTTCGAAAAGGGGAATAACATAAGATACACTAAAAGTTTGTGAACTAAAGCCCTAAACAAGAGAAAATGCAACCAGATGTGTTGTGAAAGACAGAGACACTTCAGACTGCCAGGTATGCCAGGTATTCATTCCTGGGGAGTGATGGGAAACACACATTCCCATAGGCGCCATATACGGTTGCATTTCTGATGCTTTTAGTGGAGACAGATTGGGTTAGGATGGCCGGCACGTCTCAAGAGTCGCTAATGGCCCGAGGTCGGTATCACTGACATACTGTGGATGTCTTCAATACTCCACCTCTGTTCATTGACACACTGGGGCCAGGGGGAACAGGCTGGAGACCGCGTCTGTGCATGCTGAGCACTGATGATCCCATACGGGTGAACTCACTATGGCTCTGTGGGAGGTTTCTCAAGTAAGGACTGCGACTCACAGGCCAAGGAGCAGATGTTACACCCACCTAACAACCTTTCCAGGGGGGAAAGGACCACTCAGAACTGATTCAGGGTCAGGTGAGAGAGGAGCCTGCGTTGGACGGCAGTGCAGCTGTTCTCACTGACACGTACATTTCCAGGCTTTAAGAGGCGTATGAAGGGTGGTGTGTGTTGGCTGGGACCTGCTGGGGGTATCAGGTTATCATTATACGGATTGCAAATGTGCTGCAGGATTAGTGACTGTACTACTGGGTTGGGTGGGCCACAGAGGAGTGTGTGTGTGTGTGTCGTGGGTGTGTGTGTGTGGTGTGTGACACCCAATGTGTGTGTTGTGTGGGTGATGTGTGTGTGGTGTTTGTGGTTGTTGTGTGTGTGTGTGGTGTGTGTGTGATTGTGTGTGTGGTGTGTGGTTGGTGTGGTGTGTGTGTGTGCATTCCATTGTTGTGTACCTATATATGTGTGAGAGTGTGTCAATGTGTGTGATTCTCATCATTTTCTCTCAAGTTATAGTCTGGTCAAACACAAACCAAAGCCTTGTTTTCTCTCTAGTTATAGCCTGGTCAAACATGAAACCAAAGCCTTGTTTTCTCTCTCAAAGGCCCACGTTTCTCATGCTCCAGCTGAGTGCTGTGGCTACAGGCAGACACAGCAGGGCTTCCATCAGCCTCAGTTTCAGAGGCGTTCACTGATACCATAACTGACAGAGGGCAACCAAACCACAGAAAGCCACCAGTAAGTATCACTTCCTCAGCCAGAGGCACTGTGGGATAGTCAGCATGGTCTGTCCATCTCCTTAAGCTTTTAATGCTACCTTTCAAGTCAACCTGTGTGTACATGTAGATGCTCTCACCTAACTGTCACTCAAATCTGGCCTGGGACCTGCCATAAAAATTAACACGAATTAGAGAAGAGAGTTCCGCTAGATTTTCGTCTGACCGAGAGGTGAGGAGTGGTCACTTTTCTGAACATGACGAGCGGAAGATTTACGTCAGACGAGCTAACAGGGACAGCAGAGAGGATTACTCTGGCCCTCCTAGAGAGGATGCCCACCACAGATACACTGAGAGAGCCTTCCTTGTGAGTGATAGTACCCAATATCGATCCACACTGAGCCATAATCTTGAACCATAATGCCGAGACATATGTCTCAGTCTGAAACTCATTAGCACCTCGAGTGTGAGTTTTCAATCTTTTTGTGAATGTCTTCAGGCTAGAGAAATGCTTCACAACGCACAGACAGAGCTCAACTGGGACATCAGCGTTTTCTCAGAGTTCTTTTGGGAGTTTGCACAAAAACAATGACAAATGAGGATGTGTACAAAGTCTCTTACAACGAACATAAATGTAGCAGACAAGGAAGTAAATAACTCAGGCTTTAAAACTGATGACAACATGATTAAGAAATCGACACCACCAATTTGTTAATTCAGTTGTTCATGTGACGCGATGAGCCAATAGAGTTAAAAAATAATAAAGACACCCAAATCCTAGCACTATCGTGTTGGGATTAATTACGCTTGATTGGCTCACAGCCACTTAGACAGGCTCATGTCTGATTCAGGGGCAAGTACTCTTAACAAAGCACACTCATAACGATAATCCTTCGTTTTACTCCTCTAATCCTATCTTTGCTTCTCTTTCTCCCGCTCTCTTTCGCTCAGGTGACCAAGCACGGGTAATGAATGGTTTGCACCCTGGTTCAGAGGAGGAGAGGAAGAGGGAGAGAGAGAGAAAGCCTTCCTGGTGTTTTCTATAACATATGATTACAGTGGGGTCAGAGCAAGGTCAGATTCCAATGGTTTTATAACAATGGGAGAAAAGAGGAGACACTTTCCCTGCCCAGACCACATGAAACTGCTGACCTGTCCCGAACCACATAATGGGACTATAACAACTGTCTAAATACAAACTAAATGGTCATGGGAGCAAACATTTCAAGGTTCAACTGCACTGTCTCTCACATAATTACATTGTTTTCCATTGAAAACCTATGAGTCAACAATCATAGCTTAAAGCAATGTGTATTACAGACCACAGTCTCTGTGCTTGGGTTTTTAAATATTTCCTTGATATCTATTCTCCTGACATTTGTTGTGGGTTCTACACACTCGCACAAGCACACACCCCACACGGTATGTAGTTCATATCCTTGACCTCTAGGGGGAGCTCTTTAGGTAGGTCATTTCACTACTGTGGCCACACAGGGTAGAGGCTAATACATCTGGTCATTTGACCCTGGGCTCTGATGTCACCATATGGAGTCTATCTTTCCCTCTGCCTGGTGTTCCCCCTCTCCCTCAGGGTAGGAGGACCTGACCCCCATCCACCCGGCCCATCATTCATAGCACTGGGAACCTGTGCCAGCAACACCACCAGCACCATCAGCCATGGTTCAGACATCATTACCTCCACTGATCAGTGATCACACACATCTGTGCAGACAAACACACAGAGAGAGAGAGAGAGAGAGAGAGAGAAAGACCAGAGAGCAGAGAGAGAGAGAAGAGAGAGAGAGAGAGAGAGAGAGAGAGAGAGAGAGAGCAGAAGAGAGGAGCGCTGTCGGCCAGGGTTCAGAGTCAGACTGGGTGTTGACAGCAAAAAATGGATGAGAAAAGAGAAACTATTTAAAAAATACACTTCTCTCTTTTCTTTGTGGTAAAATTTCCTGGGAACAAAAGGTTTGTCTGAGCTTGTCAGACAGGGCGAGAGTAACTGAGTTTTTAGATTGTAAACCCATTGCTGTTCGTGGGAGGTAGGTCCTACATGGCAGGAATAGTACAATGAGAGCAACAGAGAGAGAGAATATAGACTAGAATAGACGAAGAGAGTGAGAACCAGACGCGCTAAGAGCAGAAACAAAGAAGAAAGAGAAGTTTACAGTAATTCTAAGCGGCTTAACACTTGAATAATCATCACACAGTACAGTACAGGGTTAATGAATGATGATGCTATTCTGGTGTCCAAGGGTCAAATAGGCAGCATGGAAGTGAGTGTCACTGAACACACACACACAACACCCACACACACACACACGCACACACACACACACACACACACACACACACACACACAGCACACACACACACCACACACACACCCACCACACCCCACACATCAACACAAAAACACAACAACGACTCACACTCAAACAGACCCAGCAGGGCCTCATCACTCACTCAGTGCTTAACCCCAGGGGCTGACAGCTCATACCATAAACCCCTGGTCTCACGGCAGACCCTCACACTGGTTGCCATCACACTGACTTATGACAGAGCTGTGCTCTACCTCTTTTACACGCATAGGGTGCTCAAATTCAAGGACACACACACACACACACACACAGATCTCAGGGTGTTCTCCATCTAGCTCGGAAGCCACATAACTGGAGAAGCCCCAAGCCTTGTTAAAATAACCCTACTAAATATGGCACACTCAGCACCTTGGACAGAACAGGTGTAACATATAGCCCTAGATCATAGAAACAGACGCCTAGATCTACAGAAAACAGAAACATCAATGATGGAGCATGAGCTTGGATTCCAAATAGATTGCCTGTCTAGATGGCTAGATGCTCCCTATCACTATCAGACATTCCACTCAGGAGGATATCAATCTGACACATAAGAGCCTGGCCAGGGGTGAGAGGTCACTGACAGACCATTATTCATCTAGGGCCTCAGTATTTGGCCAATGTCTGAGCCAGGTGACGGGGATGACTCCAGGGTCGTCCATCTTAGGAGCTGCTGTGTAGGTGGCGGTGCTGCTAAGGGACGGAAGGGGAAGTTTAAAATGGTGGATCCATGAGGCTTAGAGCAAACAGAGTGGCCCAGCCCTCTCATTAAACACAAACTCACACACACACACACACACACACAAATGAATACATACATACACAGACACAAAGTAATGGTATAAGCATCTGTGAGTTATACAGGAAGGGTCTACCTCAGTCCGTGTTTGACTAACATGACCCTGATCCCCCTCACCGAGCTGGAGTTTTGACATTTGACCCGTCAGTCCGGGGGCGATTTGAACCCCCCGCGCCGCCCTATCACTTTACTGCACCCCAGGGAACTCCAACCCGCCCTGCCCTGGGCCAAACCAACCCTGTATAGCGGTGAGAGAAGAAAAACACAACGTCTGGACTCAATCACCCACCCATGACAAGGCTCCACAGCGTTCACACACACCACCAGCCATCCACTAGTGAGGTCTTACCCATATCACAGTGGGGTAACATTGATTAAGTTGAGTAATAGTGTTCTGTGGGAAGATGGTAAAAAACAAAATGACGCTGTTGGATATTTGTTGTGTTCAAGGTTGGGAAAAGTCAGAAAGGCGAAAGACGAGGAGAACAGAAAAGAGAGAAGCAAGGCGAAAAAAAGGGCGAAAAGGAGAGATGAGAAAAGTGGGAAGAAGGAGCAAAGTGGGAATGGGAGAGGGAAGGAAAGAGGGATGTGCTCAGGTCAGATGTAACATGGATAACTTAGAGCCAGAGAGGGGTCGGTAGATGCCTGTTAGAGTGTAAGAGGGGGTGGTCCGGCCGCCACTGAGGGGGAACCATTCTGTTCTGTCAACAAACAGCAGCAGGCCCAGAAAAAACAGCACATGTAAAATCATGTAAGGGCTAAACATAGAGCGCCCCTCAGAGTGCCAGGCATGCCAGCTCCAAGTCACAACACCTGCCCCCCTCAATCGCACCCCTCTAGGCCCCATAACCCACCTTTCTTCACCCCCGCCCCGCCCCACCCCGACCCCTGTCTGTCAAAGCCTCCTCCATCAGTCCACAACCAGAGCTCCACACATCCCTCCACATCCACACACACCACCTTAAGAGGCAGTTCCACTTCTGCAGCATTTCAGGTTCATCAAATACACTCTAACTACCTTAGTAGACCACATTGACAATACTATACCACTCCAGGAGAACATCATCTCAAACTCAGCCATTGTGACTTTTCAAAGGGCAAGTTTTATATCCAAATGTAACATTTATATAAAACGGCAACCCACAGCTAATATTCACACAGTGGTCCCATTAAAGAGTTTCATAGCCAAAAGCTCACACACAGAAAGTTTAGCGATGCAGCTCATATTGTTCTGAGATCAAGGCCAAAGGACAGCAGGAACAAAAGCCAGTCCTGAATCACAGGCCAAGATCCAGCAGACAAAAGCAGCCCACCCCCGATGTCATGGATGGACCAGCCCAGACATTCCCTTTACCAGCTGGTCACATGCCCCTACAGCACCTGCTCAGGCCTCGCTGAAGCCAACACTGACTCAACCTCCCCTCTCTGTCCTTCAAAACTGATTTCAGATCAGCTCTCCCAATCCCAGCCCTAACACTAACCATTAAAAGAAAAGAAACAAATATATAAACAGCCACATGTCACTGGCTGTTTATATATTTGTCCAGGGATGTACAGTGTCTTTCTGGTGATAGAGTAGGTAATAACAGAGCAAGATAGCTTCTTTTGATAGATCACCTCATGACAGGCCAGTTTCCATCCCAAAGAACATTGAGTCAGACACTTCTCTGTCTGAGGTACGACGCCAGAGGAATAGAGACGTACAGTAAGACAGATGCTCTGTCTCCCTCAGACCATCCATCCACTCAGTGTTGGATCAGTGTATGTGTGTTATTAAGCCTGGCCCAGCAGATTGGATCTCATCTCAGTATCGTCATGGACGGCAGAGCTGAGCACATGTTCAGGTTAAAGAGCCTTCATTTCATCTGGGCATGGTTCCATCTATACCCATTCCATCCACACAAAAAGCTGTGTGAATGTGCATGCGCGAGTGCATTTATTTGTGTGTGTGTGTGTGTGTGGGGGGCAGGCTTTTTGGCTATGTGGTGCTGCCAGTGCAGAAGGAGGGCTGTGTGCTGAATCATTATCACTGTGTTTTAGTGAACCGACTGTAGTGATTAGCCCCAGACACTGAACCATGGGCCACCTCATTTACCACACCACTTGATGTGATTGTTATTGGAGTGGAGATACTACCCTGCTGTGCAAACGCCACCTTTCCTCTCCTCTCACTTCCGCACAGTCACTAAGTGTCCTTCGCCTCAAGAGAAGAGAGGGAGGGAAAACGAGAGAGAGAGAGAGAGAGAGAAGAGAGAGAGAGAGAGAAGAGAGAGAGAGAGAGAGAGAGAGAGAGAGAGAGAGAGAGAGGAGAGAGAGAGAGAGATAGGCGAAGACGAGAGA
>NC_036844.1:17384727-17472258 GCF_002910315.2 Salvelinus sp. IW2-2015
TGGCAATTCATATTCTATTTCTATAATTCGCTATTTTTCTTATATGTCTGCATGATCTAACATTCTGCATCTATATGTTCCTCATCGTCATGTTCTATATGTTCTGCATGTTCTATATGTTCCTCATGTTCTATATGTTCTGCATGTTCTATTTGTTCTGCATGTTCTTAATGTTCTATATGTTCCTCATGCTCTATATGTTCTTCATGTTCTATATATTCTATGTATTATATATGTTCTATATATTATATATGTTCTATGTATTAT
Source organism: Salvelinus sp. IW2-2015 (assembly GCF_002910315.2). Classification (NCBI taxonomy): domain Eukaryota; kingdom Metazoa; phylum Chordata; class Actinopteri; order Salmoniformes; family Salmonidae; genus Salvelinus; species Salvelinus sp. IW2-2015. Next base: position 17,384,995 of record NC_036844.1, read on the forward strand.
ATATGTTCTTCATGTTCTATACGCTCTATATGTTCTATATGCTCTATATGTTCCACATGTTCTATATGTTCTGCATGTTCCATTTGTTTTATATGTTCTGCATGCTCTATATGTTCTGCATGTTCTATATGTTCCTCGTGTTCTATATGTTCTTCATGTTCTATATGTTCTGAATGTTCTATATGTTCTGCATGTTCTATATGTTCCTCGTGTTCTGCATGTTCTATAAGTTATATTTGTTCTGCATGTTCCATATGGTCTATATGTTCTGCATGTTCTATATGTTCTGCATGTTTTATATGTTCCTCATGTTCTATATGTTCCTCATGTTCTATATGTTCTGCATGTTCTATATGTTCTGCATGTTCTATTTGTTCTGCATGTTCCATGTGTTCTTCATGTTCTATATGTTCCACATGTTCCATATGTTCTGCATATTCTATTTGTTCTTCATGTTCCATATGTTCTATATGTTCCTCATGTTCTATATGTTCTGCATGTTCTATAAGTTCTTCATGTTCTGCATATTATATATGTTCTGCATATTCTATATGTTCTTCATGTTCTGCATATTCTATATGTTCTGCATGTTCTATATGTTCTGCATATTCTATTTGTTCTTCATGTTCTATATGTTCTGTATGTTCTATATGTTTTATATATTATATATGTTCTGAATGTTCTATTTGTTCTTCATGTTCTATTAAATTCTATATGTTCTGCATAATCTATTTGTTCTGCATGTTCTATATGTTCTGCTTATTCTATTTGTTCTTCATGTTCTATATGCTTCCTTCATGTTATCTGCTCCGAATGTTTCTATAGTTCTGCATTTCTATACTGGCTTCATGCGGTTTCCTATTTGTTACTATAAGGTTTATTTGTTTCTGCATGTCATGTGTCTTCTTCATGTTCTATATGTTCTGCATATCTCTATAGTTCTATTTGTTCTTCATGTTCAATATGTTCGCAGTCTATCATGTTTGGCATGTTCTATATATTTCTTCATGTTATATGATGTTTTATATTTATAATATGTTCTATGCATATCTATTTGTTCTCTTCATGTTCTATATGTTCTGCGTATTTATTTGTTCTTTCATATGTTCTGCATATTCTATAGGTTCTATTTGTTCTATATGTTCTCGCATATTCTATATGTTCTATTTGTTCTGTATGTTCTTCATGTTTCTATTATATATATATGTTCTTCATGTGCCATATGTTCTGCATATTCTATTTGTTCTTTCTATGCTAACTATATATTATTCATTGATTCTAAGATTCTTCATGTTCTATTGCTCTCTATATTTCTGCATTTCCTATATGTTATATGGTGTTTCCGTGTGCTATATGTTCTGCATATTTATTTGTTCTATTTGTCTATATGTTCTGCATATCTATAGGTTCTATTCTGGTTCTGTATGTTCATTCATGTTCATATATTTATATGTGTTCATGTGTATCACTATATGTTCTGGCACCTATCTGATGTTGTTCTTTCATGTCTATCAATCATAATACTATATGTTATTCCTGTTCTATATCTCTATAATGTCTCTGATGTATATATATATATATGTTCGCAGTTCTATCTACGCTCTATATGTTCCAGTCTATATATTATATATGTCTATACATATAATTCTTCATGTTCTACTAATGTTCTATCACTTGTTCTATATATTATTATGTTCTTACTATGTTCTGTCATGTACTAATATATCTTCAGAATGTTCTATATGTATCTATGTATTTTATATATGTTCTATATGTTCTATGTATTATATACAGTATGTTCTATATATTATATATGTTCTATATATTATATATGTTCTTCATGTTCTATATGCTCTATATGTTCTTCACATAATGGAATATAGACTAACACAGGTATAATCATGGAACCCACTGGACAAAAAAGTTGGACAAAAAAGTCAAATTTTGGTTGAAGTAAATTTGACTGAAAATAAAACAAGCCTTTAAACTCTAGCATCGATTTGTGGTTTGAAAAGAGACCCTAACCCTGTTTCATCCAGCAGAGAAGGGCCTTGTGTGGAGTGTCCCTTGGATTGTTCTGTGAGTCAGAGAGGGTGGTGGGGCTTACTTTAGGTTTGCGCGTTTCTGTGTAAAGCTGTCACTTTATTAGCATACACATCTGTCCTTCCTTTCAGGGGCACAAGGTAGGCAGTCACATGCATTAAAAACTGTAGCAGAAAGCTTCAGAACAAGGGTCTCGAAGACCAACGTACAGTATCCATGACCACCAATGAAATAGAGTGTGTGTGTCCACATGCGTGTGTGTGTGTGGAAGGGGGAGTGGGTAGGGTTAAAAAACACTGCGAACCCACGTCAGTCAACGTACACATTGAAAACACATGGCTGAACACACACGGCACCCATTGCACACACAGGAACACACAATACACACTTAACGTGCTCAACACGTCGTAGATAGTGTGTTCATCCTTATAACAACACCCAAGTACATAAACATAGAGGCTTTTCAGCAGCACTGCTGGCATCTATCTGTGCTGTATCCATGTCATACTGATGCATAGGGTGTGTCAAAGGGTGGCTACTGTGTCAACTATAATGATTGTTTCAAAAGAGGAAGATCAATCAATAGACCCCAATATCTCATTTGAAGGCCTATGAGTTTTTCCTGATCATGTGACCTGACCATGAAGATCTCTGGCTCGAGCTCAAAGCTATAGCAGTTTTATACATTTGATACCCCAGAAGAAGAACGAACTCTACAGCCACAGGTCACGAGGTCATCATTAATGTCTAATCCAGCCTAACCCTATTAGTAACCCTAACCCAGCATAATCCTCCCTCACAAAGCTACTCTCTCTCAGACAGCAGTGAGTGATGATCTGCCAGGTAGAATAGACTCTGCTGGTCCACTCTATTCACAGGCGGGATTACTGACCGAGGTGTGTTACTGGGAGACAACCCAATGGGGGCAGGTAGGAGGAGGAAGTCTAATGTGTGTATAACGGGGTTCAACATGATCTGTGACTGTGTGTTGAAGAGTTATGGTTTGTATGTGTCAGGGGTTGGACGATGGCTGTGTTGTGTGTGTTATTTTAATGGATTGTGTGTGTTATTTTAATGGATTGTGTGTGATCAACTGGATTCAGCCGCGGGCCGGTTTCTTCTTGAGCGGATGGTCAGGGGGCTGGAAAACATTATTTGTAGACTGCAAATTGACTGCAAGAAGCCCAAACAGATATAACATTTGAATAAAACATAATAATTTCAATCCTTGCTTAGTGTGTAGTGTGTACAATCACACATACAGCTCTATTTTGCACGGGAATACTTTGGAACAGATTTCCAAAATTAAAATGTTTTTCCAGTCTTTTATATTATTTATAATTTTTTCTCAGGGGCTAAATAAACTCACCAGCAGGCCAATTTCGCCCCGCCGCCGTCAGTTGGGGAACCCTGAGGTATGGTTATAGCTTTACAACGGCAGCAGACCATACCCTGGGACTGTGTCAGGGCTGTCACAGGTAGACTGATGATGTTGCCTTTTCTCACCACAGGTAAAGACACTAATCCCCATAATTCCCTCAGTGATCCCACCCAGGTCAGGAGTGATACCACACACACACACAACAATGAGGAATAGAGAATTTGTCATACAAAGTAAATGATGAGGGACCAGTCTGCTGAACGCAAACAAGCAGTACTGCAAACCAAACAATCAGTCAGTACAATTCCATTTAAACACCACACTCAGAAAGAGACGAACACACACACAACCACACACAAAGTGGAGTCTTCGCTGCATTCCTCTGTGCCTGCTGGCTCTTTTCCCTCCACACTTGTCACCAGGCAATTCTGGCCCTCGAGCGTGTTAGAGTTGTGTGAAGAGCCTCTCACAGGCCTGTTAGCATGCGGGGGGCGTCGGCTGAGAACTCTTGCCTTGAGGACACACAGGAGGGGACACTATGGCAGCCTCGGCCCCTCCCAGTAGACTCACACACATACACAGGTAACAGCCAAAATGAAGGAAACACTTGAGTAAATAAGGGATACAAAGTACATTGATAGCAGGTGCTTCCACACAGGTGCGGTTTTCTGAGTTAATTAAGCAATTAACATCCCATCATGCTGAGTCATGTATCCAAATGTGTGTGTGTTTCTGTGTCTGTGTGTGTGTGTGTGTGTGTGTCTCAGTCAGCAGATCTCAACCCAATTGATTCTGGAGCGGCGCCTTAGACAGCGTTTTCCATCACTATCAACAAAACACCAAATTATTGAATTTCTTGTGGAAGAATGGTTTCACATCCCTCTAACAGAGTTCCGGACACTTGTAGAATCTATACCAAAGAGCATTGAAGCTGTTTTGGTGGTTCGTGGCGGCCCAACGCCCTATGAAAATATTTTATGTTGGTGTTTCCTTTATTTTGGCAGTTACCTATACACACTGGTCGGACACACACGTGAACACACGCCCTGCAGGCAAAGACAGTCGGACTCTTTAGCTATATACACAGTTCTGTGAATCCTACACCAAATGAATCCTGATTTGGGCCCGTCTGGCAGTGTGTATACAGCATACAGGCCTCTGGTGCATCTTCCTACATACCTGTGTCTTCCTGTCCAGGGCCGAAGCTGTCAGAATTAAGACAGATGGTTGGATGGGGGGACAGAGATGGACGCAGGCGCTGAAACTGAGACGGCATGTTTGGTTTGGGGCTTAATTGGAAGAATAACAGTGCCCTTTCCAACTCCTAACAGATCTGGAGTAAGGCTCTCCACTCAGGCAGGCAGGCAGAACGTGAAGAGAGTGCAAATGACCACAGTAGTGGGATTTTACCTTATCCCTCCTCACCCCTTTCTCACCTTCTAAAACACATGAACATCTGCCTCTGTGTCTCTTCTCTGTCTCTTCTCTCTTGTAACATTGCCTCAACTGTTCTTCCTTCTCTTTTTATTATCCCTTTCTTCTACCTACATCCATTTCCCTGTCTCACTCAGTCTGTTCTTTACATCTACATTCCTCTCAATTCCTTTTTCCTCCTTCCTTCTTTTTGCTCTCTTTGTCTCTCTGTCAGTCCCTGAAGCCATTATGTGTCTCATTGATTGAGGCAGTCCTTATTGAATCCTGTGTTCGTGTGTGTTTGTGTGTGTGTGTGTGTGTGTGTGTGTGTGTGTGTGTGTGTGTGTGTGTGTGTGTTGTTTGTGTGTTGTAGTGTGTGTGTGTGTGTGTGTGTGTGTGTGTGTGTGTGTAGGGATTCTATGGATGGGCTTGTTTTCTCAGCAGATCTTGGTACAAATAGAGGCGGAATGGAGAGGGGTTTAGGGGATTCCAGGAGCAAAGAGAGACCCTGGTGAAGGGTTACAAAACAGCTGTGTCCACTCTGCCCAATATCACTCTGGAAGAGAGGGAGACCACGAGGGAGTGGAGAAAGGGAGAGACAGATAGGGAGGTAGAGGTTGGGGAAGAAACGTTGACAGACGTTGCAAAATGAAGAGATCTTACCAAAAACAACTAATCATCCCAAAAATGTGACAAGGGACTTGATTCAAGCAAGTTTGAAATATTACATATGCGATTGCAGAGGCAAAGAGATAGAAAACAAGAAAGAAAAAGCGAGCGAGACTGATCCTATATAAGCCTTTGCACAATCACGTCTCTCTATTATGCGTGGGAATACTATGTGTGGGAATAATAAATTAAAATCACTTGGAGCTGATTTCCTGGTGTTTTTGCAGTCTTTTATGTCCAACGCTAATGTTTTTTTGCCCACCCAAAAATTGGGGGGCCAAATAAAACCACCGTGGGCCAAATTTGTTCAGCGGGCCACCAGTTGGGGAGCCCCGACTGTACAGTATATCTACTGTATCCTGAGCTATGCTGATTCATATTTGTGTCCAAGTTGCGTCTGTAATTTAGACGTTGAGTGGTGTTTCATCCCAGATTCCCCTTCATGAAGGGGATGTCCCTGTAAATGAGAGCCTTGTTTGGAGTAAACATGGAGCCTTCTGTTTACATCTTTACATTTAGCAGACACTCTTATCCAGAGCGTCTTACAGCTAGAGCATTCATCTTGTGGGACAACCACATATCACAGTCGTAGTAAGTACATTTTTCCTCAATAAAGTACAGTAGCTATCAGCAAAGTCAGAGCTAGCTGGGAAAAAGTAATGTGCAAGTGTTAGTTCACGAATGGCTTTTTTTTCCCACCATCATCTCCCTCTCCTATTTCTCTCTCTCTCTCTCCTGCAGGATCTGACACCGGAGATGAAAAGCAGAGACACCGTTAGGCTGGCACCACATCTCATTAACACACTGGTAAAACGCTGCCACATCCACATACACGCGCATGCACGAAAGGTACGTACACGCGCACTGCCACACCCACAGCCACTGCAATCCAAGCGTGACTGTAAACTCAAGCAGAGATCAGAGACACCGTGACTATACTGTAACTGACTGACAGTTTACCTGAACAAAGTCAGGACGGGGTTGCTGGTCAGTGTTACTGTAGGAATGAGGATTAGATATGTGTGTGTTGTCATAACACAGAGTAGATTAGACCAGGAGGCTGTGGATACTCTGCCCAGGTTTAAGCCAGCCTGCTCTACCCTGGGTTTATCCACGGCTCTGGCTTTATCACCAACCCCCCGAGGGATGGAAGACAGAGGAAAGAGAAAGAACAAAGCTTCACTGTAACAGATCCAGGTGTGAATATTTCCTAAACAAACTCGTGGGCTCCCGCCCGCGGTGCCGGGGCTACATTATGCGGAGGTGTCGGGCTGTGGTGAGATAACTGTGGTGAGATAACTATGGTGAGTGGATGGTGTTGACAGATTACAGTATACTCCGGGATGATATTACATTCAATGAGATCTTAAACGCCCTCGGGTGGTTTCTGAAACACACAGGGCGTCACTGTTTAGGCTCAGGTTGCCATGACACTGCAGATGGACACTGTTAAGGGCACACATGGTGTGGTCAGAGGACAGAGGAATAAAGGTATAAAGGAATGGAGAGATGGATAAACGAGTGAGAGCAATGGAATTGATGGCTTCCAAATCAAATCAAAGTTTATTGGTCGCGTACACAGTTTAACAGAAGTTATAAAGCGGGTGAGCAAAAAGCTTTCTATTACTAGTTCACAAATAATCAAAACCTAAACTCAAGAAATGTCAGAACAAATCCAATTAACAACTCAAATAACACTGTATCAGTAAAAACCTGCCCAGGGACTGTGGTTGAAAATTTGCCAACAGGCTAAAACCGGCACTTTTACTGAAACGTTGATTAATGTGCACAAACTCAATCCAAATGCAATCTTTGCATATATACACCAAAAAGATATACTAAGAATGATATGTACAGCAGTAGATACACTAAACAAAAATATAAATGCAACAATTTCAAAGATTTTAGTTACAGTTAGAGTTCATATAAGGAAATCAGTCAATTGGAATATATTATACTGGGCCCTAATTCAAATAGGCCCTAATCTATGGACTTCACATGACTGGGAATACAGATATGCATCTGTTGGTCACAGATACCTTTAAAAAAAAGTAAGGGCGTGGAAACCATTCAGTATCTGGTGTGACCACCACTTGCCTCGTGCAGCGCAACACATCTCCTTTGAATTGAGTTGATCATGCTGTTTATTGTGGCCTGTGGAATGTTGTCCCACTCCTCTTCAATGGCTGTGCGAAGTTGCTGGATATTGGCGGGAACTGGAACACGCTGTCATACACGTCGATCCAGAGCATCCCAAACATTTTAAATGGAAATTTAAATTTCTATTGATTAAATGCAATTGTGTTTGTTTTCCGTAGATTATGCCTGCCCATACCATAACCCCACCGCCACCATGCCTCTGTTCACAGCATTGACATCAGCTAACCACTTGCCCGCACAACGGCATACACGCTGTCTGCCATCTGCCCGGTACAGTTGAAACCGGGATTAATCCGTAAAGCGCACACTTCTCCAGTGTGCCAGTGGCCATCGAAGGTGAGCATTTACCCACTGAAGTTGGTTACAATGCCGAATTGCAGTCAGGTCAAGACCCTAGTGAGGACATGGTTACACATAGTCTGCGGTTGTGAGGCTGGTTGGACGTACTGCAAAATTCTCCAAAGCAACATTGGAGGCTGCTTATGATAGATAAATGAACATTAAATTATCTGGCAACAGCTCTGTTAACTTCTTTGGGGTAGGGGGCAGTATTTTCACGTCCGGATGAAAAGCATGCCCAGAGTAAACGGCCTGCTACAAAGCCATAAAAGCTAGAATATGCATATTATTAGTAGATTTGGATAGAAAACACTCTGGATAGAAAACTGTTTGAATGATGTCTGTGAGTATAACAGAACTCATATGGCAGGCAAAAACCTGAGAAAAAATCCAACCAGGAAGTGGGAAATCTGAGGTTGATCGATTTTCAACTCAGCTCCTATTGAAGATACAGTGGGATATTGGTAATGTTGCACTTCCTAAGGCTTCCACTAGATGTCAACAGTCTTGTAGAACCTTGTCTGATGCTTCTACTGTGAAGTGGGCAGAAGGAGAGGGAATGAGTAAGTCTATCATGACCTGTAACATGCGCTGACCAATGCGCGTTCACGTAGAGCGAGCTCTGTTCCATCGCACTTCTGAAGACAATGGAAGTTCTCCGGTTGGAACATTTATGAAGATTTATGTTAAAAACATCCTAAAGATTGTGCAATACATCGTTTGACATGTTTCTCTATGACTGTTACGGAACTTTTGACATTCGTCGCTTTTAGTGAACGCGCTTCGTGACTTTGGATTTGTTTACCAAACGCGCAAACAAAATAGCATATTTGACATAAATGATGGACATTTACCGAACAAACAAACATTTCTTGTGGAAGTGGGAGTCCTGGGAGTGCATTCCGACGAAGGATCAGCAAAGCGTAATGAAGATTTTATAATGCTATTTATGACTTTGTTGACTGCCATAATTGGCGGATATCATTTTGATTGGGCTCTGAAGCGCCGACTCAGATTATTGCATGGTTGCCTTTTTCCACGTAAAGTTTTTATGAAATCTGAAACAAGCCTTGCATTAAGAGAAGTTGCATCTAAATTCCATGCATAACAGTCATTTATTCTTTTAGCAATGTTTATTAAATGATATTCCTGTAAAATTATGTGCTCTTCTGCAAAATCAAAGGTGTCTTTGTAACTTCTGAACGTAAGGCGCCAATTAAACTCTACTTTGGATATTAAAAATGATGAACTTTACCGAACAAAACATACATGTTATTGTAAACATGAAGTCCATGAGTGTCATCTGATGAAGATCATCAAAAGTTAGTGAAATTTATTCTATATTTCTGCTTTTTGTAATTCTCTCTTGCGTGGAAAAAATCTATGTGTTATTCTGTTGAATAGGCACTCACCTAAACATTAATGTTGGTTTCTTTCGTCGTAAACCGTTTTGAAATCGACACTGTGGCTGGACTTACAACAAGTGTATAACTTAAAATGGTTGTAAAATAAATGTATGTTGCAGGAATTTTAATTATGATTCGGTTGTTTTGAAGTCCGGCGCCCTGCAGTTTCACTGCCGTTGAAGAGGTGGACGCTACCATCTCACGTACCCTAGAGAGCGTTTAAACATTCCTGGCAGTACGCAACCCCAATTGCACGCTACTTTAAAACTTGAGACATCTTTAGCATTGTGTTGTTTGATGTCTTAATTGTCCCCAGCACAAGGTGCACCTGTGTAAGATCATGCTGTTTAATCATTTCTTCATATGCCACACCTGTCAGGTGGATTAAACTATCTTGGCAAAGGAGAAATGCGCAGCTAACAGGATGTAAACAAATTTTGCAATCATTTTGAGAATAGCTTTTTGTGCTTAGGAACAATTTCTGGGTTACCTTTATACAGCTTCATTGTGAAACATGGGGACCACGACATTACATGTGCGTTTACATTTGTGGTTTCATTGTATATGAAAGTGAGTATGCTTTCCATTATGTTACAGCCATTCTGTCTACGCATGTCTTCAACTTTATTATCCTTCCAGAAAGTGAAGATAAGTTCTCTTCTCTCTTTACCCTCTCTTCTCTCTGTCTCTTAGTGGTTCCGTGCTATACCCTGAGCTGTCAAGGCCAAGTCTAGGGAACAGCATCAGAACAAATTTTGTCTGGCACTCATGAGGAAGGGAATATGCCTTATCTTAGCTTAGTGGGGCTTTAGGAACGCACCTCAACTCACACGCTTTCCCACCCTTAAGCCCCGTTCCATCCAGCCCTGAGCCCGGAGGAAGAGCAGCTCCCAACCGCTTTGTCTGAGGAATGTGGGAATGTGGTCTGTGGAGGCTTGGAATAGAGGGATAGGAGAGAGCGACAGGGCTTACTGGGAGAGAGGGATCAGGGGTGGATGGAAGATCTCTATATGTTGACAGCCCCCTTCTCCAAATGGACACCTTCCCCTGAGCGGGAATGCCCGGGTGGATTAGAGGCCTGGTTAAGAGCCAGGCCAGAGCCCTCACCCCCCACTCTCCCTACACACAGCCATGCCTCCACCTCTTCATGTGCCCGAGACAGAGGGCAGCTGTTTCAAGAAGACCAAATGCTATCATAACCCTCAGCTTGGATAACCAACTTTTAACAGAGAGAGCGGAGGGGGAAAGAGAGGGAGCGAGCCTCTATACTGGTTTACGTGTGAGTGAGCAGTGAACACTCCCTTCCCTCTCTCCCTCTCCCTCTCTCCCCCTCTCTCCGCTCTCATTCCATTTCAGTCGATCTCTGCCTCTCATCCCTCGTAATCCGTTATCCAAACAGTGAAGTGTAAGTATTGACACACAGCCACATCGTCTGTCTCTGCCCTGTCTGCCGGGGATTCACTTCCTAAACAATGGCCCAGAGATAGAAGGGACGGACTAGCCCGACACACACTTCCCGCACACACACACACACACACACACACACACACACACACACACACACACACACACACACACACACACACACACACACACACACACACACTTGCAGTTTGCAAACACTCACGCAGTCACACATTCACATGTGGACACATTTGGAGAAGGGGGCCACAGATGGGCCCTTCCCCGCATACATGGAAACGTATTCCCATACACACACACAGGTGTGCTCAAAGCAATCCTAAAGATCCTATCTCTCATAGCTTAGAAAGCAGCAGGACTGTGTGCAATTGTACAGGCTTGGCCGTATTTCTCCTTAAGGATTCTGTTCCAATGGAATAAACAGGTCCTGTAGTGACGAATGGCTCCCGAGAGGGCTACTTTTCCTTCACTGTCTCTCTCTCGCTTTCTCTGTATCTCTATCTTTCACTCTCTCTCCCTCTCCTTTGTCCATTCCTCTAATAACTGGGCCGCTTGCCGGCACACGGACCCCGGCCCATCCATAACCAACCATCTGTCAGATCGGAACCATCATGTGTTTGCGTGTGTGTGTGGGTGCACGCGCGCATGTGTGTGTGTGCAGTGTGTGTGTGTATGCCTGCGTGCGTGTGTTTTTCTGAGTATATAAACCATGTGTGTGAATGGGAGTGTGTGTCAGGCAGCTTCACACCACACCTGCCACACACACACCAGTGCCCAGTCTGTTAGATCCTCTCAACACATCGTATTCATGTATGAGCCAGCGTGGCGTTGCTAATCCATACCGTTAAGGGTCAGCTAGCGGCTATGGAGTTGCTGCTGTACTAACAGGATCCTCCACATGTCTGAATGGGAGCGGAATGCATCACAGATGTTAGCCTTATGCATAGCCTACTGTACTTAGCCATGGAGGCCTAAACCTGTGAGACTGGCGATGTACAGTTGGCCTGTATTAGATGGGCAAAATGATAGAAGAGTCACATGCATGCTAAAAAGAAATGCAATTTCAGTTGTGAATGTTCACACTGTGTGAACGCTTTTACACCAGCCCAGATTTATAGTAACACTAATTGTTTTCAAGATTGAAGACCATGTCTAATCACAATTAGCTGAATCAGGTGATTTAGTGCTGGGATAAAACAAAAGCCTGCATACACTGCAGCTCTTAAGGACCGGAATAGCACCACTTAAAAAGACATGAAGACAATGGGAGCTATAACTCTTCTCTGACTGTTTGAGTGTAGTTATGGCAGGAGGTCCATTAGCTAAATGGAGAATATGCACATAGCAGTAGCCTTAAATGACCAGTAGCCCTAACCCTGACCCTGACCCCACAGCACTCTGAAGAATCGACCCGGACTAATTCCACACATCCCATAATAACCCCAGAAGGTCAGGCCACAGTAAATCTCAGGGTGATTAAACTGAGGTGACACCCAGGAATGTCCTAGCAATGACATGATGTCACACACTGAGGCATTCCAAGGACTTCTGGTGACCAAATGTGATTAGTAGAGGAGAGTGGTCAATGACTCACATGGGCCATTGTTCTCAGTGTCGATTGAAGACAGTGGACTGCTGGGCACTGTCTCATTCATATAAGGTAGTTAGAAAATGTTGCTAAACGGGTCACATGTTAAAACATGCCCTCACATGTTAGAGACAGGTGGGGAACGTACATGCACAGAATAGCACACACCTCTGTTTGATAAGCCAGTGCCCTGACCAAGAATATGGTCCTAAGTTTTTCCTGACCACAGGAACTGAATGAGAAAAACTCAGTGCCCTAGAACTCTTGGTCAGAGCACTAGAATACCAAAGACAGAAGTCTAATATTCAGTCTAACTGCCTCACAACACGACCCACCACCAGCACTATCTTAGAACCCACAGGTCAATGCCGGGACCAATCAAGCCACTGCTCTGGCCACATTGTATTGAAGCCCAGCTGTTATCAATATCAGCTGTCTGGCTGGCTTTCCACACACTGCCAGGTATCGTGTGTTCTCAAAGAGCGTCACCCTATGATGTATTGAGCTGTTTGGGAGTGTTGCCTCTGATCTAAGGTAACAAAAGAGGCACATGAGCCGCCCAGTTTGTGTGTGTGCGTGTGTGTGGTGTTGGGTGTGTGTTTTGGGTGGTTGTGGGTTGTGTGTGTGTGTGTGTGTGTGTGTGTGTGTGTGTGTGTTGTGTGCGGTGCGGTGTGCGTTGCCGGTCGCGTGGTGCTGCGTGCTTGCGTGTTGTGCATGCATGTGTGTGCGCGTGTGTGGTGCGGGTGTGTGTGTGTTTGTGTGTGTGTGTGTGTGGGTGTGTGGGTGTGTGTGTGTGGTTGTGTGTGTGTGTGTGTGTGTGTGTGTGTGTGTGTGTGTGTGTGTGTGTGTGTGTGTGTGTGTGTGTGTGTGTGGAGAAGGCAAAGTTACTCCCTATGATAAGGTCAGGCCCTCTCATCTCTGTGTGCTGATAAAGGGAATACACACACCCCCACACACACTGTCTACACAGCCATACCAGGCATCAAAGCAATGATAAGACACCTCATATATCTCCCTGTTGTTTTGTCCAAGACCACAATAAAATAAATTGTGTCTTGAAACGGGAAAGGCATTTCAAATCAGCTCATTACATGAGGAGACAATCTGGTGTTATCCAGCCCAAACTGAGGTAAACACAATTCTGAAGGAACAAAGCACGGTATCTGTCAAAGTTGATCTGTTAACCTTTTACTGCAGTGAGCTAAATCAGGGTCACATAGAGTGATTATTGGTAGTCTTAAACAAATCTACTTTGAAACAAAAGTATACACCTCACACACATGGTTATGGACTTAAAAAAAAGAAGACGCCTGTACCATGTCAGATATAGAGTTGAAATGTATTACATTTTGAGTTTGCATCCCAATATTACACTTTGTATACACCACAGAAGACTGAAATATAACAAAACCGTTTGACATAGAAACACCCGATTTTTCAGCGTTTAAAATAAAAAGATGTTTATGAAATTATGAAAACTATTAATAACATTCCACCCATGAGGCCAGTAGAGGGGGATTTGGTCATTTGACTGCAGGAAAGAGACCCTGGTCTGGGCTTGTACTAACTAAGGCCTATATATATATATATCCTCGAGTAGCTTTGGATTGTGTTTTTTTTCTTCTTCCTATTATTATTTTCAAAAGAATTCAAGCTCTGTCAAATTGGTTGTTGATCATTGCTAGACAACCATAGATTTTAAAGTATATTTAAGTCCAAACTGTAACTCGGCCACTCAGGAACATTCACTGTCTTCTTGGTAAGCAACTCCAGTGTAGATTTGGCCTTGTGTTTTTATTGTCCTGTTGAAGGTGAATTCATCTCCCAGTGTCTGGTGGAAAGCAGACTGAACCAGGTTTTCCTCTAGGATTTTGCATGTGCTTAGCTCTATTCCGCTTCTTTTTTATCCTGAAAAACTCCCCAGTCTTTAACGATTACAAGCACACCCATAACATGATGCAGCCACCACTATGCTTGAAAATATGGAGAGTGATACTCAGTAATGTGTTGTATTGGATTTGCCTCAAACATAACACTGTGTATTCAGGGGAAAAAGTGAATTGCTCTGCCACATTTTTGCAGTATTACTTTAGTGCCTTGTTGCAAACAGGATGCATGTTTTGGAATATTTGTATTCTGTACAGGCTTCCTTCTTTTCACTCTGTCAATTAGGTTAGTATTGTGGAGTAACTACAATGTTGTTGATCCATCCTCAGTTTTCTCATATCACAGCCATTAAACTATGTAACTGTTTTAAAGTCACCATTGGCCTCATGGTGAAATCCTTGAACGGTTCCCTTCCTCTCCAGCAACTGAGTTAGGAAGGACGCCTGTATCTTTGACTGGGTGTATTGATACACCATCCAATGTGTAATTAATAACTTCACCGTGCTCAAAGGAATATTCAATGTCTGCTTACCAATCTATGCAAGGCATTGGAAAACATCCCTGGTCTTTATGGTTGAATCTGTGTTTGAAATTCACTGCTTGACTGAGGGACCTTACAGATAATTGTGTGTGTGGGGTACAGAGATGAGGTAGTCATTCAAAAATCATGTTAAACACTATTATTGCAGACAGAGGGAGTCAATGCAACTTATTATGTGACTTGTTATGCACATTTTTACTCCTGAACTTATTTAGGCTTACCATAACAAAGAGGTTGAATACTTATTGACTCAAGACATTTCAGCTTTTCATTTGAATTCATTTGTAAAAAATGTAGAAACATAATTCCACTTCAACATTATGGAGTACTGTGTGTAGGCCAGTAACAAAACATTTCAACTTAATACATTTTTAATCAGCCTGTAACACAACAAAATGTGGAAAAAGTAAAAGGGTGTGAATACTTTCTGAAGACTCTGTATATATGGTATTACAGTACCATGATCCGATTGTAACGTTCTTCCTCATGATACTACACTGAGATACAGTATGCCTTGCCAGACCACTTCTCACAGTATCACCCGACCCAAGCAATTACGACCCTGACAGAATATATGGTTGTCTCTAGGAGATAAGGTTGGACAAACTCCACACACTCACATCCTGCCCTTAACAACTGATCTCACATCAGCTTTGCCTCTACCAGCCCCAACCTCCTTCATTCTGAGATTCAACAATAAACCTGGCACCAGGCCAGTTATTACGGGCATAAAGCAACAACATTAGTGAACCTAACACCTAAGGATTCCCTGGCACACACAGGGGCAGTGCCACCCGATCCTGGAGCCACCGACCCACCAGACTGTAAATCAGGAGGGCTGTGAGACGCTGATCTGGCCGTGAGAAGAAGACGAGACAGACAGGAACGCTGATCTCGGTCTTGATAGCCACAACTACACAGAGCCCCGACTCTCTCCACAGTTCTCGCACGACTCACAAAAGGACGCCAAAAGACCACCAAAGGAATCACACCAGATACATGTGGTATCACACTAATATCTTCCACACCAAACCTTCCGGGACCAAGGGCTTTCTCATAGCCACCATAATCGTACACACACCAGGAGACTCTCTAATCAGGGTCAGGGACACGGCTGCCGATGTTGATCTGATACCCCCCCTTTATCTAATGTAGTGACTCGCCCCCAAACATACTAACACTACAGAGAGAGATGGGAAGAGAAGCGTCGGCTCGGATCTCTTGTTCTAGGAGCAGATCCACACTGTGTGAAAGGCTGTGCTTTTTTCTCAGGTTGTACAGTAGCTTTATGAACAACGCGTTGCTGTTTTGTTCGGCCCGCAGGACATCTCTCTCAAAGAGAGGCCCGAGGCTTTGTTGTCCATCTCAATGACTATGAATACGTTCAGGACTGGCCCACTGCAAATAGGGGATGTGTCAGCAGATCACTGTTCCATTATACATCACTGCTGACCCCTACAGAATCAGACACTATACACTCTGAAAAACCATTTGCTTAAATTATCTCTACTAGTATGGGCAAACACATCACACACACACACACACACACACACACAAACACACACACAGCACACACACACACACACACAAAACACACACCACACAAACACCACCACACACACACACAGAGACACACACACACACACACACACACACACACACACACACAACCACCACACACACACAGAGATACCCATGCTCATCTGTGTATACAAGACTGTGTGTGTTGAGTGACACCCTCCCAGCTGTATTTCTGTATCTGTTAACCAGACGAGGCTGATGGTTGTGATAAGCTCATACTGTTCCATCACACACCCAGGTGGCTGGGATTACACATCAGACTTAGATCATCTTAGATCAGAAACTCACACAGTGAACAGCTTGGATGGATAGACACGTTGATAAAGGACGGAGTCTGGATTTGGAAAGCTCAGACTCTTTCCACTGTGGATGATTCGGGCAGCTAATAATGAATGTGTTTGTTTCCACAGACAAAATCGAGATGAAAAGATCTTGGGAACAAGAAAGAAAGAGACATATACGCGTAGATAGAAATATGAGGTGAGTTCCTATCCCCCTCTCCTCTCCTCTCCTCTCTTCTCTTCTCTTCTCTTCTCTTCTCCTCTCTTCTCCTCTCCTCTCCTCTCCTCTCCTCTCCTCTCCTCATCTCCCTCCTGAGGTAACGTCAGTCCACTAGGGGTGCAGAGAACATCCAGCGGGGCCCTGCTCAGCCTCGGAGCTCCGCTGATTTAAAACACCCTCATCCATCTGGCCTTACACCCCCCCAAAATAGCCAACTGTTTATTTTATTTACTGCTCAAGGAAAATAGCTGTCTGTGAGCCTCCAGCGTTAGGTACCCTGGGTTATCATTGCGCCAGCATTAAGGAAAAGCACATGTTTGGCCTGACATGAGAAAGGCCTGTCAAGAGGAATGGAGAGACTGACTGGGGGAGAGAAAGAGACACAGAGCGAGAGAGTGGAGGAGTGCAGACTGGTTTCACTGGTCCCAATCCAGCCAACTGCCGACAGGCATGCCTCTTTTCAAATGGCTGCTTCGCTGAATTTGACCAGTCTGCAAATATTTCAAGGTAAACGCAAAACACATTTTATACGTTTTTTATTGGGTGTATAAAATACTGGGTGATAATAAAGAGAAGCTTGGCTCAAGGAGATGGCTTTATGTTAGCTACTGATCTAAGGTCAGTTTTCCATCAGTTTCACTCTCTTAAAGGACCATTAAGGAAGACTGAGGACAACAGAGAGAGAAAGCTGAGAAAAGGCATCCATCTCCCCCACCTCTTCAAAGCCAAGCACAAGAGATACACACCACAGAGAGGGCTAATGAAAGAGTGTGTGTGTGTGTGTGTGTGTGTGTGTGTGTGTGTGTGTGTGTGTGTGTGTGTGTGTGTGTGTGTGTGTGTGGTGCTGTGTGTGTGTGTGTGTGAAATCCTATAATGTCACAAAGGCACGCTCCTCATGATAACCCGGGAGATCTGCTGTGGGCTCCTGTGGATTTTTCCCGCTCTCTCTTTTTGTGATTAGGTGTCACGATAATTTCTCTTGGTGCTAAACGACCGAAGCCTTTATCATGTGCGGGTTTCTCAGTTTACTGGGCCATGTCGCAGGCGCATTCAAACCCATACAAAGCAGGTCAACCAAAGCAAAACTAACCACTGTTTCATTCTATATACATTTTGCACAACGACAAATCATTATTTACCTAAGGAGGTGTTTCTGCATCCTAATAGGGTTTTTGACCTGTATTTTGGCGTGTCAATGGGTGGCTGTTGTGTTATTTCAAAAGGGAAAGCAAAAGAAACTGGGCTAGTAAAAACAGCATCATGTGGCATTTAACTGGAGCACCATGACTAGGATGAGCTTATGTCTGAGAGTGTCCTGTTTGTGAAGGCTTTTTAGGGGCAAGTCAAAGTACAACAGGACCCACACACACAACGCAAGCACACACCAACAAACACAGACAGCGGCTTTTCCAGTGACAACTGTTTACAGCTGATATGTTAATGCTTGTGTAATGCCATTCCGGCTCTTCCATCCCCCAGTGCAGAACTGGCCTTTAAAAACCTGCCATCAGGAAACAATTTACACGTTGGGCCCAGATTTGGCAAGCAGCTAAAAACTTGAATGACATTCCATAATTAAAGTGAACCCTTCCAATTACACACCCCCCGCTGAAGATATTTACACCTCATCTGCCTGGTGTGTGTGTGTGTTACTGAAGCTCTGCACAAATGTCATCTGTGAGCATCGGCTCCATTAGTTCTGAGATGGACAAACTAACAGAGGCAGAATGAGGGATTTCAGAGAGAAGAAAGGAGTGAGGTGATGGGGATTGGGTTGAGATGGAGAGAAGGAGTGAAATATGAACTAGAAAGATGAAAGGAGGAATAAGAAGGATTAAGAAGAGAGAAAAAGCAGGACGAACGAGAGAGGAGAGAGAGAGAGAGAGAGAGAGAGAGAGAGAGAGAGAGAGAGAGAGAGAGAGAGAGAGAGAGAGAGAGAGAGGCGAGGATGGAGAATCTACGGAATGAGGGTGAGAGGAAGATAGGGCAGGACAGTAGTGATAAAAGGAGGAAGTGAGGAAAAAGGAGAGTGAGAGTGGGTTTCCTCCGTGTGTGAAACAGTTGGGACTGGCTGGAAATCACACAGGGCTGGGGTGGAGCGGTTGTGGCTCTGCTACGTGCCTTTCTGGCCTCCGATCCCAATCATTCATACTCCCCAGCAAGGCCACAAGCCCACAGGGAGCGACCCTGCCCTGCCCTTACAGTGGTTCAGACTTCCTGTGGGTTCCTTCCTGCCGAGAAATGCACTCCTGCTGCCGCTCCTAAAACGAAGGAATGTCCCAGCTAAATAAACAGAGTGATATGACTTTGAAATCCAAATAAATGCTGTGATGTTTTACAGTGTAAACGTACATACATTGGAGTGGGGATGTAGCCCCTTGGTGATGTACTGAAACATCCAGGCCGTGCCACTGAGAAAAGGTGTCAGACCCCGTTAGAGGCCTTAGGTTGGACGCAGCTCAAGTACAACTTGGACAAAAGCGCTGCTTGTCTCCGTTCATTAAGTGATTTAAGTCCCGTGTTCCCAGGTTCCTTTCATCGGCCGCCAAAGTGAACACACTTTTCTTCTTTTTCTTTTACAAGAATGCCGGGCCGCGGAGATGAATAGAGCGAGGGGGAAAGCTGGACGTTAGGGCCAGGGAACTGGGTCAAAAGCTGAGTGGCTACGCTAGCCATGCCTATTAGCGTCCCCAGTACGGAGGGCCATATGTGAATGAACAGTAAGGGCATACACTGGGAAAACAGCCCGTCACTGGGAAAAGAAGCAGCCACTTAATCCATTAACAGTTCTCTCCCCACAGAACCAGCTTTTCCCATGGAGGTTTAGTTCTGTAAAGTGCTGCTATTTTCACATTTCTTGCTAACGAGACATAGCTGTCATGGGGGAAGGGGGGCTACTGCTCAGTGCTCTGACCAGCCCCAGGGGAGTGATGCTTCAGCAGACTGGTGTCATAATTATATCTGATAGCCTATTGGATATCACACAGTTTGCATATTTACTCTTAAAACACCATCACGGTGCGTTGGGATGTGAGTGACGCCCCTGGGCTTGGCGGGAGGAAGGAATGTGGCCAGAGAGAGAGTGTTAGCGTTCGCTAGCTGGGATGAGCTATCTGGCAAACACACACTGTTTCAATTTGCACCTGAAAGACAGCAGGCTCTTCTGGGCCATTATGTCATCTGTTTGTGAGCTCTCTAATTGGAGAGCTGTGGAAGGAAGGCCCCCTCTGTTCAGCACGGACGGCCTCGCTGATGCCTGTTCTGCTAGCCATGCTGCTGCAGTATAGTCCTCTGCTGTACAGGGGGTACGAGCAGTTCTCATAATGAGCTGGGTTGATCTGAGATCAGTTTGTAGAGGAAAGGGATGTATTCAGAGTCTCAGTTTGTGACACATAAGTCGCAGAGGGATGATAAATGATACAGTGTGAAAAGCAGCAAGTTTCCATAGCCAAGTCTCTCCAGCAGGGGCCCTAGCTATCGTCTGTAATCCTGGGGAGAATCTCAATTGCATACTTCTCGCGTCCTCTCTCCTCACTTCCTTCTCGAAACCCATTGCAGGAGGTTAGTATGGGCGGGACCTCTGTCTTTCTCATCCAATTGGTTTTGAGAAGGAGGTGAGGAGAGAGGCCTTGAGGAGTATGCAACGGAGATTCTCCCCTAGTGGGAAAGACAGGCTATGGGAGGGTTCCACAGTTCATCAGCCCAGTGGGTGTGGCTACACCCCAGCAGCCAACCTCAACCCCCTGACATTACACCACAGCCATGAGGTCAGAGGGAAGCTCTTTCCTCCTCTTCACAAAGAAGTGATTTTTCTATCTCCCCGTGAGAACAGCAGCGGATAATGAACCTTTGGGCTGGGGATATCACGTTCGCTTTCACACGCGTCAACTCCATTCTGAACCGTAACAAAAGGCTGCAGGAAAACATTGGTAGGGAGGGACCGGGAGTCGGGGTACGCCAAAGCGCATTTCTCCATCTTAGATGTGAGGGATGTGGAGAGATAATGTGGCTACTACAGATCTGAGAATTGTATTACATGTGGAGCAATACAAACAGATGAGGCCACTGTTAACATTTAAACTGCACTTTATTCACGGCTATCGACGTTCATTAATCACAAACTCTGGTCAAAACACTTATTTACAGGGGGATAAAGTAATGTATGGCATGATGTGCTTGGCAGTTCTGTGTGTGTGTGTTTTAAGACCTCTGTCTCCACACAGCCTGCAGACTCATTTCCACACCAGATTAGATGAGAGTGTCTGTCTGGGCCAGAGTGTGGTTTCAAATTAAAATCATGCAGTGCCACACAATCATCTGAAGAGCATCTGTAACAGCCATGAGCACTGAGCACAATACGAGGCCCACAAACAGTTAACATCACACCCTGCTGCTTACTGTGGTACCGCACATCAAGCTGTACACACAGCCTGGATACTGATAAAAAAAACAAGCATCTGCTATATGCGGTCATATCCAATCACACATTCACATCCATTAACAGATGCAGAGGAAAGAGTACGGGTATACAAGTTGGGAAAACGCCTACTAGAGATCCATACGATACGATGCATAGCATCAGTCCTGTGGGGTCACGCCAAGTGGGGAGCAAATGACATCAGAGGTAAACTCTAGCCGTTCCAGTATGGGGGAGTCAGCTGGGTCGGAGGTGGAGGGTTGAGGGGTGGGGGAAGGAGAGGAGTGAAAGGCTGTGAAGTCCCTCTCCTCATATCTGATATCAGCCCAGGACTGGGAGTCAGCATATGTGACAGACGTCTGGACACCAGGGCAGGGAGGGAGGGAGAGGAGAATGAGGGGTTAGAGAGGGAGAGACAGAAAAAAGAAAGCAGAGAGAGAGATGTGGAGAGACAGGGATACAGATAAATCATTCTCAAGAAAAAGGGTAAGAGAGAAAGAAAGTGAGGAACAAAGAGAGAGAGACAAAGGGTAAGAGAGAAAGAAAGTGAGGAACAGAGAGAGAGAGACGGGTGGTTATAACCTTCTCACATTTACTTCAGATGTCTTTGGGGCTAGGGAAGGCACTGTGGTGGTGTGTGTGTGTGTGTGTGTGTGTGTGTGTGTGTGTGTGTGTGTGTGTGTGTGTGTGGTTACTATGTGGCATGGACACTATGTTGTGGATACTGTTTTAAAATGATTGCTCTGTGCTTTTCAGTGGTTATATGCCCCAAAATAAACTAGCACTGCCACACAGCATAAATCCAACAGTGCATTAATGGCCTCCCTTTAGGCATGGGTACAGATGGAATACGATTTCCACATGGTGTATCTGCCACACTTTTGGTTATCAGTGCTGATCTCCCAATGAAAACGCAGCTGCTCTACGCCTCATTGGTTGCCACAGGTTCTGGCTTAATCCTTATTGGTGAGTTTCTGACTGATCACACCTCTCGCTTCCATTGTCTTTGGGCTTCGATTTGCATAATTCCTATCCCTTACACTAGCCTAGAGGATTTGTAATTCGAAATACTCTGGGATTTAAATAACAGGAACAAAGCTACCAAATGGAGGAGATCATTAGACCAGCACAGGCAAGCACTGCGAGCCACACTGCCAGCTGAAACTGAACACCAAAATGATTAACACAATGATATAGATCTATTAAATGAAGCCTTGAGTTTACCTAAACGTTTTATCAGAATTATCAGATATTTCTATGTTTTCCAGAAACAATTGGGGCAAAATCCAGTTGCACACGGTAAATTTTTTAACCAATAGAAAAGGAGAATTGTAACCAGCAATATTAGCTCAGCCCACCATATTTCCTATCATGTTGCTGGGCAAAATTTCATATGAGCCTGCCTCCGTCATACTATGGTAGCTTGGTTGGTGGTTGTTAAACGTGTGTGATGTGTTAGCTGGTGCACTTCTTTGGCCCCCTGTGTATCGTGTGTCTGACCTCACTAACAGAATTTCTGCATTGCCCAAAGTAGCAGTCACAGGACTTCAGCACCTAACAGACCAGTGGCTTTTTTTCAATCAATTCTCTTTTTCCCCCGTCTTTAATCATTCGATATGCTCCAATAGGCGAAACAGAGGAGTAGTGACAGATTTGGAAGCCGTCTCGAAACACCCATGGTTGGATCAAAGGTCCATCCAAGCACTGAAATGCCAGCTTCCTAAATAAAACTGCACTTTTCTCTTAGACTGAGAGATAAATAACCATTATATCTAGAAAGCACCATTCACCTGACTCTGTTATTTACTCATTAAACAAAATATGGTTAGGGCCGCCTTTACAACTTATTAACTTATCAAATAACTAACTCAGCACGAGGATCAAAATGAAAATACTTGATTGTATTTCAAACAATTCAAATGTAATTATTTTGTATTTTCCCGTTTTTGATCGATTTTGTCAGAAGTTCATTGTACATTTTATTTGATTTATACCCACCACAAGACACTTATGAAAATGTTTCGTTTTTTAGTTTAAAAAATATATATTTCTCATCTATCTATCTAAAAAAGAGTTGGCGATATTTCATTTATTTGCTTAAAAGTTGTCTTTATATTTTTTCTAAATCCGTTGTTTTATAATGAAATATTGTACTTCAATTTTGGAGCATAATTGTTGAAATATAGCTAGCACAGTCCAACATTTATTTTTTCCTTTTTTTTTTGCTTCACTTTAGTGAATGCCTTGATTTAGTTTTTGCTCTTAAACATAGGCTACAAACAAATGCCCTAAGCGAGTGAAAACACCGATATTGCAGTAGAATATTATATGTGACAATTTACGACTGTTTCGTCACCATGTGAGTATGAACATATGAAAACCAACATATGAAAACTATAAATTCTAGTAAATATTACTAGTAGTGCCTCTGTATGATCTCTACCTGGGTTGTTCCATGTCTGGCCCTAAAACATCTCTGCCCAGAAGTGCACTTAAAGGACCGGGGCTTTGGTCATTAAGATCATAAAGTCCTGCTCATAAATATGTTTTATTTGTTCCTTGAGTGTGCTCACTGCTTAGGAAGTCTTTATAGCAGAGCGGTAATATTTCTTCTCCAGACGGACCTGCCCATTGAGTTATTATGGAATACTGTAACTGGCCAAATCATAGCATGGCTCAGAGTTTATAACTGAAATATAAAAAATATTTTCTCCTCTAATAAGCTGCTATAATATTCAATCCCTTGAGAATCTTGATTCTTAAAATGTATAGTAATAAAGATACAGTACATTGCTTGGTCTGATAGATTGATTCCATGAAATAGATGTTAGGTTTTAATTAATACAACTAAAATATCATCACTTTATTAGATGACTGTTGGTCGTATTCAAATGTTATAACGATGGAAAATAAATTGTTATCTATTTCTAACAACTAAAGGATTTCTTAAATTTTTTAAAAAGACGTTAATTTATCAATTGAAAATTAAGGCATTTTCGTTTATATATTTTATTGCCGACTAGGCTGACTTACATTGAAAAAATACTACATTCTTTTTTATTTAACTTTTAAAGTATATATATATACAGTTGTAATTGTCTCACATCTATCCAGTACATCTGGTCCCTCTTGTCTGTCCCATAGTACTATAATACTATTGGGAATGATACTGAGTGGTTTCAAGCTCTGATCGCAGCATCGTAACCAGGAACACAGGTATTTCAGATGGGTTTCAGGGGAAGTCCTGCAGCTTTTATTGCAGTTTTTTGTTGAGAAAGGTAGTCGACTGCTTCGAAGTGGGACAGGACAGGTTATCTGTGACCTGGCCTCTTTGTTTAATAGACAACGGAGGGTTATTTGGCCATTAGTGTCTCTTTGTAGTGACTTGTCTAGGTGTGATATACACCCTGTCACTAGAGATCCAGCACAGCCAATCTCTGCTACATCTAATGCATGATAAAGGAACAAAGATGGTGGAGACAATGCCTTGTGACGCAATGTACCCATAAACACCACAATCCAGGCTCATTCACATGACCAGTAAAATGCCAAATTACTTCAATTATAATCAATGTAATGTAAAAGCGTAATGCTACTCATTCTCTATTTCAGTTTAATTTAATATGAGAAAGGGCTAATAAAACCTATGAAAAACGTAGCACGTCATCTGCAGACTACAGACTGCTAACTGCGGTCGGTTGTCTGATTCACGGGGAACGTAGTATTCTGCTTCGGCGAAGACGTCTTATTGGTGGGAAGATGTTGAGCTGTGATTGGCTGGGAGGGTGACATTCTGTGTCGAACTCCACACACCAGAGGACGAGGACCTGTTACTCCAGATGTCCTCTCGTCGTCCCCTCCAATGTTTGCAGCCGCACGCACGCGATCCCCCGCTCTGCCTGGCTGCACCCTCTCATCGCATTACTTCTGCTATTCTAACTCCGCCATCAATTATGCACTAGAATAACTGAGGGACCTGGCGGAGCCAAGACATAAAGGGAGATCATCAGCCCGGGCCCTGCGAGCATCTGCCTGCTTGTTCCCACTGTGTTGCCGTGAAGAGTGATACGGGTGCCAGGCCGCCAGCTCAGCTAGGGCACCGGCAACCACGGCACAGATACAGCTATGCTAAGCTAGGGCACAAACGCAACATGGCTATGACACAAACACAGCCAAGCCATGACTATGTTGCTTCTACCATTGTTTTCACTCTAAACTAACGTTGTACATGTTTTTGGAGAGATGCATTAAAATCGCAATCAAAAAAATGTTGGTTAATCATATCTAAAGCTGTTTGTTGTCTCCTAAGGATCTTCATGTTGAATTAAACAAGGGGCGGAGCCTGTTCAGTAAGGCTCCCAGGATTCTCAACCGACTTTATTTCTTGAAAAGAAAATGGAGTCGAATTTGGAGGGAAATGGCGGTCTTTGCTTCCCTCGCTGTCACAAGACACAGCTGGGAGTCAGGCAAAGAGGAGAGAGAGACACCTACGAAGACAGAACAAATCCTAGCAGTCTGAGATTTCAATCAACAGTGCTAAACTTGGGGTGATGATAAACTCAAATGATTTCATCGAAGTCTCTTAACATCAAAGAAACATGGGGTGGGTGAGAAAACATGTATGTATTATGGAGTGAGACAAAATGTCGACCCCTGCATTAAAGTCATGGTGGTCCTGACCTGGATTTCTTCTGGTTGCGTGTGAAGGTTTGCTGTCCAGGCTCTACTGTGAGATCGCAAACAGCTTTTTAATATTTAATGGGTTCCAAAGCACTGAGCATGCTCAAAGCCAACAGGAGGAAATACTCTGTCTCCATGGGCCAGAAAGCCACACTAAAGGTCCTGCAAAGTCACATCAAGTTCATGAAAAGAACACTGTTCTTCCCAGATATCTAAATGTCACTTTTTTTTATTGACTCAGAAATCACATTATCAATGCCCTTTACCTAATCTGTCCACGGGTGCCTGAAATGCCACAACTATGCCAAAGATCATTGCATACACTAAGCTAACCCAAAATACAAGACTTCTCTTAACATGCTATGAAAAATAATGAGCTTTCATCAGATAAAACAAAGTTTCATCAGACAAAAGTAATATTTACTTCACTTGAACCAAATTAATTAGAGAGGAGCACAGTACATTCAACCATTAAAAAATGTAGGCCAATTTCGTTTTCAGAGTGTATCAGTAATTCAATATGATCTAAACAGCAAATACAATGGGGAGAAAAAATAATACTACACACTTCATCTACCCTGCTTGTCTGTAAGTCTGATGCAATCACAGAAGAAATTCGGTAGAAGCAAAATGTCTTAATCTCCCCACCCCCCCCAAAAAAAAAAAAAGACCTTGAAAGTTAGTCACCAATGAGACGAAGAAACGTTGCCTCTTGGAGAGGGATATTTGCTTTTTATTTAATTTAAAAAGCCACATTGACCCAAATAAAGTTCCAGAAGCATTACACGGATGCTTGGCTGTAATCACATTTGTTTTATATCGTGCATACTTTCCGGCCAATTTGGATTCATTTGGAATAGTATATACTAAGGTCTGTAAAACACAGCTCCCTGTGCCAATGTGCCTGGTGGGAGCCACAAGCATGCCAGGTCTGTGTGCCATAGACCAGAGAGTAGCACTGGTGGAATTCCAGTTAGCAACACTAAAACAGCCAAACTGTCATGACCACACCCTTCTGGAGCTATCTCAGACTGAGCACTACTAACAGCAATCATGACTAATTACTAAAGACAGAGGACGAGCCAATCCTCTGTAAATAACCAGGCTTTAGGCCAGGGGTGTCAAACATACGGGCCAGATCGAGCCCACGAGGTAGTATAAAATGTAGATCCATTAGAAGTGATAATGGATCTACATACATACAGTTCCATACAGTTATTGCCAGCTCGCTAATAATCACCAGAATGAAAGACAGTCAGGGAGCATCAAAAGTTCCAAAAACGATGAATAGAGGACCATTTTTTATACATATTTTTGACGGTGAGGAAATATAACACATTGAAGACCGAACGCAGCCCTGGGCAAAATGAGTTTGACACCCTTGCTCTAGCACTCCAGCTGCAGAGAGCTCTGCTATGGTCGACAGAGGGAAAGGAGATCATTCCAATTCTCTTTCTGCCTTTTTCTCTCTCTCTGCCCATCTTTCCCCTGATTTGCACTGAGACAATTTGTTTTCTCCATTTACTTGATCCGTTTAAAGTCTGCAGTGCAAAATGAATCCTTAATTTCCTTTCCTCAGAGAACGTTCTGCAGTAGGGGGCATGCAGTAGATAACACAACGTTACTGTAGCTCACCGCAGTAAAAAGTGTTCAGACCCTACACTTTCTTGGTGGATTCTGTTTGTGGAGTCCATTTTCATTACCTTGGCCTTGGCCTACTGTACATAGTCCTCTTTCATTGTGGGCTTGTTCTGCTAAAGCGTACTGTAAAAGCGTACTGTAAAAGGAAGCTCAGATAGCCACTCACCACACTACTGCAGAGAGGCCGTCAATACAGAAGCCTTCCCAGCACACCACTACACTGTCTGTCAGGAGGCTTTAGGGACTCTTTAGGGCCTTCAAGCGGCAGTTCCAGAGGCTTTACTGCAGTCATTAGGGGCTGTGCCTGATTAATGTGAATGGTCAGGCAGGCCCTGGCTTTCTGGGGGAAGAACAGAGCGGGGTGAAGGGTCCCACAGGAAGTGCTTTGTGTCTCCACACAAAGGGAGGCTGACCTCTTAAGCCCCTTAGAGCCTCTCTGCTAATACCCTCACTGGTGCCTACAAAGACACAGTGGACGCCATTTCACCACTCACATTTAAACAGCACACAAAAAGCCCCGCCGAGACTTAAACCTTAAGAAACAGCAGAAAAATGAACCTTGGGAGCGCTGAAGTGAGACTTGGAGATTAGGGGCTGGAGGGTTGGCTCTAATCCACTGACTGGCCCGCGCATATTAAATGACAGATGCCGACTTGCCGAGCTATACCACCGATCGGAAAATTGACTGAAAACAAGTTTACGGAAGTTGCTGAGAATGTGATCTGCACAAAGTTTAACAGAAACAGCATGGCAAAGGCTTTCTATCCAAAAAGGGATTAATTGTGTGGTGCTCTGAATATTGAGTATTCCTGTAAGGTAACAGAGAAATCCCTACTTACACACAGTTAACACAATAAATGTTCACCAACAAGACACCCACTTAAAACACCCTCCTCTTTTTAGTCCCCGTTAGTCAAGCAGTGGCAGCCTTGTTAGTTTGAAGAGAATGACAGGGCCAAGGCACCTTTCTCTGTGTGCAGGGTCACAGAGCAGTGGGACAGGCTGCTTTCTCCACAGGACTATTATCCCCTTCAGAGAGGGCCAGGACAAATCACCTCACTCTCTGACGCCAAGAGTTCCCTGAGAAGATGGCTGCAACACATGCGGCTCCATCCACAGGCTAATTAAGGGCGGGTGTGGAAATACAGGTTTTGACCTCATGCAGGGGGCCCATGGCATGGCCACTATTTCCCCGGGTAACCCTGTGTCCCATCTCTGGGAGCTTCTGTTACCTCTGTGACTGTGTCTCGCTCCCGTTGTGTGCCCCTTCCCCTTCGCCTCCTTACGTACTCACCCTCACAAGAGCCTGCCACAACTCTACTCTCCCACTCCCCTCTCCTCCAACTCTCCCTATATGCCTATCTCGCTTTAAGAGCATGCATCGTTTAAAGACGGCTATGGGGCCGCTGAGTACGATAGGAACAATAGTGTCCTTTCACGCGGTCTGGGCTGGGGCTGGGAGAGGGTTGCGGTCCTGAGACCCAGTCAATATTTGGACGTGGCTGCTTTTTGTTTCCGTTTTGTAACCAAGCGGAACCCAGCAGCAGGGAGCCGGGAAAAGGCTGAGGGGGAAAACAAAGGTAAACACTGAAAAATGCAAACGGAGCAACTCACAATGCCACTGGGAAACTATCACAACATCAACTTGTCACAAACTGGAAAGTGGTGTATTGTTTCTTAAGTGGAGATTAAAAATGTTGCCAGAACAGAGAAAGCAAACAGCCAAGGTCATTTCGCTGAGAGGAGAACTATCTGTATCTGTAAGGGAAAGGATGTTATAAGGTGGAAAGAGAAGCCACTGAATCATTTTCACATTTCTAAGGTGTCCTCACATGGACTGCAGAACCAAATCATAGTATACCAAAGTAGTGGGCCGCAAGACAGACGAAAAAGTAGTTTGATTGTCTTCGATAAATATGTCACATCTGTTGTAGAAAGATTTGAGGGGCATTAACGAAGCTTAAACTGCAGTCCCTAGGGTGACAGTGCTCTTGTAGAATGCTGAAATCCCTCTCCCCAGCTGTCAGGTCGTTAGTCCCACCCAATGAGCCTCTTTGATGAGGAAGAGTATCAGTTTCCATGGCATCGGTGACACAAACAGCAGGAAGATTAGGGACGGAACTCAGCCCTGATTCTCCACTGATCCCACCTATTAGCAACAAATAAACACCTTGCCACAGCAATGGTTGCATGTGTCCCATATGGAGCCTGACGCTTTTAATTAAGCAACTATCAAACTAAATACAGTCCGGTGGGGATTTCTCTAATGCTAACTCATCAATGGGCAATTATCTAATCGTTAACTTTACTTACAAATTGTGTTTTTAATTACACATGTGTTAACACAGTATTACTGAAGAAAATGCATGACTAGCCCCTCCACCGTGTTTACACAATCATTCACGCATGTATGTTAACCAACAGCCATCCAAAGATACCACAGCCCTTCTCCTCCAATCTTTACAAGACATTTTATTTTGTGGCCGAGCAATTTCTATAGCTAATTACTACCAATATAGCACATTCTTATAAGACGGGCACTTAAAAATGATGCTCTCTTAAAATTTGTCACGAACAAGTCAAACAAAACACTCTGACTCATTATAATATAGGGTCATTCCATTTTATTTCAATCACTTTTTGACTGCACCCCTTTTGATTTGAATGAAACTTTCCATACATATTTGACCATGGTAGAAGTGGTCAGAAAGTTACTTTTTGGACCTGAATGCCAAAACATTCAGGAGATATAGGTGCCCAAAGTTGACCCATTTTCATACCCCACCATACCATGAGACATCCATGTCTTAATCACTGGAAAAGATAAACGGTTGAGTTTGATAGCATTTAAACGCTCACAAAAACAGTTGTCAAACTATTCCATAATTTTGTGATTATATATATTTTTTTACTTTTTTAGCCTTAAACGTCAATTATCTGAAACCGCGGGCAACAACGATTTTTTTCATTTCCGCACATGTAGTTTAGACCCTATTTTACATAATCTGAGGTATTTGTGCTGTGCCCACCATCAGTGGTCTGAAGGGATAGGTCCATTCTATGAATTATATTTCTATGATTGAAATGACACCCGCCCTGTATTCAAGAGTATGCTGAGTCTCAACTGATGGCGGGCACAATGCATGCACTTCAGATTATGCAAATTAGGTTTTAAGGTACAACATATGTGAAAATGTAAATAATCGGAGTTGACACGTTTTTAGATCATTGACATTAAATGTCAAAAAGGTAATAATAATTATTGATTTATTTTTAATTCAACAAATGATTACATTTTTTGACAACCCTGTTTGTAAGCTGTTAAATTGTTTTAAACTGAACCTTCAATATTTTCCAGTGATGTCTTATGGCATGGTGGGGTACGCAAAACCTGTCAACTTTGAGAATCTGTGTCTCCAAAAAGTCACTTTCTTACAACTTTTACCATGGGCAAGTATTGAAAGTTTCATTCAAATCAAAAGGGATGCGGTCAAAAGCGGATTGAAATCAAATGGAACGACCCTATATCCATTGTAGCTCAGAAATGTTATGTCTCCTCAACAAGCACTTCATTTTCTTTTAATTAAGGCGATTATAATGACTTGAGCGCCTCACTGTCACTGATTGAGGCATTTGTACCTCCGAGCATGACTGAATCCTTATCATAGTTACACTACTGTTCCACTGCTTTTGATTCCCACTGTTGGAGTGTATCAACAAAGTGCGTCAGAATGCTGAGAGGTTTTTCTTGAGAGATATTGGGAGGGAAATAGGAGCAACATTTATTAAGTGCGCAACAAACATGACACCATCAACCTACATGAGTTTTAAACAATAGAAAATGTCTTCACCATTTACATTTTTCACGAGTCACTTCCCATTTCAATTTCAGAGTCCCTGTAAGGGATTTCATGAATGGCTGAGTATGGACTGCAGGACTGCAGGGCTGCTGCGTTGGGTGCCGCTTTTCTACTGTGGTCAGGAAAAAAGCCTCATCTGGAAGTTGTGACTATACCCCAGCAGGCTTCGGGCTCTGATGGCCGAGTATAGTTACATTACCCAGCAGGGGCCATGGGTCCAAGGTCTAACACAGAGCATGGTTATATTAAACGGCAGGGCCAGGGGCCCCTGAGTCTTAGCATGGTGCATGGTTACATTATACAGTGGGTTGGGTTTGGATTAGGCCCCTGAATGAGAAAAAGAGAGTCAATTTAGAGTTAGTCATTTATTTACTCGAGGAGCCCTATTCTCCTCAGACAAAACCCAGGCAGGGTGCCGTTGCATGGCCGTCGCAGAGCCTCAGAGAAGAGGCAGGCTCTGCCCCGGGCTTAACCCTGACTACAGTCCCCTCTGTGCTGCTCTGTGATGGTTAACCCAGGGCCTGCTTGGTTACCACAGAGTGTGTGACCTCAGCATGTGTGTGTCTCTCACAGGAGCATGCACCACACTGGGCCTGGGCACTGCTGAAATACCTCTCTGTGTTACCCTCATTGTCTGCCCCAGCATGTGGTTGGGGGGCAGGGGAGCAGGGACGGGGGGCTTGGCTTTGGAGGAGTAGGACTTGGGAAGCTGGAAATATATATTTTTTTAGGCAGGAGCTGTTGGAATGAGCTGATGACACTATGGGAGTGCATCAAAGATGTTATATGTTCCAGGAAAAGAGGCAGAGAGCCTTGCCTTTGATGCCACCATATTTGCGTTAATATCTCAACCGTTCTCTTTCTTCTCCTAACTAGCTCATTGCACACACTTTGCCTCAGGGTTACCACAAAAAGACAAACAAGTACAGCATCATCTGTTGATTCCGTGCAAAGCAAATCACCCCAACGGACCAGTTTCTTCTCCCTAAGCATAAATGTTGAGGAGTCATTCCGAAACTGTAAATGTCAGGAAAAACCTGATAAGGTACAAAGGTGATATGTTATGCATGACACGAAGTGGTACACTCATACTACAAACTATTTTCTGAGAATCAAGCCATCCAGTGTGAATAACAGTTAGTCACCTGGGGAGTCAACTCAAAGCTGTAGGCTACTTGAGAATAGTATTGCACAATTAGCATCTCTGTCAAATAGCAGTCACATCTGACCATTCCATTACAGTGGGTAATTACAGCCATTGCTTTACCCTTGTGACCACACTAATTGGCAACTTTGACCAATTACAATAAAATACAAACGGCAGGTGGAAACCTAACTGAATATTTCTTGTATTTTATTGTACAACCATAAGGAAGGGCTTTAACATGTTATAAGCAGGCACAAGTGTTGTGGGATTTTGTTGTGCGTCATATGTAAACGCCTTATCATTTTTTCAAATAAAACTGGCAGATAATATTGAATCTTATTCAAGGCAACATTTTAGATGTGTTGAACAGACACTTGGATACATTCGTAGCCAATTCTAACAGAAATCAATAGCTACTGCTGCTACAGAATAATTGTCCTACTGCCGAATCAGTAAAAGTGAACGTGTTAAGAATCCGACTCACACACAGAATATTTTAAATGATCAAACTAACACCCGATTTCCCTCACTCGAGAGATAAGCCACATCATTTCCCATTAGTTCAATTATAAGCCTACCTAAAATGAAAGCCTTTCGCGGCAACAGATCTGTGGACGCATCCAGCAGAACCAGGATAATATTCATAATCATTCTGGTGTATTTACAGTATAGGATATAACAAACTTATTGATGAGAGGTAGATAAGATATATGTCACGCAACATACACGTTCGTCTTTGTAAATGATTGCCGAAGTGCATCAATAAAATGTATATTTAGGCTATAAACAAGTGACTATTGGTCAATGAATCATGGTCAGCATAGTAGGGCAGAATATTTCAAATTCACATTGTAACAAATATCATATGGTCTACGGGCCATCCACCTCCAACCAATGTCATCAATGAAGTTGATCCCGCATGAAGTTTGTGACCGTGGCCCATCCCTGACACACATTGCGGTTACGCACGAGACTCACCTGGGGTTGGTCCGGTTCCAGTAGACCGCATAGCGGTCGGACACCACCTTGGAGGCCGGCTCTTGGCCGTAGACACACGTCCATAACACCAGCGAAACGCATAGGATCATTTCCACCTGCGGCATGGCTCCCGAACTTGGACACGTCAAGGTCCCTCTCGATGCAGCGTCTGGCGCGGTAGAATTCTTCAAATTAACAGAGTGAAATTAGATTCACATCTGAAGGCTTTTAAATTATAATTGCCTTATGTCTTAGTTGACTGCTCGAGTATAACGCATTGATTGGATTATTACACAAGGCAGTTATTGTGCTGAGGCTTGAATTGATATTTGTAAAAAGTTTTTTCATTCATTAAAAAAAAGCACTGCCATTTTGTGGAATACAAAAGTATTGCAATTGGTGGGTAAATGTCTTGATTATTAATTAGTTGATGATCCGTTTAAAAGACATACTATTTCAGTCAATGTTCTTGTCGTGTATTCATAGCAACAAGCGCATCCTCTTCAACCGCAAAAGATGTGGGATGTCACAGCTATTATAAACATGAATTTTTAGCTTTATAATAGTTTTCTCCTGCAGTCGGTCTACAGCAGCCTACACAAATGAATAATTATTCTCTCGGATCAACTCTTCTTTGGGCACCAATAGTTTCTGTAACTATAGGCCTACGCAGCGTTGAATTGTTGATTTTCAAGTTAATAACAGCGTGGTCCATGCATGAATATGCTATGAAATGTTTCTATAACATTTGAATAATAATTAACTCCACAGAACCAGCCGGCTACAGACAGTGCCAAATCTTCCTTGACGCTGTACTCGCTCGGATCTGTGTCCGTGTCTTCGGCGCTGTCGCTGTCGCTGTATTGTCACGGCTGAAGAGCCGCTGAAGAACTAGGAGCAGCTCTTTCCTTGAACCGGAGTCGTTCAAATGTGCCGTGGCAAAAAATGTGTTAATAAAATCCTTAGCATGGACACAAATACTTCTAAGTGTCGCTTGAAACGAGGCAAATATAAGCAGGAGCGGTGGAAAGTCGTGTAGTTCAGCATGAAGAAATCAACCCATGTCAGAGCAGCGCTCGCTCGGCTATGCATGATCCCCCACTGTGCCAGCGCGGGTACAGTTTCAGGCTCACGCACAGTCTCATTGGTTTGCATTTTGAATGATGGGCGTTTCGCTTACAAAAACAACATCCCTCCTCCTGAGGAGGTGTATCTGCTTCAGTGCTTCCTCAAGCGACAGATAATTTATTTCACAAAGTAGACCTACTGGGCACGAGGGCCATGGCCCCTAAACGAGATGATAAAGATGTGATACCA
This sequence comes from Salvelinus sp. IW2-2015, assembly GCF_002910315.2. Taxonomy (NCBI): domain Eukaryota; kingdom Metazoa; phylum Chordata; class Actinopteri; order Salmoniformes; family Salmonidae; genus Salvelinus; species Salvelinus sp. IW2-2015. Next base: position 17,419,966 of record NC_036844.1, read on the forward strand.
GCTCCGCAGGTTGGTTACAGGTTTACACCTTTCACGCAGGTTGATGCTGTCTTTACCCACACATACAAGTGTTTTGAAATAACTATGTTTTTTATTATACAGCATTGTGGAAACTTATGCTGCAACTAACCACTGAGTCGTATTGCCCGCTACTGTATTTTATATCATCCATTGAGCTCAAATTGTTAATTTACTACACCTTTAGCAGTTAAACATGTGAATAAAGTGACATGTATGTGACATGTATGTGGCACTCTGCATTATTTCCTAGTTTTTGTCAATGTATTCAACATTCAAACATTGGGCAAAGGCAATTTCTAACTGTTCTACCCTGTCTTGTAGGGTTTGCTGTCTTGTAGGCTTGGCTACAGACTGATGCGCCGTGTCGGTTTTTGCTCATACCATGCTTTACGCAGTAGCCTTCCAATGTTTCTTGGCGCCCCACAGTGGAGGTAAGGAGAATCGCTTATTAGAAGGCTCCCGGTAGGCTTTAAAAGAAAGTAATTCGATTAAATATTAGGTAATGTGTTATGTTTTCTATATTTGTAATCAATATGATTATTTTAGGATTAACATCATAGGCATGTGTTAGGGCCAATTGTTAGGGTTTTTATTGGTTATTTAACATGGGGGGGGTCTAGGGCAGGGGGGGGGTGGGGGGGGGGGGTGGTATATGGCCAATATACCACTGCTAAGGGCTGTTCTTATGCACAACGCATCGCAGAGTGCCTGGACACAGCCCTTAGTCGTGGTATCATGGCCATATACCACAAACCCCTGAGATGCCTTATTGATATTATAAACTGGTTACCAACGTAATTAGAGCAGTAAAAATGAATGCTTTGTCATACCCGTGGTTTACGGTCTGATATACCACTGCTGTCAACCAATCAGCATTCAGGGCTCGACCCACCCAATTTATAATCCACAAATGACCACCGGCTAAATCTATGACGTTAAAATGCCTATTTACTCTGTTCCATCTGACTGCGCAATCCACTGTCTCATCAGCACAGCCCAGTAAGTTATAAACTTGATCTGCAATATATAAGCATCTAGACATTATCTCAGATTTCTTTTTGACTTGCATTTAGTTTTCAACAGCAGAGATTTGTACAAACCTTGCTGTCTGTCTCTCTTACATTTGCAACATTGTTTCAATATTCAAATTAGATCTCCAGCTGTCCCATAGTAATGAGCGTGCCGGGAATTGGACCGAGACAGACAGGCAGCGTTTCTCAGCCAGTCGAAATCGTGAATCAGCTGGCATAATTTTTATGGATATATACAAATAAATGTCAATTTAAAAAAGGTCAAACGAAATAAAGTGCAGCTAGGTTGCAGTCTTTCCAGCTTCAGTTTGAAGTGATTGTGTTAGCTGTGTTGTTGGCTAACTCCTCTGAACAACAGTGTCCTGACGAGAGAGCACATTTTCAATGGCAAGTGAAATCGCGCCTTATTAGCTCATTGTTATGGATGTATACAAATAAATGTCACTAGAAAACAGCGTAAGCAAATGCAGCTACTGTTGTTATGCTGGCTGCACGGTTTGACTTGACTGTAAATTGGCCGTAGTTGGCTAGCTAACAAGCAAGGGGTGAGAACGTTACCAGCCAGTATGTCAATGAGACATTTAGAACGAACGACCAGGTCGCTTCCACAGATACAGAACAAAAAGACTGAACAACTGTGTAGCATCTCCGGCAACCGAACCGATAGAACGAACGACCAGCCGGCTTTGGTAGCAACCCTAGATTTGTGTCGGGACTATATGTTGTGGAAGGATGAAATAGTATGAATAAATTAATCAAAATAAAGTTTTTAATGAAAATATGTCAATCATTAACCCGTCTAAAAGTGATAATGCCCTCGAAGATGGTTTTTGGAGGATATATCCTCCAAACACTGTCTTTTTGGGCATTATTACTTAAGTATAGGCTAACATACCATCGAGCAGACAGGATGGCAGTACTAGACACAGGAGGGTCTGGTGCGTCAAAGATAATCCCTAGTATAACAGTACCACGGAGGAACCTCACCTTAAACCCTGGATATTCAACCAGAACATGAATCATTCAAGATTCAGAACATCTCAACATTCCTAACCCTAACATTTGCTCAAAACAGTCGCCAACTCCTGAGTACCTTACTAAGTTCAACCATCCAGTGGTTTGGAATTGAACTTGGCTCTTCGCATAGCGACACACTTTCCAAGGCTGAGATCCCGAAGACATCTGTTGCTTAGTAATACAGTAAACACTATATTTTTGCAGAACAAATAGCCTGCGTTGCATACAAATACACATAGAAAAGGCAATTATATTGATGAAATCTGAGAACCTAGTTTTGTATGTAGAAAAGAAAGCATTAGCATAATCACACAGGACAATTAGTGTAATATGTTCCTTTGGTTGTGTTTAACTCAGTCTCACACTGTGTTTGTTTGGGTGGCCAATCTGGCTATGTGTGATGTGTGTGAGCTGGTCACCAACAGGCCCAGTCTCTCACCCAAGCAGACTAATCCATGAGCCTTAATCACCTCACCATCTCCCCAGCTAAAGCGCCTGTCCTACTTCATTCATGCACCATATACATCCATGTCACGAGAGACAATGGAGTCATTATGAATTAGGGTCAGTAGAGCCGCAGTGTGTGGCGGCGCGATACACAGCGCCGCATTCTAATGTGCCCTCTTTCTCATGGCCTTGCGCGGCTGCCTCTGTCACACATAAGGAAATATAATCTCTATCTGCCTCCACATATGAGCTACATATCACACACATACAGAAGGAGAAGGAGGGGATTGGATCTGCCGTGCACAAATGAACAAGAAATTGCACGCAAAAAGCAGTGATGGGAAAATGGCTTGTTTATCCCTTTTTTTCCCTATGGGTTATTCATATTTCTCATAACCCATTGGCATCAAACCGTCACTGTGTTTGTGTTATAACACACTCATAATGCCCCTAGAGTCCTATTCCGTTAGCAAGGGATAATAAGGCAGTAATCACATTGTAGCTGTGTGTGAAACCAGATTCCCCCTACACATCTGATAATCTCCACTGTAATGGTTATGGATTCACTGAGAGTCAACTACCTGTTCACAATTTAGTGGGTATGGAAGATGTAAGACACAGCATAGGGGTGCTTTATCCTGAGTTTGGTTTACTGCTGGTTGTTCTGGCCTGGCTAACACCTGGAGAGTGATTAGAAAGGATGCTGTTATGATCTATGCTAGAAACTGAATGATGAATGGAAATGTCTTTCTCTTCCTTTCTTTCTCTCCCCCCTCTATCCTCTTTGACCGCATGTCATGCTAATGCTAACTCCTCATAGAAAAGTAAATGTTTATCTCTCCCTCGGTGGAGCGGTTTATTTCTCTGTCTCTCCCCGTCATTCCTCTGTCTAAAAGTCCACTGTGACCCATTCCAGCTGGCCACTCTGCTAATACAAGACTATAACAGAGCTAAGGTGAAGGATAGCTCCTAATAAAAGAGCGATGCCGAAAAGTGGTAGAGTAACATAAGTTCAGAAAGAGATGGATAGAGAGACAAAATCAAACAATGCAGTTCAAGAAATAGAGTTAAGAAAATATTTACTAAATAAATAAATAAAAATAAACTAAATAAATAAAAAGTAAAAAATGAAATAAAAAGTAACACAATCAAATAACAATAACGAGGCTATATACAGGGGGTACCGGTACCGAGTCAAGGTGCGGGGGTACAGGTTAGTCAAGGTAATTTGTACCTGTAGGTAGGGTAAAGTGACTATGCGTACATAATAAACAGCGAGTAGCAGCAGGGTAAAAACAAAGTGTAAATAGTCCGGCTGGCCATTTGATTAATTGTTCAGCAGTCTTATGGCTTGAGGGTAGAAGATGTTAAGGAGCCTTTTAAACCTAGACTTGGCGCTCCGGTACCTCTTGCCGTGCGATAGCAGAGAGAACAGTCTATGACTTGGGTGACTGGAGCCTTGAAAAATGTTTGGGCCTTCCTCTGACACTGCTTAGTATGTAGGTCCCGGATGGGGGGAAGTTTGGCCCCAGTGATATACTGGGCCATACGCACTACCCTCTGTAGCGCCTTGCGGTCGGATGCCGAGGAATTGCCATACCAGTCTGTGATGCAACCAGTCAGGATGCTTTCGATGGTGCAGCTGTATAACTTTTTGAAGGTCTGGGGACCCATGCCAAATCTTTTCAGTCTCCTGAGGGGGAAAAGGTGTTGACGTGCCCTCTTCACGACTGTCTTGGTGTGTTTGGACCATGATAGTTTGTTGGTGATGTGGACATCAAAGAACTTCAAACTCTCGACCCGCTCCACTACAGCCCCGTCGATGTGAATGGGGGTGTATTCGGCCCTCCTTTTCCTGTAGTCCACGATCATCTCTTTTGTCTTGCTCACGTTGAGGGAGAGGTTGTTGTCCTGACACCACACTGCCAGGTCTCTGACCTCCTCCCTATAGGCTGTCTCATTGTTGTCGGTGATCAGGCCTACCACTGTTGTGTCGTCAGCAAACTTAATGATGGTGTTGGAGACGTGCGTGGCCAAGCAGTCGTGGGTGAACAGGTGGTACAGGAAGGGGCTAATCCCGCACCCCTGAGGGGACCCCGTGTTGAGGATCAGTGTGGCAGATGTGTTGTTGCCTATTCTTACCACCTGGGGGCAGACCGTCAGGAAGTCCAGGATCCAGTTGCAGAAGGAGGTGTTTAGTCCCAGGGTCCTTAGCTTAGTGATAAGCTTTGTGAGCACTATGGTGTTGAACGCTGAGCTGTAGTCAATGAACAGCATTCTCACATAGGTGTTCCTTTTGTCCAGGTGGGAAAGGGCAGTATGGAGTGCGATTGAGATTGCATCATCTCTGGATCTGTTGCGGTAGTATATGAATTGGAGTGGATCTATAGGTTTCCGGGATGATGGTGCTGATGTGAGCCATAACCAGCCTTTCAACGCAGGCTACATTCACTTTCTTGGGCACAGGGATACTGGTGGTCTGCTTGAAACATGTAGGTATTACAGACTTGATCAGGAAGAGGTTGAAAATGTCAGTGAAGACACTTGCCAGTTGGTCCACGCATGCTCTGAGTACACGTCCTGGTAATCCATCTGACCCGCGGCCTTGTGAATGTTGACCTGTTTAAAGGTCTTGCTCACATCGGCTACGGAGAGTGTGATCACACAGTCGTCCGGAACAGCTGGTGCGCTCATGCATGCTTCAATGTTGCTTGCCTCGAAGCGAGCATAAAAGGCATTTAGCTTGTCTGGTAGGCTCACGTCACTGGGCAGCTCGTGGCTGGCTATCCCTTTGTAGTCCGTAATAGTTGGCAAGCCCTGCCACATCCGATGAGCATCAAAGCCGATGTAGAAGGATTCAATCTTAGTCCTGTATTGAGGCTTTGCATGTTTGATGGTTCGTTTGAGGGCATAGCGGGAGTTTTTATAAGCACGTCGGATTAGTGTCCTGTTCCTTGAAAGCGGCAGCTCTGGCCTTTAGCTCGGTGCAGATGTTGCCTGTAATCCATGGCTTCTGGTTGGGATATGTACATACGGTCACTGTGGGGACGACGTCGTCGATGCACTTATTGATGAATCCAGTGACTGAGGTGGTATAGTTCTCAATGGCATTGGATGAATCCCGGAACATATTCCAGTCTGTGCTAGCAAAACAGTCCTGTAGTGTAGCATCCACATCATATGACCACTTCCGTATTTCGCGAGTCACTGGTACTTCCTGCTTTAGTTTTAGCTTGTAAGCAGGAATCAAAAGGATATAATTATGGTTAGATTTGCCAAATGGAGGGCGAGGGAGAGCTTTGCATGCGTCTCTGTTGTGGAGTGAAGGTGGTCTAGTTTTTTCCCTCTGGTTGCACATGTGACATGCTGGTAGAAATGAGGTGAAACGGATTTAAGTTTGCCTGCATTAAAGTTCCCGGCCACAAGGAGCGCCGCTTCTAGATGAGCATTAACTTGTTTGCTTATGGCCTTATACAGCTCGTTGAGAGCGGTCAGACAGCAAGCATCAGTTTGTGGTGGCAAATAGACAGCTCCGAAAAATATAGATGAAAACTCCCTTGGTAGATAGTGTGGTCTACAGCTTAACATGAGGTACTCTATCTCAAGCAAGCAATACCTAGAGACTTCCTTAATATTAGACATCACGCACCAGCTGTTATTGACAAATAGACACACACCCCCACCCCTCGTCTTACTAGACATAGCTGTTTTGTCCTGCCGATGCACGGAAAACCCAGCCAACTGTATATTATCGGTATCGTCGTTTAGCCACGACTCAGTGAAACATAAGATATTACAATTTTTTATGTCCCGTTGGTGGTATAGTCTTCAACGGAGATCATCCAGTTTATTCTCCAGTGATTGTTTGTTGGCCAATTGAACAGACGATAGAGGTGGGTTGTCCACTCGCCGACGAATTCTCACAAGGCACCCCGAACTCTGCCCCCTGTATTGTTGTCTTTTCTTCAAGTGAATGACAGGGATTTGGGCCTGGTCTCAGAGAAGCAGTATATCTCGTTAAAAATATATATATTAAAAAATATATATATTTCTCCAGTTCGAGGTGAGTAATTGCTGTCCTGATATCCAGAAGCTCTTTTCGGTCATAAGAGAGTGTAGCAGCAACATTATGTACAAAATAGGTTACAAACAATGCGAAAAAACACACAAAATAGCACAGTTGGTTAGGAGCCCGTAAAACGGCAGCCATCACCTCCGGCGCCATTATCCCTCAAGATAGAGATAGCGAGAGAGAAATAGAGAGAGAGAGAGATAGGGAGACGGAGAGAGTATATGAGATGCAAGGAGGCAGGGTGATTTAGATTCAGCAAGCTGAAGTTCCGTCCTTGATCTGTTCTTGTCTATTAATGTTCTATATTATGTCATGTTTTGTGTGGCCCCCCGGAAGAGTATCTTCTGCTTTCATAATAGCTAATGTAGATCCTAATAAATACCAAATACCAACGCTGTAGGAATAGTATACATGACCATTGGAATACAAACATACACACACACACGCACACACAACACCACCACCCCCCACACACACACACACACACACACACACACACACCACACACACACACACACACACACACACACCACACCACACACCACACACACACACACACAACACACACACACACACACACACACACACACACACACCACACACACCCAAGAAACACATACACACACACAGAAACACAAACACAGAAACACGCACACATAAACACACACACACACACACACACACACAGAAACACACACACACACAGGCTTGTTTATGGCCAGAATAATAACTTCCCTCCATGCATGTTTTCATAATTTATGTTTTCATAATTTATGTTTCCCTGGTCCAAAGTAAGTAATGTCTGTGACCCATGAAGACTGCACTGTTTAAAGTCATTGTAAAGAAAGTGAGGACTGCTGACATTTGAATGCCAGCTATTTCAGTTGGGAAAGTTCTCACCAGATTTCTACATTTCCACATACAGTATCTTGCAGAGCCGTAGAACGAGGATCAGAGTCGCGGTCGTGACACGGGGAGAAAAGAGTCACAACTGTGGGTGTCCACTGTTGGAGAATCAGAGTGGGTCAGAGCCAATCAGCCTCAGGCAGTCACATAACAAAATCAATGGGGTGGCAGGTAGTCTAGTGGTTAAGAGTGTTGGGCCAATAACCAAAAGGTTGTTGGTTCAAATCCCAGAGCTAACTTGGTGAATAATCTCTGGATGTGCCCTTGAGCAAGGCACTTAGGCCTAATTGCTCCTATAAGTCACTTTGGATAAGAGTGTCTGCCAAATGCTTAAAATTTGAAAATGTCCAATCAGCTCATCCATCTGTTCATATTGCCCTCTCAGTCCACTGATAACATTGTTCTCTCATCAGTCACATAGTTTGTTATGTGAAATAAGCTTTGTTCAAGGACACAAGATAAGATCATCTTTGTTCTAAGATAAAGAAATAATCTAAAATTGTGCTCTATTGAGTGGTATTACATGGCCACCTTAAGCACTAGGAGGCTCTGCTGATCCATAGCCGTCTGGTTCAGTACAGTATGTCTGGCCTTTTGGTTGTTTTTGTGTCTGCTTCTTACGACTGAATAGAGATTGATCCAGTAACCAAACAAAGCACAAAATGGTCCAGCCTTAGAAGCAGCTTTTGTGATTGTTAATCTTTTTAATAACTGATTAATTATGCATCATATACTCAAACACACATCTAAACCCCCTAAATGAAAAGGTCTGGAAATTAGTTTTGCCCGCTTTTATTCATTGGCCTTTGATCTGAAGAGTTTCAAGTTGAAGTAGGTACGTGTTCATAACAGGACTAAAGGGAGTTGTCATGAATTGGATGTGTAAAATGAGAAAGCTCAAAGCGGTGTAAAATTGATCTGAGGCCACTAGTGTTGAAGGGACATCAGTTCACGTCTCCCGTCCAATGAAAGGAGTGGGCGGCATGGGGTCGTGATCCAGGCCTGACAGGGTCTAGGGGAGAACAGGAGGGAATACATGGAGGAAAATTAATGTCTGGCTTCACTTCCAACAGACACCTGATCCCCTGTGGGGATGGGCGATCGGTTGTGTGTGAATGAAACAGGCACTTTTCAATAAAGATGAGAAGCCAAAAGGTGGCCTTTAAAACACGCTCGGAAAACAAACGCCTTGTCAAACATGTGTAAGGAGCCTGAAATTGGTATTGAAACATAATAAGAATGCCTATATAAGGGTACACTGCAAAGCATAAGATATGTTGATGTAAGGAAATGATACAGCATTGCTGCACATGTGTTACATGGTTTGGTGTAAGAGTTGACCAAGTATGCTACAAAGTTCTTATAACTACACAAGCTGCATGTAGAGGCATATGGTTGATGCAACTGCACTGGGTAGTGTAGGATCCTGTGCTTTAGTCTAAGGCTAGGCAGTCCAGCCGTACTGAGGAAGACCTCATAGGACTGTGGATCGAGTCTTCTGGTATGGCCTTAGGATAGTTTAATTAAAGCCTTGAGATGGAGCAGCCTGCCAAGTGAAACACTGAATAATCCATATGGAAAGGTCAGACTAGCCCTTTGGAAGTCAATACTTATCTTATCTTATTCATGAGCTTATTTGATTTTGTAAGGTACAAAACTATAAACTATCAAAATAAAGAAAGTCGCACACTCCATGTATAAACTCCCAGCAATTTAATGGGTATTACGAACGTTTCGGCATCACTGTGCCTTCCTCAGGGTAATGTCATGAATACTTGAACCAGGTTATATAGACAAACAGTGCAATTAGTGCAACCAATGACAATAGTGAGGAGTGTGTCATAATAGTTAAGTTAATTAAAATGAATTAGTGAAACTATTTTTTTTTTAAACAATAGTTTATGGCATATTAAATATATTACACTATTGTTATCATATAGAAACATAATTGAATATTGTACATCATATTAGCATCAACATACATTATTGTTAATTCAATTTTGCATAATTGTTTCATATTTAATTTCATATTTGTTACATGTAATCTGTTGGTTCAACCTTAATGTATAATGAGCATCATCAACAGGGGGAACATATTAGGTGTACGCTAATAAGCTGTAGCAAGAATATATCAATTTATAAGACTTGTTCATAAAAGAAAGATTTGTTCATAAGAATGAATAATTTCTAAGACTTGTTCATAAAATAATGTTCTTATGAACAAATCTTTTTGCCGTTAGTCAGCACCTCCACACAAACACATTTTTCTGGGTGTACGCCAGCTCATGTTTTTTAAGGTACAAAACTGACATACTTTCCCATTCACTAACGAGGTACAACCCCATGCTTGTTTTAGTTGGTTTTGCACATCCAATAATTGGGATTGGTTGTTTGGAATTGGATGTCTTTAAAGGCAAATCCTTTACACGTCTTTAACTCTCTTTAAACACAGCTTTAGTCCCCCAAAGGTGGTGTATTTGTTTAGTTAATCTCCCAGGGAATCCTAAAGCCGCTCGCTATGGTGAACAGTCAATGGGGATTAAGGGGCAATCCGAGAGGAGCTGCTTAAAGTATACACATGAGGGGCAGAGTTTTTGGGAGGAGAACTCATACTTAACGTACACACAGTGAACAAATTCCATTTCACCCCTGGTTTGTGTCCCACAAAATTAATAATAATAATAATAATTGATTTGTATAGCGCTTTTCTACCAACTGAGGTACTCAAAGCGCTTTACATAGTAGGGGGAAACTCACCCCATGACTGTATGATGCAGTGAGAGGTGAATAGGAGGAGGGAAAGGGAGGGCCTGGATAGTGTAACATGCTATGAAGGAATTCCCATAGTTGGCTTTGTTAGCTAGTTACATAGAGCAGGTTTCTCGCCTACACCCCCATATCTCTGAGAAAACGGCATGCCTGTGTGTGAAGTAAATGGGTCAGACTAGGTTGCGATAAGTTGGCATAGCAGTGTTACATGGAGAGTTCAATGGGCATTGCGATGAGAAATAATGGAAGGTTTCAACTGTGGCAATGGAGCACACATCCATCCTTTGAACTTTTCCAGCAGATGCATACAGTAATTTTCATGTATTCACATAAACACACACACACATTGTGAGAGAGTGACACACCACACACATGACCATCACTGTGTCACTGTAAACACATTTTATAACCTGTGGGTCAGCAACAGTCTGAGTAGGTTGGTTCACCTCCTCCAGCTGTGCTCCCCACTAGCCTCCACACACACACACAAGGTGCTCTACAGAGCTGTGTTTTCCTTTTACAGGATACTGTGAAACCTGCTCCCCTGGGTTTGAGAGAGACTTTAATGAAGGTAGGGTGAGAGCCAGGTCACAGTGACTAGTCACTCTGGCCCGGCCCGATCCCGCCTCAACAACCATCTCAGTTCTGTGGTGGGAGAACTGAGAATAATCATAGAAATTTGGAGTGCCTAGCCTAATGTTTGTAGTAACATTTGGGTGCTGGGTTCAAAAGGCATATACTTGAAGAAAGGAAAAACCTGCACTCACTGAAATATACGTTTGAATGTATTTTTTTAGCAGCAGAGGTCTGAACAAACTGTCGCGTTTCGGCGGCAGCCTTCATCACCATTAAATAAATATAACAACTCTGAAATCATACATTGTTATTTTCTGGTCTCAATTTGACAATGCTTTAACCCTGGAGGTCACAGTTCATCATTTGTACATCTGTAAATAGAAATATAGATATGCTAATGATTATGCAATTACAGTCGTAGTCAAAAATATTGTCACCCTTGCAATTTTCCCTAAAAATAAGTTGAAATTGACCAAAGTCTTTGATCTCCACAATTCTTTATTTCACTGTTAATATTACAAAACCTTTGTTCTGTAATAAATACATTTAAATCAGAAAATAAACAGAATTTTTTTGGGGGGGACACCCTAGACAAAGGAGCATATCCTTTGGCCAAAATAACCGCAATCAAACACTTTGTATAGCCATCGATGAGCTTCCTGCACCTCTGTACCGGCAGTTGGTCCCAATCCTCTGGTGCAAACTGCTCCAGTTCTCCCAGATTTGAAGGGTGCCTTCTCCCCACTGCTGTTTTCAGATCTCTCCACAAATTTAATGGGATTTAGATCTGGACTCATTGCTGGCCACTTCAGAACAGTCCAGTGTTTTGTCTTGAACCATTCCTGGGTGCTTTTTGTGGTGTGTTTGGGGTCATTGTCTTACTGGATGACCCATGACCTGCGACTGAGACCCAGCTTTCTGACACTGGGTCCGACATTGCGCTCCAAAATGCTTTGGTATTCTCCTGATTTCATGATGCCATGCACACATTCAAGGCACCCAGTTCCAGAGGCAGCAAAGCAACCCCAAAACATCACTGAACCTCCTCCATGTTTGACTTCAGGGAAGGTGTTCTTTTTTTAAAATAGTTTTTTCTTTCTTTCTGTAAACATAGAGATGGTGTGCTTTACCAAAAAGCTGTAATTTGGTCTCATCTGTACACAGGATATTCTCCCAGAAGGATTTTGGCATGTTCAGGTGTGTTTTGGCAAATTGCTGTTGGGCTTTCTTATGTCTCTCTCTCAGCAGTGAAGTCCTCCTGGATCTCCTATATATAACCCCCTTTCATTGAGTTGGCGATGGATGGTGCGAGTTGAAACTGTCGTACCTTGTGTCTGAAGGTCAGCTTGAACCTGTGTGGCAGTTGATCGAAGTGCTTTCTCCACCATTCGAACAATCCTCCGCTGCAATCTTCCATCAAGTTCTCTCTTGCAGCCACGTCCAGGGAGGTTGGCTACAGTGGCATGGGTCTTGAACCTATTGATAACATTACGTACGGTGGAAACAGGAACATCAAGGTCTCTGGAGATGGACTTGTAACCTTGAGATTGTCCATGCTTGGCTACAATATTGTGTCTGCCTCAGATAATTATCTGGTTTTCTTTCTTTTCTCCATGCTCATTGCGGTACACACAGTGACACAAAACAGAAGCATGATTTATTTTCTCTATTCAAACTGGTTGAATGAGTGATTTTTATATTACAGGCACCTGCAACTCAAATTCCAATTTATTTAAAAAAAAATTATGTCATAAACCCTCAGAGTTCCAGAATGGATTGAAAATGGCAGCCATATTGGTCAGGGAGAATTCCAAACCAGTCTAATTGGAATGAATGGCAGTTGAGGCATAATCCTGATTTTACTTATGTAGGAAAATAAAAGTAAGTCATGTGATATATCAGAATTTGTGTAATTTTTGTCAGTCTAAATATTGTCATATAATTATAAATACAGTTTATACAGATTTTATACAAATGTTCTATATAAATAGCCTCATTTTTGTTTTCTTGGAAAGCTGTAAATGCTATTATATGATACAATATCAGTACTTGTTACATTTACAACTTGTCTAAGTCTTATCATCAACTGATTTCATCAAGTGTATGTCTGTGGATAACCCATTCATAGACGCTAACTACCTTTAGCGCCTATTGACGACAGTAACTTCTGGCCCAGGGAATTTTGTTAAGCGCCCCGATGCTCGTTCTGAATGTTAAAACGCATCGCTTGCGGTATTGGATTTGGATACATAAGGAATGTATCTTTCATATCAGCTAAATTACTACACACCTTTATAGAGTAAGGGTTAGGGTTTCCACTCAGCCATATTTGCATGTTAAAGTGCTTGTTTATGATAAACAGACGGGAGACAGAGGCGAACCTGTGCTAATTAGCTATGTGCGTCTCCGAACACCTGTGTTTAAACGGAAAACGGATGCCACAAACGTGTTGTCACTGGAAAATACTGTCGGCTGCAACTGTGTTAAAACCGGTTGAAACAGTATACATGTATATTTTGCATTTGTGAAATTATTTTGATGTGATATGAAACTATAAGGCTATGTGAAACTATTTATGTTTCTAGAGCCATACTGAAATTGTGAACCGATAAAAGTTTAGATGGAGTATTTGGCTGTTTTGGCTGGCTGAACCAATTTGTCGTTTTTTAAATGTATTTTACCTTTACTTTAACAGGGAAGACGTATAGACCCCTTTCTGTTTTAGCAAACATTGCCACAGGAGGTCGACGCATGCAAGTAGGTGGCTGAACAAGTGGGAGTTCTTATAGAACACCAGCAAAAAAAGCCACTAAGTACATTTGCTTATGAGTGCATTTTACACTACTTTTGGATTATAATTGGATTTTAAGGCCCATATGAATGTCCTGCTTAATATAATGTTTGCGTCATCAATGCAAATTGACTGCATTATACTTTAAAAACACTTCAACCAGTAAAATGGCTCTTTGGCAAGCTTTCGCAACAGCCTACATCAATGAGTATTAGCATTATAGCTAACAAATGCTGCATCCATAATAGTTATTTTCCAAAGATCACAACCAAATACAATATTAGCAACTGAATCTGTCAGGACCCGGTGAGAGAAACAGTCACTAATAGTCGGCAGAACCCAGAAGATGAGGCAGACTCAGCAGTACTAGAAATGGTGGTTTAATAAAAGGACAAGATCTTCAGGCAAAGAATATAAATCCACCACGTCCAAAAATAAAGCCAAGAGGCACAAAATGGATATCCTCCAAAATACAAAGAAACTCCACAAAGTGGTAAAAACAGCAGGGAAAAACAAACCTCAAAAGACTACTCAAAAATACACAAGCACTAAACCAGAGAACCTCTGGAAAATCCAATAAGAGAAATATGTTCACAACAAGGCTGGGGCTGGGTGCTAACATACAAACACTGAGCAAAGAACTGAGGAACACACAGGGTTTAAATACTAACAAGGGAACGACACACAGGTGCAAACAATAATTAGAGCAAGGAAAAAACAAAAGGTACAAAAAAGGTGCAATGGGGACATCTAGTGACCAAAACCTGAACAGTCCTGGCCAAAACCTGACAGAATCAAAACATAATTGTAAGTGTATGAGAACCCCAAAAAGTTATTTTGTTTAGAAGTACTAAAAACTTCAATCTAGGCTATGTTGAATGGGCGCAGATGGCGATGGCTCTCATACTGCCGCCAAGAGTCGCACACATCCGTTCGTGACGTGGAAAAGGTCTAAATTTGAGACCTAGGTCTCATTTTCCAATGCGCCCTGTATGATACAACATAAATATACACATGATACACTATATATATATATATAAACTTATATATATATATATATATATATATATATATATATATATATATATATATATATATACAGTGCCTTCGGAAAGTATTCAGACCCCTTGACTTTTTCCACATTTTGTCACGTTACAATAGCCTTATTCTAAAATGTATTCAATTGTTTTTTCCCCTCATCAATCTACACACAATACCCCATAATGACAAAGCAAAAACACGTTTTTAGAAATGTTTGCAAATGTATAATTTTTTTAAAACTGAAATATCACATTTACATACACTACCGGTCAAAAGTTTGGGGTCACTTAGAAATGTCCTTGTTTTTTGAAGAAAAGCACACTTTTTGTCCATTAAAATAACATCAAATTGATCAGAAATACAGTGTAGACATTGTTAATGTTGTAAATGACTATTGTAGCTGGAAACAGCAGATTATTTTATGGAATATCTACATAGGCGCACAGAAGATCATTATCAGCAACCATCACTCCTGTGTTCCAATGGCACGTTGTGTTAGCTAATCCAAGTTTATCATTTTAAAAGGCTAATTGATCATTAGAAAACCCTTTTTCAATTATGTTAGCACAGCTGAAAACTGTTGTTCTGATTAAAGAAGCAATAAAATTGGCCTTCTTTAGACTAGTTGAGTATCTGGAGTATCAGCATTTGTGGGTTCGATTACAGGCTCAAAATGGCCAGAAACAAAGAACTCTCTTCTGAAACTCGTCAGTCTATTCTTGTTCTGAGAAATGAAGGCTATTCCATGCGAGAAATTGCCAAGAAACTGGAGATCTCGTACAACACAGTATACTACTCCCTTCACAGAACAGCTCAAACTGGCTCTAACCAGAATAGAAAGAGGAGTGGGAGGCCCCGGTGCACGACATTTCTAAGTGATCCTAAACTTTTGAACGGTAGTGTAAGTATTCAGACCCTTTACTCAGTACTTTGTTGACGCACATTTGGCAGCGATTACAGCCTTGAATCTTGCGTATGACGCTACAAGCTTAGCACACCTGTATCTGGGGAGTTTCTCCTATTCTTCTCTGCTTATCTTCTCAAGCTCTGTCAGGTTGGATGGGGAGCGTTGCTGCATAGCTATTTTCAGGTTTCTCCAGAGATGTTAGATCGGGTTAAAGTCCGGGCTCTGGCTGGCCCACTCAAGGACATTCAGAGTCTTGTTCCGAAGCCACTCCTTCCTTGTCTTGGCTGTGTGCTTAGGGTCGTTGTCCTGTTTGACGGTGAACCTTTGCCCCAGTCTGAGGTCCTGAGCGCTCCGGAGCAGGTTTTCATCAAGGATCACTCTGTACTTTGCTCTGTTCATCTTTGCTTCGATCCTGACTAGTCTCCCAGTCCCAGACGCTGAAAAACATCCCCACAGCATGATGCTGCCACCACCATGCTTCACCATAGGGATGGTGCCAAGTTTTCTCCAGACGTGACATTTGGCATTCAGGCTTCATAAATTGTTTGGTACCCTTCTCCAGATCTGTGCCTCGACACAATCCTGTCTCTAAGCTCTACGGACAATTCCCTCATGGCTCTGACATGTGGGACCTTATATAGACAGTTGTGTGCCTTTTCAAATGATGTCCAATCAATTGAATTTCCCACAAGTGGACTCCAATTAAGTTGTAGAAACATCTCAAGAATGATCAATGAAAACAGGATGCACCTGAGCTCAATTTTGAGCCTCATAGCAAAGGGTCTGAATACTTATGTAAATGTCATATTTCTGTTTTTTTGTTTTAATACATTTGGAAAAATGTCTTAAAACGTGTTTTTTTCGCTTTGTCATTACGTGTAGATTGCTGAGGATTTTTTTATTTATTTAATCAATTCGAGAATAAGGATGCAACGTAACAAAATGTGGAAAAGTCAAGGGGACTGATTACTTTCCGAAGGCACTGTATCTCCAATGGGTTATATGCTCTGGGTTTACTGTTAGAAATGGTTTTAGGACTACAAAAATACCGTTAAAGTAACAATGCATAGGCATAGAACATGCATTGCCGACTTTGCTCCTAGAGATCAAGCTGCTGGGTGTGCAGGTTTCTGTTCCAGCCCAGCCACAACACCTGGCAGTCTGCTTATTATTTGTATAAGACACTATTCATTCAACTATTCAAATCTTGTTTTGGAGTATGGATGTCTTAACCTACTAACCATTTACATAGGCGTTCTTTGTATGATATGAAATGAAGTGTTGATCATTTGAATTAAGTATTGTGTATTTTAATCATTCCCTGTCTGTCTGTTTTATTTGGTTGTCACACACTCTCATTTTGTCTGATGATATCGCACCGATTTGTAGCTGCAGCTGGTGTCCTTGATCATTGGTGTGGGTGTAACAATCCCTGTGTGGCAGATCTGGGATGCAGCTCCTGTCCACAACATCACTTTATACCCACAGAGCAACGTCCATTATCCTACAAAAACCAATGATCTTGGTTCGGCTAGGATAACAGTACTTTAGGTCTTGGGGCAGGTGACATCACCACACGATGGCTACTAGGGCTTTGTCACACTTTTTCTTTCCATGATTCTTCGCATCCCATCTCCTCACCTGTATTGTCTCGCAGCTGTATTGGAGAAGGTACAAGGTCCCTCCCCTCTGACCTTCTTCTCCAGTGGGTTTGAGAAGGAGGCGAGGAGAAGTTTTGAGGAGGGGTGAATTGAGAAAGAGCCTAGGATTCACCTGTCAACTAGCTCACATGGGCTGAACACTCACCCCTCTGCTACACTCACTGACTTACTCCTTCTCCACATCAACCTCAGCGGCCAGTAGAGCAGACTGTGTGAACTCAGTCATTCTAGCACCCACATAATTCATGTTGTAGGTATTTAATTCTGCTACATTGACTCAGACCACACAGTCGGCCTCTGAGTTATACTGCCGGCGGCGTAGGAGGTGAAAGGGGTGTGACTGGAGCAGAGGTGAGCTGCAGGTGAGTTCTAGTAGCCACTATGATGTGATGTCACCCCTTCTGAGACTTGAAATAGTGTCTCCTTCTGTCTATCATGAATTGATCTATATTTTAATACTGTAACTTCTCAGCTGGGGGACAATCTCAAATTTTGCACCAATTTGCTTGATTCTGCTACACTCACTGTTCTTCTTCTCCAGTGGTTGGCATGCTAGCTTCAAGTGTAATTTGATCAGGGTTTGTGTCCTGGCTCGGTCAGCCATACATGGATGAAACTCATACATTACATGACTACTTTGCAGCTAATGTAAAGTGACCCTTCACTGTGGTCACTCTCCAGGGGATTTTTCTCTTGCCTCCACTATCCGTGCTCTACCCTTTTGCTTCTATAGTTTACAGTGGATGTGAGATTATTTATGGCATGCATGCCCAATGCAGACATATGGTGGGATTAGTATTTGCCTCATGGGCATGTGCAAAACATTTGAACATGTGGCTTGTCATTTATATACTCAAACAGGATTATCAAATTCTCACACGTTGTTTACTTTTTGTTGAGATGTTTTCTCCATTTGAAATGAAACTATTAGAAATAGTAAAAGCACTCACAAATCTGAGGTAATTTATGTGAGTGGGAATCATTTGATAATAACTTGAAAGAAAAGAAAAGGCTGTCAGTGAAGAGGTGACTCCGGGATGCTGGCCTTCTAGGCAGAGTTGCAAAGAAAAAGCCATATCTCAGACTGGCCAATACAAATAAAAGATTAAGATGTGGCAAAGAACACAGACACTGGACAGAGGAACGCTGCCTAGAAGACCAGCATCCTGGAGTCGGCTCTTCACTGTTGATGTTGGGACTGGTGTTTTGCGGGTACTATTTAATGAAGCTGCCAGTTGAGGACTTGTGAGGCGTCTGTTTCTCAAACTAGACACTAATGTACTTGTCCTCTTGCTCAGTTGTGCACAGGGGCCTCCCACTCCTCTTTCTATTCTGGTTAGAGCCCGTTTGCACTGTTCTGTGAAGGGAGTAGTACACAGCATTGTATGAGATCTTCAGTTTCTTGGCAATTTCTCGCATGGAATAGCCTTCATTTCTCAGAACAAGAATAGACTGACGAGTTTCAGAAGAGAGTTCTTTGTTTCTGGCCATTTTGAGCCTGTAATCGAACCCACAAATGCTGATGCTCCAGATACTCAACTGGTCTAAAGACGGTCTGTTTTATTGCCTATTTTATTGCTTTTCAGCTGTGCTAACATAAATGCAAAAGTGTTTTCTAATGATCAATTAGCCTTTTAAAATGATAAACTTGGATTAGCTAACACAACGTGCCATTGGAACACAGGAGTGATGGTTGCTGATAATGGGCCTCTGTACGCCTATGTAGATATTCCATAAAAAATCTGCTGTTTCCAGCTACAATAGTCCTTTACAACATTAACAATGTCTACACTATATTTCTGATCAATTTGATGTTATTTTAAAGGACAGAAAATGTGCTTTTCTTTCAAAAACAAGGACATTTCTAAGTGACCCCAAACCTTTGAATGGTAGTGTATATAAGTTGTCTGTTCAGTTTTTTTGGTTGGATCAAGAAATACAAACTTGTAATTTTGTGCTAGCTAGCTAGCAATTATGTCGCGCTGTTTACTGGGGAAATCTTGGATGTGCATGCGTATAGAACACGTTATTGTTTTGACAGTTGAAAAGGTCTATAACCAATATTAGGATCCATTAGTCCATTATTGCACAAGGCTGTGGATTGACTGCGTTGTTTGAATGGAATGTTGGCATATTGGCAGTTAATTCGAACATTTTATGGAATCATTCCTCTAAATCTGTCTGGATAGCTAGCGAACAAACATACAGTGCAGATGAATTCTTCAAATTCATTATTTTACACCATCTTATCACAGCACTGGCAAACCGGGGTTGACCAACTCCCTGACCCAAATGGTTGACACTTCTCCCACCATAAGAAGGTTCATGTCCATTCTATATTCTAATTCCTAATTCTATGGGTGAGACAACCACATATTACAGTCAAATATACAGTATACAAACATTCCACTCCAGCTAAACAATGGATATATAGCATTTAGCAAAAAAAACAAACAATGTAATATACATCTAAAATCTATGAATAAACAATCTGAGAACAGTAATATTTTACAGATACATGAAGGTACAATAATCTCTTAATTTCTTTGTGTTCGTTTGTCCTTGAGTGTCTGTAGCTATATGTCTGTACTGTAATAGAGACCTACTCAGACACACCGTGGAACAATCAGTGGGGCAGCAGTATAACTATTATGACTGCCTTTCCTCCCTCGCCTATTGGCAGTTTATGAATATGGCGGTTATTTCGTTTGCCAATTTGGTCAATTAATAAAATTACAATACATTGAGCAGGCTATTGTTGTTTTCCCCCCTGCCAGCTGTGATGGAAGATCAACACTGTTGTAATTTCAATCTCCCGCATATAAATGGTTAAACTAGATCTGAGCATGGTTATGATACACTCTTTGGTTTCATCAGTACATGTCTAGGTTACACGTTTGAAATTGCAGAAGGGCATGTTTATGTATGTGTGCGTGTACTTGGGTCAGGAAAACAGAGTGTGCATTTGCACATGATGTATATTTAGCACATGGGGATGTGTGAAACATACTCCTCAGCCTGAAGTGTCCCCACTTGTGCCAGCGAATAGCTAGCTTTTCATGTGGCGCTGACTGGTAAGATGCTTCAGGAGGGCGGTCAAGTGTGCTTGCAAGGTAGAGGTCCTGAGTTTGTGCCAGGTATGGGCCAAATCAGGAAGTAATACTAGCTAAGCAAGCAGCGTGATGTCTTTTACATATGCACGTCTCACTGTCTCCAAATTGCATGAAAAATAGTAGCTCAGACAGAATCAAGCATCACTTTGCACTCAGTATTCTCAGAAGTTTTTCTGGTGCATTTTCTTCCGAAGCCATCTCTGTCTCTAAAGCCAGGAGATTAGAGAGACAAGCAGATGAAACATCACAATGATTAAAATAATATGCCTCTTATTGTGGGGGAGAGAGAGACACAGCTTCTAGTGAGGAGTCAGTCTCTCTCCGCTCGATATCACCTCTGTGTTAAAAATGAAAAGTATTGATCCCTTTTACCTCAAGCAGCTTGGCTGATTGAGCCTGAGAAAACCTGCATCAGCTGCCAACACTCACAACCAGGCACCAGAATGATAAACGGGCCAGGTCGACCACCATCTCACAGTTAATTTCAAGCAACACATTTCCAGTCCATATGATTTGGGTTGAGCCCTGTCTGCTCCTGTCCTATACCATGGACAGACTTATCTGGGGATCACCAAGGCTTCTCACGTCACACCTGGACATCCATGGTGGCTGAGATAGTGGCTTTGCCCAGACGTGACCCCTTGTTTCCCCCTGCATACCTCGTTGGTGAGATCTGGTTCTATGTTGACTGGAACTGGGTTCCTCCCACTGTAATCTCTATGGGAAGCAGACAGGGCTATGTGAATCAGCTCAAACAGAGCTTGTCATTGAGGAAGGTAATGCGGTGAGTCGGTGACAGGCAAGTCTCTGTTCTTTCCAGATCTCACTCCTGACTGTCATATGGCTGTGGCTGGGCTGTGTGCCTGTTCTCCAAGCTCACTGGCTGCCAATTACATTTGTGGACCTGTAATCAAATGACAGGGTCTGGTGACCAGCAGCAAGCCTTGCACACATTCCTGGTCCGGTGAATGAGTGAAAAAGTAATGTCTCTGTCAGTCTATGAATGTCAGTCTGTAAAGGAGTGTATGATGGAGACATTACCTGTTCCATACTGATGAAGTGTGTGGTTCACAGTGTCATACATAGGCCACAGTTCAGTGTCTGACCAGCAGAAGTAACTTATGGAGTTTGCATGGTGTGGAGATGGTATACCCATTAGGGCTCAATTCCAGTCCAATTCAGTCAACTTAGTAGATTAATTAAAGTTTAATTAATGAATTGAAAATACCCTCATTCATTGACATATACAAAACAGTGCACAAAACATTAAGAACACCTAATATTGAGTTGCAGCCCCCGCCCCTTTGCAATCAGAACAGCCTCAGTTTGTCAGGGCATGGACTCTACAAGGTGTTGAAAGCATTCCTCGGGGATGCTGGCCCATGTTGACTCCAATGCTTCTCACAGTTGTTTCAAGTTGGTTGGATGTCCTTTGGGTGGTAGACTATTCTTGATACACACGGGAAACTGTTGAGTGTGAAAAACCCAACAGCGTTGCAGTTCTTGACACAAGCCACTTAAATGTTTTGTCTTGCCCATTCACCCTCTGAATGGCACATACACAATCCATGTCTCAATTGTCTCAAGGCTTAAAAATCCTTCTGTAACTTAAAATCAAATAAAATGTTATTTGTCACATGCGCCGAATACAACAGGGGTAGACCCGTGAAATGCTTGTTTACAAGCCCTTAACCAACCACCCAGTTTTAAGAAAATGAGAGTTAAGAAAATATTTACTAAGTAAACTACAGTTAAAAAAGTAACAATGTTCCCTCCCCTTCATTTACACTGAATAAAAATATAAATGCAACATGTAAAGTGTTGGTCCCATGTTTCATGAACTGGATAAAAGATCACAGAAATTTTCCACATGCAGAAAAAGCTTATTTCTCTCAATTTTTTTGCACAAATTTGTCTACATCCCTGTTAGTGAACATTTCTGATTTGCCAAGATAATACATCCACCTGACAGGTGTGGCATATCAATAAGCTGATTAAACAGCATGATCATTACATAGGTGCACCTTGTGCTGGGGACAACAAAAGGACACTCAAGTTTTGTCACACAAGACAATATCAAAGATGTCTCAAGTTTTGAGGGAGCGTGGAATTGGCATGCTGACTGCAGGAATGTCCACCATAGCTGTTGCCAGATAATTAAATCTTCATATCTCTACCATAAGCCGCCTCCAATGTCGTTTTAGAGAATTTGGCACTATGTTCAACCAGCCTCACAACCGCAGACCATGTGTAACCACGTCAGCCCAGGACCTCCACATCCAACTTCTTCACCTGCAGGATCATCTGAGACCAGCCACCGGACAACTGATGAAACTGTGAGTTTGCACAACCAAAGAATTTCTGCACAAACTGTCAGAAACCATCTCAGGGAAGCTCATCTGCGTGCTCGTCGTCCTCACCAGTGTCTTAACCTGGTGAGATACACAGAGATACTGTGATGAGATCCTGAGGCCCATTGTCGTGCCATTCATCTGCCGTCATCACCTCATGTTTCAGCATGATAATGCACGGCCCCATGTCGCAAGGATCTGTACATAATTCCTGGAAACTGAAAATGTCCCAGTTCTTCCATGGCTTGCATACTCACCAGACATGTCACCTATTGAGCATGTTTGGGATGATCTGGATCAACGTGTAAGACAGCGTGTTCCAGTTCCCGCCAATATCCAGCAACTTTGCACAGCTATTGAAGAGGAGTGGGACAACATTCCACAGGCCACAATCAACAGCCTGATCAACTCTATGTGAAGGAGATGTGTCACACTGCATAAGGCAGATGGTGGTCACACCAGATACAGTACTGTCTAGTTTTCTGATCCACGCATCTACCTTTTTTTTAAGGTATCTGTGATCAACAGATGCATATCTGTATTCCCAGTCATGTGAAATCCATAGATCAGGGCCTAATGAATTTATTTCAATTGACTGATTTCCTTATATGAGCTGTAACTCAGTTAAATCATTGAAATTGCTGCATGTTGCGTTAATATTTTTGTTCAGTCTACATTGATTGAAGTGGATAAATAAGGGATTATAGCTTTCATCTGGATTCACCTGGTCAGGCTACGTCATGGAAAGAGCAGGTGTTCCTAATGTTTTTTACACTGTATATGTGTCATTTTGAGTTGACACAATGGAATTGAACTCAAACCCTGGTACCTGCACACTCTGACTGGTGGATAGTACATTACTGTCAACTGGATGTTACACTGCACACCATGTGGCTGATGTAGCTGTGCATGTGTGAGTGGTGTTGACATACAGCAGTCTGATTGTGCTGGACAAAGTAAAGAGGAGGAGGACAGATTAAGACCATTTCAGGCTCTGTCGGAGGCTTCAGACACTAGGTCAGAGAGGTCACAGCTGAATCCACAGATTACTCTACTGCTCAGTGAGACGGAGGGATTTGATGGTGATGGGGATGGTGACCACCTCCCTGAAAGAGGAGGTGATTCATCATACAGGCTATAAATCAGGCAGGCTGACACACCCCCCCCTCCCACTCACACCTCATATCCGCCTATTTATTTTACCGCCCCAACTATCCATAATACTGCAACTGTCAGAAGGACCACGGCTGAAATACATGGACCAGCCAGACTAAGATGTGAGTCACTGCATGTGAGATCATGCGTGTGTGTGTGTGTACGTGCACGTAGGCATTGGTGACTCGGTGTGTCTGTGTGTTTGTGTGGGTGTGCACGCGTGTGGGAGGAATCTTCTCGCAATAATAAATACAAAAGGCTTGTTTGGACTGTCTGTGTGCTCAAAGTGCTAATTTAGATAAACTATAAGCGAACACACTTGAGCTAGTCAACGTTTATTGCCTAAGAAACGGAGGAAGTTAACAAACACTTATCTCGTGGCCAAAGGGGCTAGTTTGTGTTCAGACGGAGAATGGCTCTGCTAGTGACTGTCTGCTACCTTTGTCCTCATTGTCATCAGGGACTTCAAGTAAACGCACTGAAACCTTCCAACAACAAACTAATAAAGGCACAGTTTATATCATTTTTTTGTCTCCTAATCAACTCTATCAGAGCATTCACCTGAGGCTGTGGAGAGAATTCAAATATTTACTCCATCAATAAAATCCTCATTGGCACAGTAGGCTCTGCTGAATTTGAATCAGGTGAAATAAAATAATAAAATAGGAGTAGAACATTAAAAAGAGAGTGACTGTTAGTTCACAGATAGTTCACCCAAATTATCAAAAATGTATTGTGAAGTTCAACAATGTCACGTATAGATGTTTTGAATATGATGCGTGAAAAATGCTAATATCGGTCCCATGACTTGAATGGGATTTGTGCCACAAATGCTAAAACGTTAGCATGTGGCCTACACAATGGCGCCGACAGAGATGGTCGCCTTCCTTCAGGTCCTTAGGAAACTATGCAGGAATTTGTTTTTTTATGTATTATTTCTCACATTGTTAGCCCAGAAAATCTCAAGTGTTATTACATACAGCCGGGAAGAACTATTGGATATAAAAGCGACGTCAACTTACCAACATTTCGACCAGGAATACGACTTTCCCGAAGCGGATCCTTTGTTCGGACCTCCACCCTGGACATGGGATCTGATCCCAGAGCCGACCCAAAACTACGCGGACGCCGCAGGAGAGGCAAACGGAGCGGCCTACTGGTCAGACTTAGAAGGTGAGCACACCGCTTCCAAGCATATTACTCGCCAATATCCAATCTCTAGACAACAAGGTGGATGAAATTAGGGAACGAGTTGCATTCCAGAGAGACATAAGAGATTGTAACATTCTCTGTTTCACAGAAACGTGGCTCACTCGGGATATATTGTCAGAGTCAGTACAGCCACCCGGTTTCTTCATTGCGCCGTCAGAAACAAACATCTCTCTGGTAAGAAGAAGGGCGGGGGTGTATGCCTTATAATTAACAACTCATGGTGTAATCATAACAACATACAGGAACTCACATCCTTTTGTTCACCTGACCTAGAATTCCTTACAATCAAATGCCGACCGCATTATCTACCAAGAGAATTCTCTTCGATTATAGTCACAGCCGTGTATATCCCCACCCCCCAAGCAGATACCTCGATGGCCCTAAAAGAACTTCACTGGACTCTATGTAAACTGGAAACCATATATCCTGAGGCTTCACGGCTTCATTATTGTAGCTTGGGATTTTAACAAAGCTAATCTGAGAACAAGACTTCCTAAATTCTATCAGCATATCGAACACGCGACACGAGCTGGTAGCATTCTGGACCATTGCTACTCTAACTTCCGCGATGCATACTAAGCTCTCCCCCGCCCTCCCTTCGGAAAATCTGACCATGACTCCATTTTGTTGCTCCCAGCCTATAGACAGAAACTAAAACAGGAAAAGCCCGTGCTCAGGTCTATCCAACGCTGGTCTGACCAATCGAATTCCACGTTTCAAGATTGCTTCAATCACGTGGACTGGGATATGTTCCGGGTAGCCTCAGACAACAACACTGACATATACACTGACTCGGTGAGCGAGTTGTTTATTAGCAAGTGCATCGGTGATGTTGTACTCACTGTGACTATTAAAACTTTCCCTAACCAGAAACCGGGGATTGGTGGCAGCATTTGCGCAAAACTGAAAGCGCGAACCACCGCTTTTAATGATGGCAAGGCGACTGAAAACATGACCGAATACAAACAGTGTAGCTATTCTCTCCGCAAGGCAATCAAACAAGCAAAGCGTCAGTATAGAGACAAAGTAGAGTCGCAATTCAACGGCTCAAACATGAGATATATGTGGCAGGGTCTACAGTCAATCACGGATTTAAAAAAGAAAACCAGCCCCGTCGCAGACATCGACGTCTTGCTCCCAGACAAATTAAGCAACTTCTTTGCTCGCTTTGAGGACAATACAGTGCCACTGACACGGCCCGCTACCAAAGCCTGTGGGTTCTCCTTCACCGTGGCCAACGTGAGTAAAACATTTAAACGTGTTAACCCTCGCAAGGCTGCCAGCCCAGACGGCATCCCTAGCCACGTCCTCAGAGCATGCGCAGACCAGATGGCCGGTGTGTTTACGGACATATTCAATCGCTCCCTATCCCAGTCTGCTGTGCCCACATTCTTCAAGATGGCCAACATTGTTCCTGTTCCCAAGAAATCTAAGGTAACTGAACTAAATGACTATCGCCCCATCAAACTCACTTCTGTCATCATGAAGTGCTATGAGAGACTAGTCAAGGATCATATCACCTCCACCCTACCTGATACCTACCCACTCCAATTTATTTACTGCCCCAATAGGTCCACAGACGACGCAATCGCCATCCCACTGCACACTGCCCTATCCCATTTGGACAAGAGGAATACCTATGTAAGAATGCTGTTCATTGACTACAGCTCAGCATTTAACACAATAGTACCCTCCAAACTCGTCATGAAGCTCGAGACCCTGGGTCTCGACCCGGCCCTGTGCAACTGGGTCCTGGACTTTCTGACGGGCCGCCCCAAGGTGGTGAGGGTAGGAAACCAACGACTGCGTCGCCTCCAACTCAATCATCAAGTTTGCAGACGAAACTACAGTGCCAGGCTTGATTACCAACAACGACGAGACGACCTACAGGGAGGAGGTGAGGACCCTTGGAGTGTGGTGTCAGGAAAATAACCTCTCACTCAACGTCAACAAAACAAAGGAGATGATCGTGAACTTCAGGAAACAGCAGAGGGAGCATCCCCCCATCCACATCGACGGGACAGTAGTACAGAAGGTGAAAAGTTTTAAGTTACTCGGCGTACACATTACGGACAAACTGAAATGGTCCACCCACACAGACAGCGTGGTGAAGAAGGCGCAACAGCACCTCTTCAACCTCAGGAGGCTGAAGAAATTTGGCTTGTCACCTTAAACACTCACAAACTTTTACAGATGCACAATCGAGAGCATCCTGTCCGGCTGCATCACCGCCTGGTACGGCAAATGCTCCGCCCACAACCGTAAGGCTCTCCAGAGGGTAGTGAGGTCTGCACAACGCATCACCGGGGGGAAACTACCTGCCCTCCAGGACACCTACAGCACCCGATGTCACAGGAAGGCCAAAAAGATCATCAAGGACAACAACCACCCGAGCCACTGCCTGTTCACCCCGCTATCATCCAGAAGGCGAGGTCAGTACAGGTGCATCAAAGCTGGGACTGAGAGACTGAAAAACAGGTTCTATCTCAAGGCCATCAGACTGTTAAACAGGCATCACTAACATAGAGTGGCTGCTGCCAACATACAGACTCAAATCTCTGGCCACTTTAATAAATGTAATAAATGTAATAAATGAAGGTATCACTAGTCACTTTAAATAACGCCACTTTAATAATGTCTACATATCCTACGTTACTCATCTCATATGTATATACTGTATTCTATACCATCTACTGCATCTTGCCTATGCCGCACGGCCATCGCTCATCCATATATTTATATGTACATATTCTTATTCATCCCTTTACCTTTGACTGTACAAGGTAGTCGTTGTAAATTTGTTTGATTACTTGTTAGATATTACTGCACTGTCGGGAACTAGAAGCACAAGCATTTCGCCACACTCACATTAACATCTGCTAACCATGTGTATGTGACCAATACAATTTGATTTGATTTCATTTCATTTCATGTGGAAACCGTGCCAGGGAATCTAAACCAAAGCATGGATTGCTGTCATACCTTTTCCATAGACTGCTTACAGGGTAGGAAACCAATTTGTCATTTGTAATTTGGGTGAACAATCCCTTTAACTCTGTAGACCTCCTCAACAAATCGCTTAACTATTGTAGCTTATGTCAAATCAAATCAAATTAATTTATATAGCCCTTCTTACATCAGCTGATATCTCAAAGTGCTGTACAGAAACCCAGCCTAAAACCCCATACAGCAAGCAATGCAGGTATAAAAGCACGGTGGCTAGGAAAAACTCCCTAGAAAGGCCAAAACCTAGGAAGAAACCTAGAGAGGAACCAGGCTATGAGGGGTGGCCAGTCCTCTTCTGGCTGTGCCGGGTGGAGATTATAACAGAACATGGCCAAGATGTTCAAATGTTCATAAATAATCAGCATGGTCAAATAATAATAATCACAGTAGTTGTCGAGGGTGCAACAAGTCAGCACCTCAGGAGTAAGTGTCATTTGGCTTTTCATAGCTGATCATTGAGAGTATCTCTACCGCTCCTGATGTCTCTAGAGAGTTGAAAACAGCAGGTCTGGGACAGATAGCACGTCCGGTGAACAGGTCAGGGTTCCATAGCCGCAGGCAGAACAGTTGAAACTGGAGCAGCAGCACGGCCAGGTAGACTGGGGACAGCAAGGAGTCATCATGACAGGTAGTCCTGAGGCATGGTCCTAGGGCTCAGGTCCTCCGAGAGAGAGAGAGAGAGAGAGAGAAAGAAAGAAAGAGAGAATTAGAGAGAGCATACTTAAATTCACACAGGACAGCGGATAAGACAGGAGAAATACTCCAGATATAACAGACTGACCCTATCCCCCCGACAAACTACTGCAGCATAAATACTGGAGGCTGAGACAGGAGGGGTCAGGAGACACTGTGGCCCCATCCGATGATACCCCCGGACAGGGCCAAACAGGCAGGATATAACCCCACCCATTTTGCCAAAGCACAGCCCCCACACCACTAGAGGGATATCTTCAACCACCAACTTACCATCCTGAGACAAGGCCGAGTATAGCCCACAAAGATCTCTGCCACGACACAACCCAAGGGGGGGCGCCAACCCAGACAGGAAGACCACGTCAGTGACTCAACCCACTCAAGTGACGCACCTCTCCTAGGGACGGCATGGAAGAGTTCTCTCCACCTCCTGGTGGAGAGAACAGCTCACTGCAGGGCAGGACAGAGTTCGCAGGATCGTAAGCAGGATTGGGTAGGTTATTTTCTAAATGTAATCTGTTACAGTTACTAGTTACCTGTCCAAAATTGTAATCAGTAACGTAACTTCTCGATTACCCCAACTCAGTAACGTAATCTGATTACATGCAGTTACTTTTAGATTACTTTCCCCTTAAGAGGCATTAGAAGAAGACAAAAATGTATGTTACCAATTGAACAACATCTACTGCACGATAAACCGATGTTAAAGTTCACATAGCTGGCCATATATGGATGTAAAATGTTACTTTATGGGTTGGTTATATAGGCTTCTTCTAACCCATCACTTTCTACTACATATAGTAATATTAATAAATTATATCTTTACATTAAAAACCAAAGTCTATCAGAATTCCAGCCATTCCAATAAATGTTATACCTCTTGATCTTCAAGAATAGGACTTGGAAATATGGAAGTATTTATTAGTCATATTGTTTTACCTGAGCATAACCCCCAAAACGAAGTACTTATTAGCCAGCTGAGGGATGGGCCTGGAGAAGTGTAACCACTCTCAGATTAATAGGCAGAGCTATGGATGCAAGGACTGACCATCCATGATATCAAAATGATTGTTTTAACCATGTTATGAGGCTATACAGTGTTTGTTTACATTTCCAATGTAAAAGACATCAAAACTATGAAATAGCACATGTGGAATATTTTAGTAACCAAGCAAGTGTTTAACAAATACGAATATATTTATTCAAAGTAGCCACCCTTTGCCTCTTGGCATTCTCTCAAACAGCTTCAAAAGGAATGCTTTTCCAACAGTCTTGAAGGAGTTCCCACATGTGCTGAGCACTCGTTGGCTGCTTTTCCTTCACTCTGCAGTCCAACTCATCCCAAACAATCTCAATTGGGTTGAGGTTGGGGGATTGCTGAGGCCAGGTCATCTGATGCAGCACTCCATCACTCTCCGTATTGGTCAAAAAGCCCTTACACAGTCTTGAGGTGTGTTGGGTCATTGTCCTGTTGAAAAACAAATGAATGCTGTGGTAGCCATGCTGGTTAAGTGCGCCTTCAATTCTAAATAAATCACTGACAGTGTCACCAGCAAGCACACCCACACCATCACACCTCCTCCATGGTGGGAACCACACATGCGGAGATCATCCGTTCACCTACTCTGTGTCTCAAATTTGGACTCATCAGATCAAAGTACAGATTTCCACCGGTCTGATGTCCACTGCTCATGTTTCTTGGCCCAAGCAAGTCTCTTCTTATTATTGGTGTCCTTTAGTAGTGGTTTCTTTGCAGCAATTTTACCATGAAGGCCACACAGTCTCCTCTGAACAGTTGATGTTGAGATGTGTCTTACTTTATTTGAGCTGCAATTTCTGAGGCTGGTAACTCTGGGCCTTCCTTTCCTGTGGTGGTCCTCATTAGAGACCTTCATGTCTTAAAGTAATAATTGACTGTCATTTCTATTTGCTTATTTGAGCTGTTCTTGCCATACTTCATGAAGCTGGTTGAGAGAATGCCAAGAGTGTGCAAAGCTGTCATCAAGGCAAAGGGTAGCTACTTTGAAGAATCTCAAATATAAAATATATTTGGATTTGTTTAACTCTTTTTTGGTTACTACATGATTGCATATGTGTTTTTCATAGTTTTGATGTCTTCACTATTATTCTACAATGTAGAAAATAGTAAAAATAAAGAAAAACCCTGGAATGAGTAGGTGTGTTCAAACTTTTGACTGTACTGTATATATATATATATAAATCAAAAAATTGGATAATCTTTGGATGCCGACAGCAGTCGCACCATTGGAAGACATAGCTTGGACTGTAGCCTACAAAAACCTATTCCTGCTCTTTTTCCACGATCCATCAAAAACATTTTGTGTGTCTTCACAGTGGTCTCTGACTTGTGGTCAGACTCACTCAAGTGGAACAAACTTAAACTTGCACCTTTTTTCAATGCTGATTTGAATGTCATTGAGAAAGCAGAGAAGGGTCAACAACAAAAAAATCTCACAAACATCCTTTCTGAATTTTAAAGTAATCCTCAAAGTAATATATCTAGTTTTTGAAAAGTATCTGTAATCTGATTACAATATTTTAGCTGGTAAAGTAACGAATTACAGTTACAGTTTTTTGTAATCCCTTACATGTCCCGGATTACATGTAATCCTTTACTCCCCAACCCTGTGTATAAGTATCCACACTCATGCAAAACGCAAGACAAGAATCACACATAACCAAACCATTGGAAAAATAAAAAACCATAAACCCCAGTGGCAGAAACACACAGAAATCTAATACATAGACCGATCATTCATCTAGGAATTTTATTAACTCATAAAAGTTGATCCTCATAACTTTTCACCTGTTTGTATGAAAAGTCCACATTCCACAGCCAGGTCTCTCTCTGTCAATGCAGAGAGGGGTCCTCATTAGCGGTGACCCTCTTGCTAATAGCTCTTAATTTCACATGAGTGCAGCGACCTTTAGCACCACCAAGTCAGGGGTCGCGACCTGCCTCTCGTTAGCTCTCTAAAGGGACATTGGCTACGTTTTATATACCAGTGATTAAAACAAAGCCTCGGCTGTTGCCATTTCAAAAGGCTCTTTCTGGCAATCAGGTGCTCTCTGTGAGTTTACCCAACCCTAACACTCAGCTCTGTTTAGGCCCACAGAGCCTTCAGAGGGAGATGTGACCTCAAAGCCTAACCCCAGCGCATGGAGAGACAGACGCATCGCTGACCCTAACCGTACCCCGTAACACTTACTGTCAGAGTGGGATACAACCCCTAACGCGAACACTTTCTCACACAGATGGATATGCCTTCAAACCTAATGAACATTTAAATGTCAAAGACCCACACAGCCCTTATACAGACGCCCACTCACAATAATTGCATTGTCTCAAAAGCTAATGCTTTCATATATGGATAACGGTATTTTTCTTATTCTTATCCTTAGCTGGAGGGAGAGTGATATGAAAAGAAAACATAATACAGTCAAAGAGCATTTGAAGTATTATTTGGTGGTTTGATACTAGTCAAGAGTGCATATCTACAGGGTTCATGACTGGTTGGAATGGGTTAACATTTTTACAGGTATGATGTCATAACAAGACATGATCTTGGGCGTAACAGCATAACTTGGTGCATTATGGAAAGAACTGGACTTCAAATAGAGCCCAGATAGCTCAAATAACTCAAGAGACAAAATAGTTCTAAGAATGTAAATCTAGAGATTTGGTTGCAGAAAACAAGCAGGCGGAGGAGAATCAGGGCTTTTGTGATTTTGTGTGAATATTCCTGCCCTCTTTTGCTCAAAAAGGTTTGTTTGATTTGTTACAGTATCCCTACACACACACACACACACACAGAGGTAGAGAGATATATACAGAGAGAGATACAGAGAGAGAGATACAGAGAGAGATATATACAGAGAGAGAGAGATATATACAGAGAGAGATGTATACAGATAGAGAGAGATACAGAGAGATATATACAGAGAGAGAGAGAGATATACAGATAGAGAGATACAGAGAGAGAAAGATAGAGAGAGATACACAGATATAGAGAGAGAGAGAGAGACAGATACAGAGAGAGAGAGATACAGATACAGAGATAGAGAGAGAGAGAGAAATAGAGAGATACAGATACACAGAGAGAGAGATACAGATACACAGATAGAGAGAGATACACAGACACAGAGCGATACAGAGAGATACAGATACAGAGAGATAGAGAGAGAGAGAGAGAGATACAGATACACAGACACAGAGAGAGAGAGATACACAGATACAGAGATAGAGAGAGATACACAGATACAGAGAGAGAGAGATACAGATACAGAGAGAGATATATGCTACTATATGAACAGAGAGAGTTGTCACAACCTGGCCATCTATAGCCATCATCCATATCCACATGTTACTGACATTGATATGAGCAAAAACTGCATCATCAGTGTAGACATATATGATGGAGAGAGTTGAGGTTGGCAGTAGACGTGAATCTTAGTTGATGGTGCTTAGGAAGAACCAATATTTTTCTAGGGCTGATAGAGGACATGCTTTTGCATACACAGCGGTGATATTAGTGAACGCTTGCCTGCGCCTCCGCACAGCAGGTTTATAAAACACTAATGATGTATGCAAATGCAAGCCACAAAATGATTAAACATTGTGACAAAAACTGTTTGTTCTATTTAATCTGTACACATCAGATAGGGGGATTTTTATTTGGTCCAAGTGATATGTTATGCCCCAAACTGTGTAGAAAGAGATAATACAAGCAGGCTTTGTATTTAGAGTTGTGTGACCTAATTGTAGCCTAATTATTGAATTTCAGACTAACATCATTGATATTCAATTTAAAGTTGTCACGTCTACACCTGCTCCCCCGCTCCGCCGTTCAACATCGCCGGTTTACTAACCACCGGTCCTGGCAACCGATCATTAAGCACACCTGGACTTCATCACTACCCTGATTACTTCCCTATATCTAGCACTATGTAGCTTTTCTCACCAGGCAGTATTGGTTCTGTTTTCACGTCAGGTGCGGCTCTTTTGTATCGCGCCATGGTTGTTTATATTAAACTCACCAACTGCACTTGCTTCCTGTCTCCCTTTGTCTCCATTACAAAAGTAAGATGGAATTATCACTCTGCCCTGACCAGTCAATGTTTTGTTATTCCATTATCCTTCTGATGATTACTGGTCTTTGTGGATCTGGCACACGCAGTGAAAATGCGTTCTCTGTAGTGACGAGTCACACTTCACCATCTGGCAGTCCGCTGGACAAATCTGGATTTGGCAGATGCCAGGAGAACGCTACCTGCCCCAATGCATAGTGCCAACTGTAAAGTTTGGTGGATGAGGAATAGAGGTCTTGGGCTGTTTTTCATGGTTCGGGCTAGGCACCTTTGTTCCAGTAAAAGGAAATCTTGACGCTACAGCATACAATGACATTCAAGATTATTCTGTGCTTCCAACTTTGTGGCAACAGTTTGGGGAAGGCCATTTCCTGTTTCAGCATGACAATTATTATTATTTTTTTTCACCTTTATTTAACCAGGTAGGCAAGTTGAGAACAAGTTCTCATTTACAACTGGCCAAGATAAAACAAAGAAGTTCGACACATATAACAACACAGAGTTACACATGGAGCAAAACAAACATACAGTCAATAATACAGTAGAAAAATAAGTCTATATACAATGTGAGCAAATGAGGTGAGATAAGGGAGGTAAAGGCAATAAATAGGCTATGGTGGCGAAGTAAATACAATATAGCAATTAAAACACTGGAATGGTAGATTTGACAGTAGATGAGTGTGCAAAGTAGAAATACTGGGGTGCAAAGGAGCAAAATAAATAAATAAATACAGTAGGGAAAGAGGTAGTTGTTTGGACTATTTATAGATGGGCTATGTACAGGTGCAGTGATCTGTGAGCTGCTCTGACAGCTGGTGCTTAAAGCTAGTGAGGGAGATAAGTGTTTCCAGTTTCAGAGATTTTTGTAGTTCGTTCCAGTCAATGGCAGCAGAGAACTGGAAGGAGAGGCGGCCAAAGGAGGAATTGGCTTTGGGGGTGACAAGTAAGATATACCTGCTGGAACGCGTGCTACGGGTGTGTGCTGCTATGGTGACCAGCGAGCAGAGATAAGGCGGGACTTTACCTAGCAGGGTCTTGTAGATGACCTGGAGCCAGTGGGTTTGGCGACGAGTATGAAGCGAGGGCCAGCCAACGAGTGTACAGGTCGCAGTGGTGGGTAGTGTATGGGGCTTTGGTGACAAAACGGATGGCACTGTGATAGACTGCATCCAATTTGTTGAGTAGGGTGTTGGAGGCTATTTTGTAAATGACATCGCCGAAGTCGAGGATCGGTAAGATGGTCAGTTTTACAAGGGTATGTTTGGCAGCATGGGTGAGGGATGCTTTGTTGCGAAATAGGAAGCCAATTCTAGATTTAACTTTGGATTGGAGATGTTTATTGTGAGTCTGGAAGGAGAGTTTACAGTCTAACCAGACACCTAGGTATTTGTAGTTGTCCACATATATAAGTCAGAACTGTCCAGAGTAGAGATGCTGGACGGGCGGGCAGGTGCAGGCAGCGATCGGTTGAAGAGCATGCATTTAGTTTTACTTGTATTTAAGAGCAGTTGGAGGCCACGGAAGGAGAGTTGTATGGCATTGAAGCTCGTCTGGAGGGTTGTTAACACAGTGTCCAAAGAAGGGCCAGAAGTATACAGAATGGTGTCGTCTGACAATGCCCCCGTGCACAAAGCGAGGTCCATACAGAAGTGGTTTGTCTAGGTCGGTGTGGAAGAACTTGACTGGCCTTCACAGAGCCCTGACCTCAACCCCATCAAACACCTTTGAGATTAATTGGAATGCTGACTGCAAGCCAGGCTTAATCACCCAACATCAGTGCCCAACCTCACTAATGCTCTTGTGACTGAATGGAAGCAAGTCCCGCAGCAATGTTCCAACATCTAGTGGAAAGCCTTCCCAGAAGAGTGGAGGCTGGTATAGCAGCAAAGAGGGACCAACTCCATATTAATGCCCATGATTTTGGAATGAGATGTTTCGACGAGCATACTTTTGGTCATGTAGTGTAGTGTGTAGTGTATGTCTCTCTCTCCACCCTCTCCGAGTTGGGCATCTCCGGCGCGGCCCACGCTTGGATTGCGTCCTACCTGACAGTCGCTCCTACCAGGTGGCGTGGCGAGAATCTGGTCTCCTCACCACGTGCTCTCACCACTGGTGTCCCCCAGGGCTCTGTTCTAGGCCCTCTCCTATTTCGCTATACACCAAGTCACTTGGCTCTGTCATAACCTCACATGGTCTCTCTCTATCATTGCTATGCAGACGACACACAACTAATCTTCTCCTTTCCCCCTTCTGATGACCAGGTGGCGAATCGCATCTCTGCATGTCTGGCAGACATATCAGTGTGGATGACGGATCACCACCTCAAGCTGAACCTCGGCAAGACGGAGCTGCTCTTCCTCCCGGGAAGGACTGCCCGTTCCATGATCTCGCCATCACGGTTGACAACTCCATTGTGTCCTCCTCCCAGAGCGCTAAGAACCTTGGCGTGATCCTGGACAACACCCTCTGTCGTTCTCAACTAACATTCAAGGCGGTGGCCCGTTCTGTAGGTTCATGCTCTAACAAACATCCGCAGAGTACGACCCTGCCTCACACAGGAAGCGGCGCAGGTCCTAATCCAGGCACTTGTCATCTCCCCGTCTGGATTACTGCAACTCGCTGTTGGCTGGGCTCCCTGCCTGTGCCATTAAACCCCTACAACTCATCCAGAACGCCGCAGCCCGTCTGGTGTTCAACCTTCCCAAGTTCTCTCACGTCACCCGCTCCTCCGCTCTCTCCACTGGCTTCCAGTTGAAGCTCGCATCCGCTACAAGACCATGGTGCTTGCCTACGGAGCTGTGAGGGGAACGGCACCTCAGTACCTCCAGGCTCTGATCAGGCCCTACACCCAACAAGGGCACTGCGTTCATCCACCTCTGGCTTGCTCGCCTCCCTACCACTGAGGAAGTACGTTCCCGCTCAGCCCAGTCAAAACTGTTCGCTGCTCTGGCCCCCAATGGTGGAACAAACTCCCTCACGACGCCAGGACAGCGAGTCAATCACCACCTTCCGGAGACACCTGAAACCCCACCTCTTTAAGGATACCTAGGATAGGATAAAGTAATCCTTCTCACCCCCCCCCCCCTTAAAAGATTTAGATGCACTATTGTAAAGTGGCCGTTCCACTGGATGTCATAAGGTGAATGCACCAATTTGTAAGTCGCTCTGGATAAGAGCGTCTGCTAAATGACTTAAATGTAAATGTAATGTAATGTTGCCTAAATGTTTTTTGTGCAAGCCTTCTTAACAGGTGAATGATAATGGCAAAGAGAAGTAATCAACATTTTAAAATGAATAGATTTGGTGGATAGTTTTTCATTATTTTGACCTCCCCACATAACTGGAAGAGGAAGTGTAAACTCTAACATGCCTTTCTAGCTAATAAGCTAACTCCAAATACATGTTTCACTAATAACTGTTAGAGTCTAAGCTGTTGGGGGGGGGGTTGTTCTTTATCGCCCATAGATGCGCATTGAATAAAATAAGGAATAAGGTTTTTAAGTGTCTGTCCAAAGAGATAAAAAAAATCACAGATGACCTGGCCTCCACAATCACCCGATCTCAACCCAATTGAGGTGGTTTGGGATGAGTTGGACCTCATAGTGAAGTAAAAGCAGCCAACAAGTGCTCAGCATATGTGGGAACTCCTTCAAGACTGTTGGGAAAGCATTCCAGGTAACTACCTCATGAAGCTGGTTGAGAGAATGCCAAGAGTGTGCAAAGCTGTCATCAAGACAAAGGGTGGCTACTTTGAAGAATCTCAAATATTTGAATTTGTTTTACACTTTTTTGGTTACATGATTCCATATGTGTTATTTCATAGTTTTGATGTCGTCACTATTATTTTACAATGTAGAAAATAGAAATAAAGAAACCCTTGAATGAGTAGGTGTCCAAACTTTTGACTGGTACTGTGTATATATAGTTCTACACATATAACCTCTTTTTCGGCTAGCCACAAAACTACCTCCATACTTTTAATCCAGTTACCTACAAACGAGTCCCCTGACACTTGTAGGGGTCATAGAGCAAAACAGCATTGTGTCCGTGTCGTGAGAATCTCCCCTAACCACAGTAGGGTCATGTTAGTTTGCATGCCAAACTGGTACTTGCGGTTCCTTTTTCAAAGCCTATGTCAGAAACTGCAGTGACTGTAATTAGCTTGACATCTTTAGAAAGATACGCTCATATTGTATACAGAAACACATTTGTTTCTGTTGTTGCTAGTGTTATTCATAAAAACGTTATATTCAGTGCATTCAGACCCCTCGACTTTTTCCACTTTGTTACATTACAGCCGTATTCTAAAATGAATTAAAGGACCACAGTACACTCGAAAACCAACAAACACTAAGTCTCGCAACCACACACAGTAAACAATTCAAGTTTCTGCAAAGGAAACCAGACAACACACCTCTTTTAACAGGTAGATCATAATGAGTAGTAGGACACACCTGAGTGTCATTAATGTCTCTAGGGCGGTCTCTGCTGCCCTCTGGTGACAGGTGGAACCAGTTAGGGGGTTGAATACTTATCTAATCAAGATATATTAGTATTTATTTATTTATTCATTTTTCATGATTATTTTGTACAAATGTTAAAAATGTTCTTCCACCTTGACATTGCAGAGTATTTTGTCTAGATTGTTGACAATTAATGACAATTAAATCCATTTTAATCCCACTTTGTAACAGAACAAAATGTTGAAAAAGTCAAGTGGTGTGAATATTCTCTGAAGGCACTGGATATTTTTGCGGGCCCCCTGCAGTACCCTAGGGGTCCACTGACCACAGGTTGAATACCCCTGCACTATGTGATTGGTACTGATATGCCTTATTCATACAGCTCTACTCTACCATAACACATAGATGAGACTTGTTCATATTACGAAAATATATATCCCTAGAAATACCAGACAAAAATCAAAGGCAGAAATCCCTTGATGCTAAGGGGGGAAATCTGTGCAGAAAAGCAAACAAAAACAAAGTATTGGATTTTTTAAGGAACAAAATCTTTGGGACTGTTGGCACATAACAAACCATTAGGCGCCCGCCTGGATTTAAGAACAGGAAGCCATTTTAGGAACACATCAGTGCATCATAGCAGAAAATAATCCAGCGTGAAATGGAGGGGAGTCCACCATCCTTATAAAAGCTTGGTGTACACACTTATACACACATGCCTACACAGTGCACACACACAGCCTCTTACTGTAGGCCTTACAGTAAGTCTCATCCGTTGCTCTGAGAGCCAAATCCAAAAATCTCCTCTGTGCTGGGGCGGTCAGCAGTCTAATGAGGCCCTGTAGAAGCAGCCAGCCCTACTGTAAGCAGTAGTTAGAAAGTAGTAGCTTTGGATGTGTGCTTGTGTTTGCAGGCCAGCACTGCTCTTCTCAGGCCTTGGATCTCACACTCTCAGCCCTAAGCAGGATTCAAGGCTTTAGGTGAGTTTACTTTAGCCTGCTGTGTAATGCTGAGAAGACTGAGGAGACATTCCATTGGAAGCATAGAGCAGCGTGGTGCTGTATATGTGGTTGGGTTCTATATAATGTAAAACCATGCAGGAACATGACAGGGCCTTCATAGATATCTAGCATGAGTCTTCAGTGAAACATATTTTCCAACTTCATGTACAGTAAATCCCAGCAACAGTCTGCTCACTGCTTTCCATGTGGACCTGAAGGTCATTTACATTGTACTGCAGCATAACAAGCTCTCAACTAGTGGTTTACTTGCGTGTGGGCATGAATGTGTGTGCCTCGTGCATGCATATAAGCGTGCATGTGCATGAAACAGTGGCAATGAACTGGGCACTGTGCTGTATGCTGTGCTGGTCCATTTATAGAAAGTGTGTGTGTGTAAGTGTGCTCATTTTTTTAAGTAACGAGCATAAACCATCATTATAATGGAACATAATAGTCTCTCCAGCACCGCTTACTTATGTGTGTGTGACTCCTCAGTGTTAATGACCAGAGCTTCTCCCCTCCCTGCCTGCCCCTGACAAAATGGCACCACTGTGTGAGAATAACAATGATCATTACTCATATGTACACCGCATGCATACACTACACATGAACCGGTAGGGGATTGGAATCATATGTTTTCAAGGTCTCATGTCCAGTCCAGTACTCTACTACACATGAATAACACCCTCAGGCTAGCATACGTTTTGGCCTGTGATTCAAAATGGCATGCTCTCAAAAATGTACATTTTGTGTTAATCCAGAAGTCTTCTTTCGCTATCATTTGTAAAATTCAATGTGTAATTGACAAACATGAAGTCTAATTCCTTATCCGTCATTAACTTGACCTACAATGTTATGACTATTCAACCAGATCTTTCTCTTCTCTCTAATCTACTGTCTATGTTATGCAGTCCCGCCCATGTAGTGCTGTGCTTGTTACGCTCTGTGTGAGTCCTCTAGTCCACTGTAGTCCTCTCAACGGTTTAGTCTTTGTTCAACACTGACTTCTAGCCCTCTTCTGTCACGCCCTGATCTGTTTCACCTGTCCTTGTGATTGTCTCCACCCCCTCCAGGTGTCGCTTATTTTCCCCAGTGTATTTATCCCTGTGTTTCCTGTCTCTCTGTGCCAGTTCGTCTTGTATGTTTCCAAGTTAACCAGCGGTTTTCCTGTTCTCCTGCTTTTTGCATTCTTCATTTTCTAGTCCTCCTGGTTTTGACCCTTGCCTGTGTCTGGACTCGGGACCCACATGCCTGACCATTCTGCCTGCCTTGACCACGAGCCTGTCTGCCACTCTGTACCTCCTGGACTCTGATCCGGTTTTTACCTTTTTGCCTGTCCACGACCATTCTCTTGCGTACCCCTTTGGATTAATAAACATTGTAAGACTCCAACCATCTGCCTCCTGTGTCTGCATTTGGGTCTCACCTTGTGCCTTGATATCTTCTCTCTGGTGCCCTACTTCGACTATTTGTTTGTCTCTTCACCTGGCCTGGCTCTCTCTAGGCCTCTCGCAGCCCAGTCACTCTTCATGTCTAACTCCGCTCTCGCGCGCTCTCACACAGCACAGGAAACTAGTCAGCCTGTTATTCCTGGCAACCAATTCTGCGACAGTGTTTTAATATTTATTCACCAAACCCCTTGTACCACATAAATCAGCAGCGCGGCAGGGCAATACCAGCTCAATCACACCATTACACAGACCACAAAATGAATGTCCTTGGACAAGCAGGGAAGGTAAATATTTGAACGGATTGGCAAAGTGGAGGGAGTGGCTGCCAAGATACAATTCTAGTTGGTAAATTGAAGTAAAGGGAAGGGGGGGAACATTTTGTGCTAGAGTGATTGAGAGATTCTCCATGCATCTTGATACAGACTCAAACCACATGTGGACTCAGGACATTCAGGTAACACCAAGATCCACGGGGGCAAGATAACGGAGTAGCTCTGGGTGAATCAAGACTTTAATTCCACACCGCACGTAATGGACTGGCTGATTCACTTAGTTTATCCATCATCCTCAATGTGGAGACTTTCTGAGAGGCAGAGCCAGCCAGGGTAGGAATAGGATCTCAGTCGGCCAAGAATTTCACTCACACCTGTCCTCTGAGTATCAGACTCATAATGAAATGGTACAGTGTCTGTAGGTTAAACACATAAAGCCATTAGCATGTCATATGTCAGTTAACAAGTCCCTGGATCCTATCCTCAGTGTCAGCCGGTGCCGGGATCAGGAGCCTTGAATGTATAAAATGGAGCCTCAACATGGACCCTGTCACCAGGTAATATGTCCTTCACTGCCTTTAAATCCTATCCTTAACTGAAGGGTAAAGGCTCTAAGCATTAGCCCTCAACAGACCAAAGCTGAAGAAACGTTTTGTTTTTCAGGAACCTCCACTTCTCTCTAGGTTGGTGAGGGGCCAGTGTATCAGAGAATCTCCAGAAGTGTGTAATATTGTGTTACATAGAGTAAGTAATTGATAAAGAAGGCAGACAGTATATTTTTTGTCGTATATACATCATATATGGAAGGGGCAAAGGTGTACGGAAACACGGTGCACATTTCCCCCATAAAAGGTTAGCCAGAGTAACACTGGGGCTGCTGAACCAATCAGAGGGACAGGGAGTGCTCCTAGGTGTCCTTAAGCCTGTGTGTCAGAGGGAGTATCAGGTATCCTGCACACGGTCAGCCAGACCCTTTTATATAAATCCCAGATGTTTATGGAGAGATGTATATGGCTTTTAGCTTCAACTAAGGTTCTAGAGCTGACGCTGGACCAGACTCGGCCATATCCAGTCCTCCATGACTGTTTGGCGCATGTGGGGCAGGGAGCTTATTGGGAGCCGAGAAATGTAGCAGCCCTGGGGAGAAATAAT
Source organism: Salvelinus sp. IW2-2015 (assembly GCF_002910315.2). Lineage (NCBI taxonomy): Eukaryota > Metazoa > Chordata > Actinopteri > Salmoniformes > Salmonidae > Salvelinus > Salvelinus sp. IW2-2015. Next base: position 17,462,183 of record NC_036844.1, read on the forward strand.
ATAGAAAGCACCCATGATCTAACTCTCAAATAGGTACATGCAGTATCAAAAGTGCAGTGTTCGTAGGTGTATGTATGTATGCGTGCCTGCCTGCCTGCATGTGTGAGGAAGAGAGAGAAAGAGACAGACAGTACATGTGAGCCCATATCTGACAGTTGGTGTTGGAGAGGTTTCCCCCGGAGATGTGAATCTCCCTAAATCTGGACCTAACAGGTTTAGCCATGTGATATAAACACTTCATGTCCATTACAGCACGCCAAGCGTGGAGATGTACCGAGACGAGAAACCTCTCCACCTTTTTCTTCACATCACATCTCTCTGCCCTTCTCTCTTACTTTCTTTGTCTTTCTCAGCCTAGCTTTCCATTTTGCTCTCTCTCTCTCTGTCTTTCTATTTCTCTCTCTCTTTCTCCTTATCTCTCTCCTTCTCTCTCTCGCCTTGTGCTTGGAGAGGAGCCTTCAGATATATAATCAGCCTCATTTCACCATGCAGAGAGAAGCTTGCTTTCTCACCAAAAATGAGTCTGCCTTTCACAGAAAAGTGCTCTCTCCCCTGAATACAAGGTATATTAATAGAAGCACCAAGCATGCATTCACCATGCTGTGGCATAAATTGAGATGTTTGGTTGGGAGAGGTGCGGAGCTCACGCTCTCAAAGGTGTGAGTGGCACAGTACTGTGCTGGAAAAAGATCCATTATAAGCATTGACACATGTAACCTATTTTAATCCATGGCAAAATTATTGATTCATGTCCGCCTAAGTGACAGCTCATATCAATACCAGCCTTTTAAGCTAACTAAAGCTCTATTGTGTGAAATACTGGTGTTCTCTTGACTGTATTTGTGGATATGGTGCTAAGAGTACTCTAGCAGGATCTCTATAGAACCAGACCCCATATCACAAGTCTCCATCTCCACCAGACCAACAAATGGCCTTTTAGTGGTCCATCTAAAATGACTCATAGCCTATTAGTGTGACCCCTGATCCATTTGGTGACACAGGTACCTGCCTATAAGAGCAGCTCTTAGTGATGTCTGAGTGCTGCTCTATTAGTTAACCCAGAAGCAGGGTTGTTAGTGTAGTTAGTGTTGACTGCAGCCTTGCTGGTTCCTGTAATACTGGGATGATTTCTCTCCCTGGGCTAATGGAAGCTGAGGCGAACCCAGCTCTGAGGAGCATCCGCCAGTCATGACCGATAGCCCTCCACATACCACAATGGCACTTTCATGTTGTTGCCATGACGACAACCACGCTCCCCAGCCGAGTGGAGGGTTTGCGTGCCACTGCGGTATGGCCGGCTCCTTGGTTACGGGAGCTCCGAAGGGGTGCATCCGTGGCAACCGCATCTGAGTGAGAGTCGATGAAAACAGACTGGTTTCTGACTGAACATAACAACACTACAAACAGCTCCAAAGCACAACTGACAATGACCCAACAAAGAAAAACGCACGCCTTTCACTAACAGTATGAGCAAAAACCATGAGGATTGTAAACTGAGCACAAGTACACAAACACACACCTGACCGAGACGGCTGTGTTATCTACACAACAGTGAGGGGTCAAGGGGTTTGCTTTACTAAGATTGCCCATGATCATGATTCCATTTTGACTAACTAGCAGTGCATGAAGCTTAGTGTGTGTGTGTGTGTGTGTGTGTGTGTGTGTGTGTGTGTGTGTGTGTGTGTGTGTGTGTGTGGTGGTGTGTGTGGTGTGTGTGTGTGTGTGTGTGTGTGTGTGTGTGTGTGTGTGTGTGTGCTGTGTGTCTGCTCTAGCAGGGTTCCATCAGCCTCGTGGATCACAGACTGTGACCAACACAGTGGCTGGGAATCTTCTGCCCTTGTAATGAGCTGCATATGAAAGCAGAGGAAACACCAGCTGTGGCTCATCCACACTCCATGGCTCTAGTATTGGGATTACTTTTTTTGTAAGATTTTATTTATTTAAACAATTCTACAACATACACATACAAAAGACAACATACAGACGCACACAAACATACGCACACAGACCAGTAGACGTGAACATGAGCTAAACGTTTACAAATTGGTTGAAACGCTAAGACCAAGAAACGTGTAGCTGTTGCTACACTGTTGCTAGCTGTTGCTACACGGCTGAAAGTGGTTATAACTTTGAATCTCACAAAGAGTTGAAGAAGATCAAGACTAGACCTTGCCAGTCTGCAGCTGGGCATGTACAAGTGGTCCTAGTACTTAAGACTAGGACTCAAGCTGCAGCTAGGTCTCCATTGTCAGGACCCTGAAAATCAACACGAGGGAAGACGAACAAGCAGCCTCTAACAATCATGTTACGGCTGAGTAGCTGTTCTAAGTACTGTATCTAAGAAAGTTAATTTAAGAGGACTATCCGGTTATTCTCTTAAATCATTGTCGTCTATACTGCTCTCATCACAACTCTGGGGATCATCGACACGGCTGATTAGCTGTCCTCAGAATGAGTGAAAGTTAACACAGACAAAACTAAGAAGAAGGACATTGTGACCTGTTGTGGACAATCAGAGCCTTACGCTTACGAACGAAGGAGAAAGCCCATTGAAACCTTTCGCAAAGTGGAACCCTTTTCACGAAGGCCTGGATCCAACCGAGATACACGACGAAGAAAGACATTCGACATGTAAATACATGCATTGCTTCTTACCCAAACGGTCGGCAAGTTCGGGACAAGATATTAGGATTACTGTGAGTGTAGTCCCAAATGTATCCAAAGTGTTGTCTTTCTTTCTCTCTCTCTCTAACTTCTCCATCTTTTGCAACAAAGTGTCATATTGTGTTAGCCCACTAGGGCCTGTTTTCATCATATTAAGTTTCTATATCAATAGCCTATACCGTGTGTGTATCCTGTGTTATAATCTAATCAATAATCTAATCAATTGGTGTGGTTACGGAATGATCAGTAAAGATTCGGGTTTGTGCAGATTCAAGAAGTCTGCAACGTTCAGATGAGACTGATATGAGTTAATGATTAATAAGTGACTGTTATCGATATATAACATATCTTTTAGAGTAATTCGGGAGATGGTAACTCTCTAAACAACTTCTTCCATGGTGCCCCAAATTCCTAATGAGTTAGTTGTTACATATGATTAATTTAATCTGGTAACAATTAAACAATAGTTAGTTGATTTGATAAATAACAGTCATCACATTAAAATAAGTCATGTCACGACACTGATAACTACTTTTTTGAGGAAAGTCTACTTAACTATGCCTGTTATTTGTGGTTGTTCCACAAAAGCTATCTTAAGATGGAGGCACTAACTGTAAGTAGCTCTGTATAAGAGCGTCTGCTAATGACTAGAAAATCAAAAAGATGAGAACACAGTCATTTTTTTCAATGATTTATTGAAATTAGCTGTCATAACATTTTTGCAACACCTCCACCTTTGCAGGATGAGCATGGGATATGGTCACTAGTGTAACCAGGAGGAGAGGCGTTCCATTTAACATAGTAAATTCATCAGGCTTGAGCCATGTTCCGTCAGGCAAATCACATAAGGTTTATGATTAGTGAGTTGTTTTTTTGACTACTGCCTTGGAAGTGAGGGATCTAACATTAAGAAGTCTATTTTGCAGATGTGAGGTATAATCACAATCTCTTTCAATAATGACAGGATGGAGGTCTTTATTCGAGTGAGATTGGTAAGAACACCGCCATGTTTTAGTTTTGCAAGCCCTAGATCGATGTACAGACATAGTCTCAATGGGAAAAACTGAGCTTTGTTATTATTTTGTTGTCGCAAATTATTCAACTTAGGGATCTGTAATCAGCAGAGCACTCCTGATTTTTCTGATTTTAACATACGGAATAACTCTTTGATACATGGAACTAGGAGGTACTGGAATTGAGTGACGTGTGTTTCCGTTTCTGTAATAGGGGTGCTCTTTGTCCCAAAATGTTCATTGAGCCGTTCAATTCCTGGTTTTTCTCCGCGTGAAGTGTTTTAAAGGTGTCTTATGTTTTTTGGGTGGTCCTCTGTTTTTAGTGATTATTTTTGGCTGCTGATATTTGCTTCAGGGTTGTTGAGTCTAAGAAGGATGTAGGATCAGTCCAATTGTTTAATCTGATTTATATATCAATCAATCACATTTATTTTATAAGCCCTATTTACATCAGCCAATGTCACAAAGTGCTATACAGAAACCCAGCCTAAAACCCCAAACAGCAATCACTGCAGATATAGAAGCACTTTCATAGAATCTATATAATTGTGTTGTTCTTGTTTCTAATTAATGCATTTCTATCTTTATCTTTTAAATTATAACTGATTAGGTGTGTATTTGTTTTGTGAGGGCTGCAAGAGGTTTACCAGGTTTATTGCAATTAAGTAGTAATGCTTTATTTGAGTTTAATCTGTAGTTGTTGAATCTTTCAAAAGTAAAAGATCATATTCCCTGCTTAAATTAAAAACAATTGTATGTTCTTCTTACCGGTGTGAAGAGTTTTGATGGTATTTTCTAAAGATATGATTTATTTTTCTTTTACTTACATTTTTATTTCTAACTCAGTTTAACTTTTTGGCCGAGTATGGAGATTATCATTTCTCTAATGTACGCCTTAAAAGCATCCCAAAGAAATTTGAGGGTCGCTTTTTCTCTGTCCTCTATGTTTATATTTGTAATGGTAAAGGTTGACATGTTTCATTCATTCGGGACTTCATTTCTCCATATTCTGTCATTAAGTGTACTGTTCTGTTTGTGTAATTATCATGATACAGGTGATGATTCCGATATCACTATGTCATGGAATTTTTTAACCCAGCAAATTGTTGAGTGCATTTTTGGATAATAAAAATGTAGTAACTTCTTGAATAGCTTTTCTTACTTTGAGAAAAAAAAATGTAGTCTTTTGTAGGTGTCCTGGAAATATTTGTAGAGATGACATTTTTCAGCTCTTTAGAGGCTCCTTTAATTTGCCTTTTTTATTGCTACGTCTGTCAACTTATCGAATGTTTGATTTTAGGTCTCCTTGCTAAGATAATAGTTCCTATCTGTTTGATCTAATATAGCGTGCATTCTATCTTTAAAACAGATTTACTTGGGGAAATACAATGAAATCAATGTGTATTTTTCACCGATGTAATGCACACATTCAACATTAGAAAACGTCTTGATCTGTGTGCTGGATATAAGGGAAAAAGGTGTATTCTTATTTATTAAGATACCTATACCTCTGCTGTTACTAGTTACTGACTTATATTGGTCCTTCCTGTTGCGTTGTTTCCAGAAAGATTTAAAAAAATACAAATAAAATTGACACTATCGATCAAGTACAAAGAAAATCACAAGACAGCAGTTACTGGCAGTACATGGCAAAGCTTAACGAGACATGAGTTAGAAGTTGTGTCTCAGGCGTCCTTTGTGGAGGGACTGAGGGTTCTGTGCAGGCAGGGTCTCAGGTGTTGGCCTGGCCCCTGTTCCAGAGGCCTGTGCCCTGTCCTGTCTTTTCCTCTCTTCTCCCCAGCTGTGACCAGTGAGTGTGCTGAAGGTGATAGATTAGCAGCATCTGAGGCCTCGCTGTCTCTCCAGGTCTCCGTGTTTGTTTCACTGACAATGCCGCGCTGGGCATGGCCATATACAGCGTTAGTGTCAATATTGGTCCCTAATCTACTTCTTCAAACCTCCACCATCTGGCTATTCTTCTGTGTGCGTGTGTGCGTGCCGTGCGTATGTCTTGCACTGCAACTGGTGTTAAAACCTAACTAAATATCATTATTCACTTGTTGAATCATCTCACCATCAGTGGTGGTAGAAGGTCTCTCAGGTTTTTTGTTCCTACATAGTTCAACAGCTGGTTAAGTAGTTAACCGAGTGTACACTGTAAATGGGAACAACCTTGCCTATTGCTTGTCTGTCATTTGATAGATACAAGCTAAAAGAAGAGCTGCGTTCACCAGCACATGTAGGTCCTGTTCTCAACACAAAACTAGCTTTACAGAAACTCTAAATCTGCGATCAGCTATGACCACCAACATTACTCTGACGAAACATCTCCATAGAAGAATCTCAACTCAATCTTAACTTTCATATTTTTTCTTTTGATTGTTTTCCGACTTGGAAAGGAAGTGCATGCACGCTGCCTACCAAACACATCTGTGTTATACAGAGTTCATATTAAAAGTCAGCCACCTCCGACTGCAATACATATTTATCATTTTCCCTCCTTGAATAATCTTTTTTCACCGTCTCTGTTCAGTTTTGAATATCATTCAAGCACTTCTCTGATGCCACTCTTGGCCAAGCATCTTGTCCATACCTGGTTGCCAGCCAGGGTACCCAGGTGTAGCATTGAGGTACCAGCTGAGAGGCCACATGCCCAGGCATGACTCATAACCAAAGTCCCCCAACCCTGTCATACAGTCCAGTCACGGCTGACAGAGGCCTCAGCAGGGCACCGAGCGTGAAGGATGGGGGTTTGGAGGGGTTGGGTGGGTGTTCTGTGTGGTGTGTGTGTGTGGTTGTGCGAAGGTGTCTGTCTGCTGCCTGGGCCAGGACACAGTGTGTGAGCCATGATGTGTGCATGGATGAGTCAGTAAGAGAGTGTGATGTCATGCTCTGGAGTGGGTAAGAGCCCCTGGTGTGCATTATGCAAGGGTCTGTGTAGCTCTATTGAAGACGCTGAGGTAGTGAGAGCGTTTGCATAGGCCACTCTCAGCTTGATCAACATACTGGCTTACATTGTTCTTGCCCTTTCTTCTTCGCCACCCTGACTTGCACTCCCCAGTCTCCTCTCCTCCTCCGTTCTCCATTCCCACTTTCTTTGCATTGTCTCTTGCCTTTCCTCTCACATTCTCCTGCCTTACCCCTATCTCCATTGCTCTCTCTCTCTTCCCTCTCACTTTCTCATCTCATTGAGCCCACTCATGCGGAGTAGAATGATCTGCGATTCTGCCTCTGACTCCGGTTGCGCATGCAATGACCCATCATTTCACACCAAGGGCAAGCAGCACGAGTGTATACATATGAATAAGAGGCTGCTCCCGCCGACACTGAGACTGGGAGAGCACCTCTCTCCGCGCTCCACCCTCCACCCTCCCCTGAAGCAGACCATGATGAGTTCAGTCACATTGAGGAAGACAGTGCAGCATACTGGGAGGAGAGAGAGAGAAGGCGAGAGGAAAGAGAGATACTGGAAAAGGAGTCCATCCACTGAATTCTTGATTAAGTTACTGTACACACTCCAGCAAATATTTTACTTTTCCTGTTGAAAAAACATTATCCCAAATATAAATTAGATAAGTGTACTCTTATATTTTGAGCAAAATAGTGTTTTTTTAGACATTCAGGGAGTTAAGTCTGGATGTCTGGTTGATGTCATTGGCTCCCCCCTTGCTTGCCGTAACAGAAAAGGGACAGAAAGAGGAAAGCCCCCCCCACTCTTGCTGCCAGTGTGATGTCATATCACTGGACCACCTTTTGAGAGGGCCTCTTTGTTAATAAAACTCCCGAGTGATAAATGAGTTTAAAAGGAGACTGAGTAGGACCTTAAGCGGGAAGGATGAGAGCCCTTTCTATGGCCAATGCTCTTGGTTTGGACATAGATGGGTTTGGTTTCGTCGGTCAGCTGATTTCTAGCTTTATGTATGAAGTTACGGTGTCAAAAATGTTATGCTGCATTTTCGGCACTTAATGAGGACTAATTTGATCGTGTGAGTGAAACATAAACAATTCTGCCGGCAGGAGGCAGTAAATAAACTTCAATAGACATCACGAGAGGAGCATTATGTTGTAATGCTTCTCGGCGGCAAGATAACATACACCCTTGCCAATAATAGCGGGCCGGCAAATGGTGATTCCATGTTTAATTATCACCCCGCGGATTATTAGAATAACCACAACTAGCAATACGGAGGCTACGGCCTATTTAGTGAGCAAATGTCAATCTAATATGCATGGGGATGGGACATTATCAGGTAATCCAGGAAGAGAGCCTGGCCGCGGCCGCGGTAACATTCATTGTCAATGCCTGCCACAACGTCGCCTTACGGAAAATCTATTGGCTGTTAACTGCCCGCAAAGGTCAACCTGCCCATGCCTGATACACATTCATGTCCTGAGTGCTCAATTATGATCCTAAGGCTGCCAAAATAATTACAGAGGAAGAAAGGGAGAGACAAGAGTGGGAAGGAGAGGCAAGGGCTTCAGAGCTCGTTGAGATGGGTGGCCAGTAGCTGCAGTCTTGACAGTATTGTGATCAAGGCACATTTGTGAGAGGCGCAATACATACATTTCACCTGGGCATGAACATCAACAAGCAACTGCAGGTGATCTAACATTGGCACAAAATGCGTAGGTCAATGCGTTTACACAAACCAGACCCGATTCTGGCATATTTTTCCCAATTATTGGCACTCAAGAGCTGATCTGATTGGTACAAAAGACCATTTGTGGGAACAAATGACAGTATTGGCTTGTCTTTGTAAACATGCCAAAATGTGTTTAACCGTTTCTAAAACAACTTCACTCAGCGTCAGCGAGCATGACCAATCGTGTGTCTCAGACAGAACGCGAGGAGCAAAGAAGAGGTCAATGGGAATTGATTTTCTCGGAGCTGTTCTTTACCAGAGGCAGACTGTCTTCAAACGCGAGCAGAGATGAGGTGAGCAGTGCGTGATCTCTGTCTTTTCCCTCCAACTCAGAGACGACGGCGCCCTGGAGGTGAGGGGATGGCCAACCCACTCACTGCTAGGGGAGAGACGCAGACCATGTCTGTATTTTGATGAATGTAAAGAGTAAAACACTCAACATTTGTGACCCACCTGCTCTCTCTATGACCTCATAGGAACGGAGAAAACAAGAAATAATCACTCCAAACCAAATCTGACTCCATAAGCATCAAGCGAGGAGCACAGAGGCGGGAGGATTCATTAAGTAACACAGACTCAGATGAACTCCACTAACTCACGAATTGTTGATCCTGCAGTATTCTGTGGTTATTAACTATTACGTGATTATTTCGCCTACCTTACAGGGACCTCGTAATTTCCCGCCACGATGCATTCCATCGAGACCCAATCTGAACAATTTGGCCGGCGCAAACTGATTCCTAAGATAGAGAGTGGGGCTTAAGCTGAGTGTTTGGACACTAAATGAATGTCTCATAGAATGTGTGAGTGAGAATAATCTCTCCCAAGTGTCTGTCCCTGTGAATGTGGGGGAGCCTGGGTAATTTGAGTTTGGGAGAGGCCATGTTTTTAATATAACAAGAAGGTTCCTGTGTCTTGAGCTGGTAATGGCAGCCAATTGGTTGCTTCCCATTTGTCATTTGAATGTCATTAATGACAGCCTCCTGTTGTATTGTGATTAATTAATCTGCTTTTCAACACAAACTGAGAGATTTAGACTGAACATGAATTAGACTGAAAAATGTGACGACAACACTGTTCAGATAAAATGTTTAGTCACCTTTCAAGATTTTCCAAATGTAGGTTTTCAGTAGGAGACCAAAGTCAAGTCTCTGTAACTTGTAATCCTTACTCTAGTGCCAACATGAATATCCATCAATGCCAAGGCATTCAGAAATAAGACGTTTTTTTCTTCAGGAAATACAGAGAGGGGATAGACAGTGGAAGGGGCAAGACTGAGTGCGCTAGAACGGGGTTTCAACCTCTTGTCGCATGGGGCTATGCGTGGTCCCGGAGTCAGGAGTGTTCAACCGCTGTGCCAGACTCCGCACACCTTAGACCATTCTCCAGACATATTTATGTTTGGTCTTGTTCAATTGGCCTATGCTGCACCTGGTATGCGAGGCCAGTCTCCTGGTCTAAGTATTCCCGACTCCTGAGTGAATAATTCTCTAAAACCTCTCATTTAATTCAAGAGCACCTTTCACTCAGAGCGGGGTCTTGTGCGGATCGCATTGTCATAGAAAACCACAGTTTCCTCGTCTATTCCAATTATTCCATTCACAGAACCTCCCTGCAGGTGGTCATCGACACGCTGCATTCCTCGTTGCCATTCCGCGGCACGGGTTGAGCCCCGCTCTCTTTCGGCGAGATTGAGGACGCGTCGTGGGGCGCAGGGTGCATCAGCGGAAGTTGAAACAAGGGTAAGAGCAGAGAG